>NC_039249.1:13262058-13622892 GCF_003368295.1 Carassius auratus
CCTTGTATTGTGGCTGACACTGAATAGCGTATGCAGTTTTGCATTAAGTGGATGTTCTCCAAAATGGCACTACGGTGGTGCAAAGAGACAAAGAGGAGACAGATTATTAAATAAAGTCATTATTTAAGTTTTCTTTGTGTACAAAAAGTATTCTTGTCGCTTCATAACGTTATGGTTGAACCACTGATGACAGAGGGACTACTCTGATTTACTCAAATTAGTAAATGGGACAGTCACAGTCCTCCCGGTTTTCATCCAAAATATCTTAAATTGTGTTCCGAAGACAAGTGAAGCTTTTATGGGTTTGAAACGACATGGGGATAAGTGATTAATGACAAAATTTTCATTTTGGGGTGGTATTACTCTTTAATGTGTGTTCATCACACTCATGTCTTCAAAAACATGTATGACTTTCTTTCCTCCATGGAACACAATAGCAATTATTTTTAACTGATAGCCCATACTGGTCTTTTTAATATAATGATGTTAAAAGGGGTACATTTAGACTTTCATGAAATGACCACGTGCCTACGTTTTATTCTATTCTTCACAGAAAGCAAATGACTTCAAATGACTACTAATATACCACAAAATATAATATAATAATACACACAAACTTAGAATATAATGCATTATGGTTGACTTTTATGGTCATCTTTTATTATATGGCAGACAGCAGCACAAACTTTCTTCAAAGCTTTTCTTTTTTGTGGTCCACTGAATATAGAAAGTCAAACATGTTTGGAATGTCACGAGTGTGACTAAACTATTATATGTTTCATTTCTGCGTGAACTGCAAATACTGTCTCGTCTTCCAGTCCTCATTACTGAGCACTACCGTGACAGTGAAACTTTATTAGGCAGTAATAGGTGCCACAAGTAAAACAAAAAAATTAGGCAATAACCTTCCCACGCTCACAGAAAATATAAAACCTTACTGAACTTGTTTCTATGAGTGCAGAGTTAAGATTACAGATAAAGTCCTGTCCTGATGGTAATACATTGATATTATTGCTGTGTAATTTTACATCATAGGCTACATCAAGCCTGTCACGAAACATTGACAATGAAGACATTTTCAGCAACAGTTCATTTATACATTATATTTCTTTGGCTATCTAGCCAAAGATAATCTACAGATAACGACCTAGCCAAAAGAAGCAAAAGAGTTCTGTTTTATGAAAAGCCATCTGTAAGATATTCAAAACAACTTAAAATATATCTGGGCTCAGATCGGTAACAGCAACCACTCTAGCGTGTAAGTACTGATGAATTTGTTGACCTTTGCAAATAAATAAATAAATAAATAATTAAGTCTATCATATTAAATTACAGTTTTATCTATTTTCTGTGCTATACATCTTAAGACAAAAACATGAGAGCATACAGTGCTTACCTCTCTGTGTGTCCTCAGCAGATCCGCCAACAATGTCACTGTCAAAACTTTCACTCTCTGCCCCAAACGCGCTCGGTGTCAAGTTGCATTCACACACTACCTGCGCAAATTCATCAGTGGCTTCGTGTTTAACAGTCATTCATATTTTTGTAGTCAGCTATACCAGTGGTTGCTAACGTATGTATACAAATGTAATAAAGATTCGTCCAATTAAAAAAAAAAGTTTTTGGGAGCAGTCTCTCCGATGTCTTTAGGAAGAATACTGTGGTTTAATAAACACGTTTAGTCATCTTCAGCAGATATATTTCTTCATTATTAGCAAAAACGGTAGAGTAGGCTAGCATGAAAGTCATGTAGGCTACATATATTTTCTTGATTTTCAACATTTTGCGATGCATTATCAGGAAATATTCTGTTTTTTTTTTTTTTTTCAGTGGGATGAATTTGAATAAGGGCTATGATATTTCTGTCCGATGAGAAGATAAACTTCCTCTGTTGTTTGTTTACCCACCTAGGATTTGCATATCCGTGTTAAAGCCTATGTAAAATCAAGTTTACGGAACGTGAAAACTATTTTTACAGCGTGGATAAAGTCTTTGACCTTATTTGTTGGTTGGTTTTATATTTTATCTATGTAACATTCCAACGTTGTGCTCATATACACGCTTCAAATAATCTCTTGCTTTTATAAAAAAAAAAAAAAAAACATGAACCTTCATTTACTTCAACCAGCAGATGGCATCGAAACCACTCAGCTGTAATCGGCATTGCCTTTGCTGTAAAACGTTAAGTAGAAGTTTTTTGGGATGAGTTTGCGTCACTGTTAACTTAATTCTTAAGTAACGTTGGCACATTTTCTCAGGTCTAAGCATTTTTTAAATATATAAATATCTTTATATCTTAAATATTAATTAATTTCAAGTGTCCGCGTTGATGTTCTGAAATGAAACATGAAATGTTTTGAAATGTATCATCCATTAGACGCATTGTTTTAGGCCTGAAAGGGCGTGTTTGAAATGTCTGTTTTTTCCACCCACTCGGTTGTTTATGGCGGGTAATGTGTGTTCTCTCTAGTTAGGGATCCTCGGCTACACGACAGGGATCACTGCTCAGACACGTGACAGAAGGCGGCATTGTGCGTTTCCTGGACAACCAAGGAACGCGTCTGGTGATGGATAGACACGCGCGAAACACCAGGCACGTGCCTGTCCCAATTGGTCCCTGGGGTCTGTAGGGCCCATTCACATTAGATGGAGTTCACTAATTGGAGTTCTTTCTCCCACAGCATTTAGTCTTTATGCTCGATATAGATCCATGACGTGTCATGCACTCAACTATAGACTAGGCTACATCTAAATATTAATATTAATATTTCAATAATTAAAAAATTCAACAACTTTCATTTAGATCAAGAAACAAAACCCACCATAAAAAGTAAACGTGAAAACAGAATAAAGGGAGGAAAACAAGCACATGTGGGTTATCATGAAGAGATGGCGCCTGACAGTCGCGCAGGTAAGTTAATTTACTTGCCATATGCGCCATGTCTTAATTTACTCGGAAAGGCACAGCTTTAATTATAGTATTGCTTTCTTGCAGACAGAGTGAGTGAAGCAGTCTCGGTTCATAAAACGTCAACTCAACATCCGGGTCAATGGCCTCAGGGTGCAACTGCAGTAATTACTGTACTGCTGCTGTCAGATTGTACACTGCTGCAGAGAACGTGAAGTTATTAGAGTTACTGTTGCCAAATAATGTGCCATTAGTGACGTCGTATTTGGTACACATCAGATCTTAAAACCGTTTAGTTTTTTTCACGTATAACTATTTGCCACGAGTTTCTTGTATCATCATTTCGCGTGTGTCAATAATGTTAAATTAAATAAAGTATTTAAAAAAAACAACATTTTTTTATTTAAAATAATTTTAGTTACAATTTCTTTATAAATAAATAAATAAATAAATAGACAATAAACATGTTTCACGCAGTTGCAAGAGAAGCCTTGTACGATGTATTCATAAAGTCGTCACTAGGTGGGGCTGCAATATTCCTGTGGGTTTCGAGATGCTTCCCAGGCTTGAGAGAGGCAAACCCATATCACTGTAATCAGATTGATATTTTCAGTTGTGTGAACAGGTACTGATGTTATATTGAATTTTATTTTAATTTGTGCTAGAAAGAGCTGCACTGGAGACAACCAAGTAAAACAGGAACACATTCTTATGATCCCTGCGGTCCTGATGCAACATCCTCCACTTTCTCTCTTTCCCTCTTGCTCTTTGTGTTTGCAATAATATGATTACTTGTGAGCGGTGATGGGATCAAGTGTAGCTGTAATGTAATTAGCACATGAGAACCGGCTATCATTGCATTATCAGCATTCATTCATCCAAATCATCAGGTCTGTAACAATGTCCAAACTCTGGACCGATTTCATTTTTTATATAACAAACTTTCACGTTAAACAACAGATGACTGCACTTTGTAATTATTGTTGATTTGATCAGAACGATCTCTGTCCCTTCTTTCCGTCTCTCTTTTTCCACCACACATGCACAGTCCCCTCACATTTGTGTTCTTTATAGCACAGTCTCGACAATTAATTGATTTTCTCTTAGTTCAAAATATTCCATGGCACATCCACATTCCTTTTTTAATACTACAAGCATCTATGTCTCTATGGCAACCTTCTATGCTCTCCAAAGATTCAGAGAAAAGGCCCAGGACACAGAGACCGAAAAAGGGAATGAGATGGAGAGAGCAAAGGCCAGACGGATCTTCTGTTTGGAATGAGCATCTCATTAAGAATACAGGATGACAAAAGGAACTGTCTGTCTATCTGTCTGTCTCTCTCTCTCCCTCTCTGTCTGTCTGACTGTTTGTCGGTCGATCTGTCTGTGTGTTACAATATAGCCATGCTCAGTGTTCTCAGCTATTCTGTGGTGTTGATGGACAGCGTATAGGAAGAGAGAGCATAATCCATTTGATTGGTTCAGGTTGGATCGGTGGGTGTGGCTATAATGCCCCAGTGATGACTGCGTCAGAATGTGCGTCAAATTCTCACGTTTCAGAATAGTAACCTTGAGGGAGGGGGAACATGGAGGAACTACTTCTCTGCTGCATGTATTTGATATCTCACTACTCAAAATTTCACACTCACACACCAACTTTCACACACATCCATACTCATATTTTTAGTTATCTTACCGTGTACAAGCCATGCAAGCAAATGCATTTTGAGATACTAGAGCTCTCTGCATGGACTTGAGTTGTTCATTGAATCAGGGGACGACTATCTCTTGGGGGGTGTAGCTGCGGAAACAGGTGTGAGTGTCTCCTGGTTCAGGATGACTCATCACATGGACATACAGCCACACTTATTCCTTTTTTTTTTTTTATTCAAATACATGATCTTGTTCATTCAAACCTTTTCTTAAGCAGGATGTTACAGTTATTCAAAAAATTAATGAAATATTCTATATCTGCTTCAGAAGTATGTATATTCCATCCTGGAAAACACAATCTTTCTATCTATCTATCTATCAACATGTGATTAATTTTGGAGCAATACTTCGATGAGAACTTTGATAATTTCTTTAGTGCTTAAATTAATCTGCATGTATTCATTTATTTGAGTATGCTGTCTTTTCTTATCATAATGCATTTAACGCTGTTTTGCAGGTA
Source organism: Carassius auratus (assembly GCF_003368295.1). Taxonomy (NCBI): domain Eukaryota; kingdom Metazoa; phylum Chordata; class Actinopteri; order Cypriniformes; family Cyprinidae; genus Carassius; species Carassius auratus. Next base: position 13,267,140 of record NC_039249.1, read on the forward strand.
ACAAGGGATCATATTATGACACCTGGTTTTTCAGGTTTGATGTCATTATTAATGACTTCATGGCTGTCTAATGCACTGATGAACTGACTAACTACTTTCTTATTAATGTGTCTTTTAACTGCTGTGTTAACACACACACACACACACACACACACATATAAAAATAAAGTTCAATAAAAAAAAGATAATAATATTTATTTAAATCGTATCTTCCCATGCGTGCTTGTGCATGTTTCACAGTGAAAGAGTGTTAAATTACACACCCTGTAAAAAGCTAAAAGTGAAAAGAAAATCACCAAATGTGACCACAGATCTCAGAAGGCCCTTTGGAGAGTGCTTGTGCTTAACTGTGCTTGTATTTTTATGACTTAACAAATTCACATGAAATATAGAAAAATCTGCAAAGACCATGAAGATCAAGGGTTAACACGTTGCATCTGTGTTAACTATTTTTGCTTTAATATCTGAAATCCGATTTCAAGCGTGGACAGTTTGGTAGTAGTTTGAGCTGTAAAATATGATGATTACAAAGAATAAGTGAAGAGATATGGGCTACGTTTGCCTGCAAACACTTTTTGCCCTGCTCTACCAGGACTGACATTAAATCCAAGTTAACTCCAAGCAGAAATATGTTTATTTGGATATGTCTGTTGAGGAAATGCTGATTTTAAAAGGGCTTTATTTTCAGAGGTTCATCTTATCGGAATTAATTTGGGTCTCTATGTTGTTGTTATGAAATAAACACTCAAAGCCTTGTGATCAAATTTAACACGCACATTTCTAAGGCCTTTAAATTATCAACATGATCAAAACTTTGTTGAAATCCCTGTTATACACAATCTACTAAACACCTTTCGATCGTCTAAATTATAAATTATATTTTCAAGTAAAAATCCTTTTAATATAATTCTAAAAACTCCCACCTTGTTGTGGTTCATGAGTCTTTGGTATGAAATATTTACTGATTCTTTTATAAAGTAAACTTCAATAATGTTACTAATATTTCAAGATGAACACTTATTGAAGCAACCATGCTTCCCTGATTATTAATACATAATTTTGTGATGATTATTATTATTATTATTATTTATTTTTTTTTATTTTTTTTTTTTAAATCAAGTTAAAATGTGAGCATCAAATATAATCAGCAGGTTTTAAAGTAACATGTATTATATCTTTCAATAATCCCTGTATTGCAATACAAAACCTAGAGGGCTTTGATCATAAAACATTTCAATATCATCTTACTAAGACATATTTCTGGCTGATATAGAGTGTCTGATATTTATGTATTTTATGAACTGTAAGTATTCTGTTATAAAGGATTCATTGATTTGCATTACAAGCTATCAGAATTTCATCCCTTCTTGTTGGCCATATAAATATCAGTAGCTGCACCAAACTGTACACTGTATTTTTGCTCTGTTTGGGCCTCTGAATAAAATAAGGTGTCCATTTAAATGAGTCCTGTTAGGGGAAAACTGAAATGTGAATAAACTGAGTATTTGTTCTATGTATGCTTTAACATTTTATTCATCTATTTTGTCTATTATCTATCTCGTCTGTCTGTTCTTCTCCACCTCTACCCATTCATCATTGTACCTATAGGTGACTCACACAAGGTAGAGGTGATGTGGTTGGTGAGTCATTACAGTAGCACGCGCTTGCTTTCACTCAGTACACTCTGTTTTTCTGGCCAGCGTTCAGTGCTCTACACCTCCACTCCTTTTTCTACCCTCTATTGTTATGATCTTATGCACTTTTCTATACTGTAACTCATTCGTTCACAGACAGACTGGACTAAGAAGCACTTTCTGGCCAATTATTTCAGTATACAGCAGTCTGGATGAACCAGCTAACTGTCACTCAAGTGGGCTGAACAACAAAATAGGGCAGTGAAACAGATTGAGTGATAAACAGACAGAAAGAAAGATAATGAAAGAGAAAGATTGAAAGACAGATAGCCAGAAAAGATGCTTAACTAATCAAAGTTGCTTTTATGCTCCTTTCTAGGAAAACATATCTGATTCATATCAAACACAACACACAATCCATGTTACAAATTGGCCTATAATACACTGTATACTTTCGAGACTTAGACCAACATAGATAGATAGATAGATAGACAAACTATTTTTCTTTTCCTTCTCCCCTTCTCTCTGTCATCACTCTGTCTAATCTAAGAGCTTTACTTCCCCTCTGTCACCTCTGTGTGTCTAATCAAATCTGCAGAGGAGGTGTCTACTCAACAGGAGTGAAATCAATAATCAGGCCCATGAGGTGGGGAGCAAGTGCACCATGTGTGCATGCGTGTGTTTTTATGTGTATCTATATTAATGCAACAGTGGGGGGGGGGGGGGGGGGGACAAACAAAACATACAGACTAATACCTATAAAGCATATTCAATGTAATTGTATTTGTATAATCTAACATAATTGTGTTTATTTGTATTTCTATTATATTGTGCTTTCTCTTGGAGACCATTTTCAGTTTTACTGTGTTTTGTTCCTGAATAAAAGTCTTGCTTTTTTCCCTAATGTTTCTGTACGTTGACAGGAGTCCTCAGCGCTGTATGACTGAAGTCTGTATGCCAACGTCTTAATGGGATTTCAAGCCCTCTTGAGGCTTGTGTGTCTCTCTCTTTTTAATGAGATTTTACAGCCAGCCTGTGTGACCCTGCCATGCTGCAATAGGGGTCTGACAGGAAACAAAAGAGTCCTCATGGCTGCGAGTATGGGGCACACACCTCCCACTCCTGTTTTTTTTCTCTCACTTTCCCTCCTCACTCTGTTGGTTCCCATCTGGTGAAGAGGTATTCTTTGAGCTGAGTAAATAAAGCTCAGTTTGGCAGCACTGACACACAAACATTCATATCCACCACCACACACAAAGAATGAATCCACTAATTGATTTCTAATTCTCTCCCTGTTGTTCATTTTTGTAGTTCTGTCATTTATGCAAGAAAAAGTTATCTTATTATATGTAAATATTTTCTCTGTGGAAACAGTTAAACATTTGATGAGCATCTGCAGTTTTACAGTGCTTTCAAAACATTAAAGAACTATACAACCATTTGAAAACACAAAAATCTATAAGGTGCACAGTATGAAAGATAACATAATGTCCATATCCTTGCGCTGTTTTCACTGGATGTGTCCTGCCCCTCTGTGGGATGCAAGTCTCATTGTGGACTGGCTTTCTAAAGGTCAGGCCTCTCCGCTGAGTCTTTCAGTCGCTCTCCTTTCAAGTCACTCACTCTGTCATTCAGATGATCAAGGAGCGCCACTGCATATTAGCCTATAAATGCAAAATCAGTTAACGGAACATTATCCCCGAGTTATTGGCTTTGATATTTAATTAAGCTGGCTCATTTAATATTTTTCATAAATGTATATTTCATATTTATGTTTTTTGAGTAAATTTGTCTAATAGAACTCACTTAATTCAGTTTTAATTCATTTTAATTCGCTTTTAGTATTTGAAGCAGTGATGACATTGATATTTTGGCATATAAAAGGTACTTGTACCATTAAAACATCCTTCAAGTTTCAAAGCCTAAAACGTCCTCCTCAAAATAAACAAAGCATTTATTTAATCAAGCAAGTTTGCAATCAAAACAGTCATCGACGAACAGTAATCTTCTCATCATAGGCCCCGCCCACTGGCGTCCAATCGCACGATTTCGCTACACAAGCATTTATAGCGCCACGTGAAAAACGAACACAATTACAATCACTTCTGATATAATGTCTACACTGGATACAGTATACAGATGTGCATTTGCTTTCTGACACAGTTCACTTGTTTGAGTCTGTTGTCAAATAGACAAATGGAGTGAAAGAACGTTAACTTTGAGGCGTTTGGTTTAAAGATTCCCTTCTTCTTGATCCCATGTTTTAAACTTTAGTTAGTGTGTAATGTTGTTGTTAGAGTATAAAAAATATCTGTAAAATTCTAAAGCTCAAAGTTCAATGCCAAGCGAGATATTTTATTTAACAGAATTCGCCTACAAAAAACAACCTGTTTGGACTAGCCCTCTAGTTCCTGCAGGAATGACGTCACTAAAACAGTTTTTTGACTAACCTTCGCCCACATGAACACACAAACAGGGGGCGTGGTCTTGTTGCGCCTCTGACGGAGAAGAGGAAGAGCTGCGTTTGTGTTTGCCATGTCCTTGAAACGCTGTTATTTTCATCTCGGAGTCCTATCACCTTTGTTTGGCCTTCCCGGGGATGCTGTATTTGGAGATTAATGGTTACAATTTATGTTTAACTTAGTTCCCGAAAATTATAATCCACATGTGTGCAGCACATTTTGCTGAGTACAACTTGCTCAGGACAACTTCCTCAATCTCAATCAGTTTAATGCTGGATTCACACAAAGATTATTCCTGAAAGATGGAGCAGTTCCCTCTTTGTCTGGAGAAGGCGTTGTTTATGGACCACAACCGGTAAGTGTATTTTATTATTTAAGTTGGTGCGTTTAACAGTTTCTGTAACTTATTACACAAAGGGCAACGCTGTTTAGCTTTGTTAACTAGATGTTAGGGCTGTGCAAAAAAACGAATGCGATTTTCATGCGCATCTTGTCAGTAAAAATGCTTCTCTGATTATAATTACATCTCCAGCACGTGCTCCTGCCCACTTGCTTCTCAAAACTACTCCAAAACTAGTCCAATCGTGTTACCAGGAGGGCAGTGCGCGCTCAGCTGCTGTCGAATCACAACACAGGAACCGCTGGCCCAATCAGAACTGGTTACGTATTTCTGAAGGAGGGACTTTATTGAACAAGGAAGTCATCAGCCCGTTTTTATCAGGCGGCAAGGAAGTCGACCGGAAGTTGAAGTCGGCCGCGTGCCGCCATCTTGTAGTAGAACTTCACTTGCGTTAGCATTCCCATTGACTCCCATTCATTTTGGAGTCACTTTGACAGCGAATAACTTTACATCTGAGGCGTTTAAAGACTCCATTTGTCCATTATTTATTTCTAAAGATACACGACAATGTATAAAGGGCTCCATTACCTTCTATGTTACATTATGGCCCCGTAGAAACAGTTTTTGTAAAAATAGGCTAACGATTGCATCATAACCACTCGACTCTCTGTCTCATTACCGTACAGACAGGAGGAGAAGCTCGCAGGCAATTAATTTTATATGGCGTACTGGCATTACATTTTAAAATACTATTCAAAATAATTAATCAGATTACTTACTCCTGCTCACTCACGCCAAAGAAGTTTTTTTTTTACACGCGAAACATGAACACATGTTGTATTGCAGACTGTAAACACAATCAAAGCTTCAAAAAAGCGCAAAACATGGGACCTTTAAGTCAAGTCAAGTCAAATCACCTTTATTTATATAGCGCTTTAAAGTAAAAAGATTGCCAAAACAACTGAACAACATTAATTAGGAAAACAGTGTGAAAATAATCTAAAATGACAGTTAAAGGCAGTTAAAAAAACCAATAAAACAATAGTGTTAACATGGATTATAATGATAAAAATCCTGAAATAGAAATGAACAGCTGTGCCTGTTATATTCTGTTCCAGCAGAAAATAATGCAAAAACATGTATATCTTTTGCTGGGACTGAATATAACAGACATATTTGTTAATTTCTATTACATGGTTTTTGTCATTTTAATGCATCTTCACAAATGCATATGAATTCCTCCAGCAGCTGTAACGGCTTGCCCTTCCAGTTTCACAAGCAAGACTTTCCCCACCCACAAGATTTCCCCTTCCAGCACCTGAGCATGATGTGAATCTTGATTACATGCAGCATTGACGCAAAAACCCACCCAAGGCTATGCAGTCAGGTGGTCTCTAAAGGGTGGAGCTGAGTGGGAAAGCCCAGATTCTCCCTCTGCTTTATATAATGTATATGCTGAATCTAACCATTTTCATTTGTCTGTGTTGGGGTAAACATCACCAAATATCACTTGCCACCAAAACAATGCCTACATAAAAATCCATTTCAATTCGCTTATATGCCGCTCTGTTGGAATAGATGAGATTTTAATGACTATGTGAAAAATTTATGAGGATAATGAGAGCTCTGCTAGTGGGGGAAGGGTCTTATTCGGTTTTAATATGAGAGCTCATTCATTAACAGTTTTTTTCCCCTCACACGAGATGGATTACATAGATATCCACCCTCACATCTCCCTTCTTTTCCCAACGGAGAACAAAAAACTGGATATGCCAACCACTCACCTGCCGTTGTCCATGAGGGGATCAGGAGATATTTATGGGTTGATGCAAGCCTTCAGGGCCCTCATGCAGGCCCCTGTCATCAAAGAGTGATTTCAGTCTCACTACACCACCCCTCCACATCCCAAGAGACCACTGCAACACCTGCCCCCCACTAGTGGATGCACAAGCGCCTCCACCCACCAACAAAAATACAGGCAAAAACCAGACAGGTTTATACTTATTATTCTTTTAAAATACTTATTTAAACACCTTAATAAAAATAATGCTATTATGCAGGTGTAGTCTGTGTGCACTCTTCATATTTATTCTCAGTGTGACATTAGACAGATATAACTGAGAAGCTTGAATGAACACCAAGTGAGGTGGGTGTGGACTTCAATCTGTGCTGGACATCCGTGACGGTTACGGCTGACAGAACCAGAGTAAACACATGTAATAGGGTCACAAGTGATGGGCTCATTTTGATTGTCCAATTAGCAAAAGCAATAGCTCAACATGGAATCTGCTAACCAATAAGTTGTCAAGAAAACATCAAATCACTTTATTTTTTGCTTTCTATCCATTCATATAAAAACATTATGTAATTTAACTTTAATTAACTTCATAGTACTAGTGGTTCATTATTATAGAAGTTATTGATTATTATTTATAAAAATTTATACGTATTAATATTAAAACTGTTAACTAACTATTAAAACTGAGCTGTTACTCCACCTTTGTAGTTCTATTTGTGGTATCAGGGTGGTGTGTTTTAAATAAACGTTTCTGAGAAAATAGTAGCCTGTGCATCTTTGTTTGTGGCGTACGGACATAACCTCACTTAGAGCAGTTACACATCCACACTCAATTGACAAGCTTTCAGTTACATCCACCCGAGTGTGAACGTGCTTCTTCAGTCAATCTGATATTGGAAATCTGCAGCTATAAGAAAGGTTATCCAATTAGTAACTGACTTGCACGATGTAACAGAGAGAAAAGGGCAAAGCTGGACACCGTCCAGACTGTGACGGTTCTGGACAGGAGCTTGACTCTGACTGCCCTTCTGAATGCACGGGGGCACTTGGCTGTGTTCCAGGTTGTGGATTTTTATGACATCTGAGCCTATGATACTCACAAGTCTGGAAATATTATTTTTTCCTGTGCTGTATATTAATGCAATAGCCATGATAATCTCCTCATTACAAACCATTATTTTTACAGCTAAATACATTTGTAAATACACAAACATACAGATAGATAGATAGCTTTTGTCCTCGCCCTCGGTGAACTTGCGCACAGTTTTTCAGGTAGCTTTGCAGGTAGTTCTCTTGAAGCATCTTGGAGATGTCCTACACCAAGGCAAAAACACTGCCAAGGTCAAAACCTCTAGAGGCCAGTGTCTGGCAGTCTCTGGCAGGCGAGAGTCTCATTTGCACCTCTCTTACTGTGATGTTCCGCAGGGATGCAGTTCTGCATGAATCTGCAGCACCATTTGTGAGAGGACTGTGTTTTTTATCTATCTGAAAGAACAGGCACAGATGCAAACATACTTAACCTATCTATGTCTATGCTGAAGAACAGGCCTAACCTTATTTTAGACAATTCTTTTGTCCGACTTAAAGATCAAATGCTGATACATTTTAATCAGGCACCATTGATGCTCTTAATTCAAAAATAAAAAAAAAAATTCTAACTTAACACTTAACAATTCAGTTCAGAATGTTTTTTTTTTATTATTTGTTTGGTAATGATACACAACAACAGGAGGGCATGTTTGTATTAGGAGGGCAATATGAGAGATGGGTCTGAACACATCTTCTAAATAGCTTCTAATGCAGCCCCTCCTCCTTGTCTCCATCAGGAGGTTTGTGTGGTCAATAGGTTTTGCAGATCTCCCGGGTGCCTCATATTGATTTAACAAGAGCAAGGAAAGGATACAGAGATACCATATTGGTGATATATAACCAATTCTATGGCTAAAAATTTTAAGATATGATTTATAAACATGCAGAGATGCAGTACAGCAGTACTTTCTAATCAGACACTTTGTAATTGGTTAGTATCTATCTACAATATTGGCAGCAAATCTGACACAATTTCAAGAAAGGCGTCTTTGGCCTGCAAAGCTTAATAGAATCAGTAAAACAACACAGACAAATACATTTTGTAATAACTTTATATAAAAAAGGCTATATAGAGCATTTCAATTTCACATCAACATACCTCTCCATTTATAGTAACACAACACGGAAGCCATACATTCACACTTCACTCTTAGGCAGAAAACAAGAATAAGGTACCTCAACATCATCAGGCAAATTACTGTCATTTCTGAAGATTTTTGAATACCTTTACACACAATCCTTGTGTCACTTTATATTGCAACAGTAGTGGGAAAATCAAGGAGAAAAGAGGGAGGCAAGGGAGTGCTTCTCTAGTCACAGACAAAACAAAGACCAGAAACAAAGAGGAGGACAAAAAGAGAGGATTAACGTAAAGGATTCCCGACAACAGCATACTCTCAAAAAGCAACAACACAGAACGACTACAGAGGCGCGGCCACCTGCGGCGCTGAGGACCCTGACAGGAGTTTCAGACAGGAAGCAGCTGCAGGCGGCTCTTAAGAATCATTCTCTTCTGGTGAGTGGGTCCAGCACACAAACTCTTAACTGTAAAGAGAATTGCACTGGACTCTTGCTAAATCTATATATATATATATATATATATATAATTTTTTTTTTTTTAAAGTAAGTAGTTGTTTAATCTTTTCTCTTTTTTAATTGTCATCACAAAAACACTTTAACCAAAATGATTACAGCTTAATGTGCTAATGTGTTACATATTTTCGAACGGGTGACTGCTAAGTAACTGTTACCATAGATTTATTGCTTTGTACATTGAATATGGTTATTACCTGCTGCTAGGACTACCAGCCCATTTTACAGGTTCTCCCGTGTTTTCTTAATAGAAACTTTTTGACCCATCCCAGACTAGTGGTTACCTTTGGTTAATTGTGCAAAGAAATTGACAACAGTAACAGTTTAGTAAAGTAAAACAATATAGTCATAGTAAAATAAAAAAAAAAAATTATATATATATATATATATATATATATATATGTATATATATATATGTATATGTATATGTATATGTGTATATATATATATATATATATATATATATATATATATATATATATATATATATATATGTATATGTATATGTATGTATATATATATATATATATATATGTATATATATATATATATATATATATATATATATATATATATATATATAAACCTTTGTAAAAATGCAAACCATTTTGACCCATTCATAACTAGCATTCACATGTCAAAATGGCATGGAGTTAAAATAATGGCATGGAAATTAAGGAGTCCACAGCCTTGACAGCCTGTGCTTTTGATTTTTAGCTCTTGTAATTCCAATGATCTAAAATCAAACCCCTTCCCAAGTTTCATCTATTACACCAAACACCAAATTGAACAGCACCGTCCAAAAAAATATATACAGTGGGTACATTTAAGTAATTTTACATACAGTACCCCATATTGACAGAAAAACACAGAATTGTTGACATTTTTGCGGATTTATTAAAAAAGAAAAACTGAAATATCACATGGTCCTAAGTATTCAGTTCAGACCCTTTGCTTTGACACTCATATATTTAACTCAGGTGCTGTCCATTTCTTCTGATCATCCTTGAGATGGTTCTACACCTTCATTTGAGTCCAGATGTGTTTGATTATACTGATTGGACTTGATTGGGAAAGCCACACACCTGTAAGACCTTACAGCTCACAGTGCATGTCAGAGCAAATGAGAATCATGAGGTCAGAGGAACAGCCTGAAGAGCTCAGAGCTCAGAATTGTGACAAGGAACAGATCTGGCCAAAGTTACAAAAAAATGACTGGTTTCAATTGAGGGAAAGATGAATGCGGCCAAGTACAGGGATATCCTGGACGAAAACCTTTTCCAGAGTGCTTAGGTTCTCAGACTGGGCCAAAGGTTCAACTTCCAACAAGACAATGACCCTAAGCACACAGCTAAAATAACGCAGCAGTGGCTTCACAACAACTCTGTGACTGTTCTTGAATGGCCCAGCCAGAGTCCTGACTTAAACCCAATTGAGCATCTCTGGAGAGACCTGAAAATGGCTGTCCACCAACAATTACCATCCAACCTGACAGAACTGGAGAGGATCTGCAAGGAGGAATGGCAGAGGATCCCCAAATCCAGGTGTGGAAAACTTGTTGCATCTTTCCCAAAAATACTCATGGCTGTATTAAATCAAAAGGGTGCTTCTACTAAATACTGAGGAAAGGGTCTGCATACTTCGGTACATGTGATATTTCAGTTTTTTTTAATAAATGTGCAAAAATGTCAACAATTCTGTGTTTTTCTGTCAATATGGGGTGCTGTGTGTACATTAATGAAGAAAAAAATGAACTTCATGATTTTAGCAAATGGCTGCAATATAATAAAAAGAGTGAACAATTTAAGGGGGTTTGAATACTTTCCATACCCACTGTATGTGTATATACATACGGATATGACTAAACCAGCCAACTGAGTTTGAGAAACACTTTTGTTGCTTTTATTTCATCTAAAAAACTGTGCTTTTTCTCTGCAGTGTCAAAGACCAAAGTCCTCTTTAATCTCTCAAAAACATGACTTCTACGATGGACGAGTAACCCATCATGAGGTATAAACAAATTCACTTTGTTGTGCTGTTAAATTACATTGTACAGCTCTCTCAGTGCCATAAGAAAAAAGACAGTGGAAACCAGTTGCTTGGAAATCTCTACAGCAGTATTTCTCCATGAATCGCTTCTGAAAGCCGGTTGCCTGACTAACTCTACAGGCTTCTCTATGTTGCAACGGCTCAAAATAATGAGGTGAAAAACTTGGTTTCACAATATTATATATGATTGCACTCGAAATAAAGTAACTCTGTTTTAATACATAAAATATTTACAGTCTGCCAATTGTGATATGTAATATCTCCTTTGTATAACTGACTCGTTTAAATTCATATTTAAATATAGAATTTGATCATTTTCATTTGTGCAAAGACAATTTTTTTTAAAAATTTTAATTCATCTTTTTTTTTTGAGAGAGAGAGAGAGAGAGAGAGAGAGAGAGAAAGTGAGCTCACAGACACTACAAAATCTACATTGTGGGCATGTATTGTTTTATCCTGTGCTGTATGTACAGTGGCTCCAAAAAGTAACTGGACGCTTAAATTGCACTTAAAAATGTAGAAATGTCATTGCATTAGATTAGATAACAAAAAGGCAACTTTTTTAAAGCTAAACATTTTACAAAAACAGTTTGTTATATTAGATTATAAAATTATATATATATTTAAATATATAGCTACATAAATTTATTTATTTTTTCAAAATGAGTACACTTCATACACCCACTAAAGAAAAGCACAGAAAGACAAATTGCAGACTGCACTTGAATTTTGTTATTTAATGCAATGGAATTTAGACATTTCCAGTTGTGACTTGTGTCCAAGTGTATCCATCCAAATACTTTTTTTGCTCCACTGAATGTTTATGTATAGCTGTGCGCATCATGTGCGTGTGTATCTGTGTGTGTGACAGCATGTGAGGTCTAGGAGTAATCCCCACCCTGCCTGTATCCGTAACCCCCTTCCTCCACACCTTCCTGTACATACTCCTCTCGTTTATCCCATCCTTCTGCCCATCCACTGTTCAACTGCGTAGTGGCACCGTAGGTCTTGGCTGGACCTCCCAGGGCACTGTAGCTCTGGGTGATGTCCCCCGTTTCCTCAGCCAGCTCATCTTCATCAACGAAGCCACACTTTTCTTCACTGGTCTGTTCTGGATCTGCCCATGGCTGCTTCTCCCCCGAGGCGAAGATGCCATAGAAGATTACGCCACCATAATGCACCATGGAAGCGATAAGAAACACATACTGCCACTCTTCTCGGGTCTGAAAGGAAGAAAGAGTTGTCAGGAATTCATTGACCTAAAGAAACTCCAGGGAGCTGCAAAGATAACACATGAAATAAACATAGGCTTAATGCTGATAAATTTGAGCACTTTTTGCAATGAACAACAAGTAGGCATATATATATATATATATATATATTTTTTTTTGTTTGTTTGTTTTGTTTTTTCAGGTATAATAATACATCCGGTTTTGGAACAACAAAAATTAAATAAAAAATCTGCTGTGATTCTCAAACCACGCAAGTGTCACAAATCCACCTTCTAATCCACCATGGGGCAACATCATTCATACAAGTTAAGATCCAGCCAATCCACTCATATAGTACTGAACATCTAGAATGCAAAGGAAAATCCTGAAAATCCAAGGTGTCTTACCTTGTGTTTGGTCATGGCTCCCACAATAAGAGGGCACACCATTCCTGACAGAGTTCCCACTCCATTAGAGATTCCCATGAGGATACTGGCATAGCGAGGAGCAATGTCTAAATGATTGACATTGAAACCTGATGGGCAATAAGGGTATACATTACATTAACATCAGACCAAACTGACATAACTTTGTATAAGATTAGAAATTATATATATATATATATGTGTGTGTGTACAGTGCCTTGGGAAAGTATTTAAACCCCTTTCTTTCTCATTTTGCTAAGTGAAGTGAAGAAATTTAGCTTAAGAGAATTAATTTTGCACCTAAAATGTCACCACACTTGGAGTGAAGTTAGCCTGTGGCAAATTCATTGAACAGGTTTGATTTGGAAAGGCACACGTCTTAATAAATGGTCTAACAGCTGAAAATGCATATTAACCTGCCTGTAGAGCTCAGAGACAGGATTGCATAAAACCACACATCTTGGGAGGAGTTCAGAAAAAATTCTGAACTCAGCTTGCCAAGCAGAGCAACTGATAGAGAAGGACCTTGTCTAGACTGACCAAGAAGCTGATGTTCACTCTAGTTGAGCTCCATGATCATATGTGGAGATAGGAAAAATCTACAGAAGGACAAATATCATGGCGGTGTGTGGCCAGACTCAGTCCTCTCCTCAGTGAAGAAACACGAAAACACACTTGGAATTTGCCAAAATAGCACCTTAAGGACCCTCAGACTGTGAGAAACAAGATTATCTGGTCAATGGTGAACCTCATTTCTAAGCATCATGTTTAAAGGAAACCAGGCACTGCTCATCACCTGCAGAGTAGCATCCCAAAAAGCATGCTGTGGGTCTGTTTTTCAGCGGCAGGGACTGAGGTGCTCATGAGAGTAAAAGAAAAGCTCAGTGCACCAAAATATTGAGATAGCCTGAATGAAAACCCAGTCCAGAACATTCAGATCCTCAGACTCGGCAGAAGGTTCATCTTGCAACAGAACAATGACCCTAAGCACACAGCAAGAGTGGCGTATAGACTACTCTGTGAATGTCCTTGAGTCAATGACAATTAAATAACACTACAACAAACAACATTACAGAATGTCATTCTCAAATCACTGCATTGCTCTGTTTGGTTCTGCATCAAGAGTGCACATTTTTCAGTATCTCTACCATGATGTTGGAGATCCAGCCTAAAAATAGAAAGAGTAGCCATCTTGTAGAGCGGAGGAGTCCCTAGCCCCTCCCTTACTGAGTGCTCTGTCTAGATGTGCTGCCTGTGAGGCTGCTCTCAGGGGACAGTGTGTATGAATTATTTAAAAAGTCCAGCGGAATGACTTATTCCTTCCAAGCTGCAGCAGAGGAAGAACGTTTTTGAGTGATAAAAGGAGAACATGGTTTTTGTCAGAAATAAGCCATTATTTGCAGTGTTCCCTGGCTGTGGATGGTTGCTTTTTATACTACTGCTTGTCAAAATATGAAATCAGACATACTTTTTCTCCAAAGACTTGCCTGATATTGCAAATCCACTGAAGCCGACAGCCAACACAAGAAAGGAAATGGCCACTCCTTTACTATGTGAGAAACCAACCACCAACAATAGAGTGGCCTCCATCCCAAAGCCTGTGAAAGATAAACACAAGTGGATATTCAACAAACTAAGCTAAAATGGGCAATTATATGATAATTATGACTATTAATATTTAGGTTGAATAAAAATTATATTTATTCTCATTCATTCCTTTAACGATCCTAGCTTGCATGGATTTAACCAGAATTTAGCCATATGAGCTATTATCATTCCGTTTGTGTCCTAGCAGTAGTTTGCACTCACCTCCGCAGTTCATGATCTTCCGAACTGTGGTAGTAGACAGGATGTTTTTGCTACGGAGGAAATCGGCTATCTGTCCCCCAATGGGTACGATAATAGTCATCACCAGATGGGGCAGGGCTGACAGCATGCCAACCTGAATAAAACAGCAGCCGTCAGGCTCAGAAGGATCTTTTTGATAACACACTGCAGAACGAATGCAATATCCATTGACCACCGTTAGTTGATATTATGGCATTTTAGGATGAGGCTGAACCACAGTAAAGTGAAAAAAGGTCGAAATATAAAATAAAATTTTTGACTTAATTACAATGGATGTATCTGGTAAATAAATGTCTTCCAAAAATACAATCAAGCTGACATGCAATATTTACTATTAGTGTGTTAATACTGTAACTAGATGCAAAGACATGATTGAAGGTTTTACTGTAGGAAGTGAGAAAATGAGAGCAAAATGAGATGCAAGCATCACCGATAAGTGATTAATGAATTATTCATTATGAACTATTCACAATGAATAATTCATCAACCTATTTCAGACCTTAGGGAATGACAAAAGTCACCTATTTACTGCTGCACACTGGAATCATAGACAAAAATCATATGCAATTCAGACACCCAAATACAGCTTGACTGCTGATTCAGTAACTGTTCATGTTTGTAGAATTTTCCAGTTTGTATACAACAAATAGCAATTTATATGCATGCAATATGAAAGGTAAACTGCAATTACCTTGCTAATCTCAAAGCCAAACACCTCCTCGAAATATGCAGGCTGACTGATAAGCAGCAAGTAGAAGGTCCAACTCCTGCAGAAGTTGGCCACAATAATTGCATAGACGGGCATGGATGTGAAAAACTGCCTCCAAGGTGTCTTGAATTTCTGTAAGAGAAAGGAGTATTGCAACACGTGGACAATAAAGAAGACCAAAGACCAGAGAAATGCACACTGAGGCAAAACTAATTTGATCAAATTATAACATAAATATTGAAAAAAGACTTTTCTGATATGCCTTTGTTGGTATACAGTATATGTCCTCATATAACACCATGGCAACAGAATCAGCCTTTAGTGACACTGCAAATATTGTCCTTCACCTCAAAATGATGGCAAAAGTTTTCATTTTTCAAGGCATCCTGACAAAATTTGCTCTGTGCTTTCATTTACCCTCTTTAAAACCACAAATTACTGAAATTAAGCTTTACACTTTTAAACTACAGCAATGTCTTGTTCACAGTAACTGCAAATGAAGGAAAGAGAGAATTTTGAGGTTTGTCTCAGCTCTTAAAGTCGATGAAATGAAATGAAATGAAAATTCACCCAATGTGTTTTGTAAATGAATACTACAGTATATATCTTACTGTGAACAGTTCTTCTGTGCATGTTTAATTTTTTTATTAACTTTGTAATGTATAATCAAAATGCCGTAAATGGATCTTCCGGTGAAAATGACAGACTTCTCTTTGGTGACACATGAAGGACTTCTCCAGTCATTTAGTGCCCTGTGTTTATCTGCATCACTTTTGAAAGCAACACCCACATCTCGGGTAGTCGTGGCCTAATGGTTAGAGGGTTGGACTCCCAATCGAAGGGTTGTGGGTTCTAGTCTCGGGCCGGACGGAATTGTGGGTGGGGGGAGTGCATGAACAGTTCTCTCTCCACCTTCAATACCACGACTCAGGTGCCCTTGAGCAAGGCATCGAACCCCCAACTGCTCCCCGGGCGCCGCAGCATAAATGGCTGCCCACTGCTCCGGGTGTGTGCTCACAGTGTGTGTGTGTGTGTTCACTGCTCTGTGTGTGTGCATTTCGGATGGGTTAAATGCAGAGCACAAATTCTGAGTATGGGTCACCATACTTGGCTGAATGTCACTTCACTTTCAGTTTATCTCAAAATCCAGTTAACAACAGATGCACAAAACCAAGTCCCAAGTCATTTCTGATAATCTGCTACACTTAGATGTCCATCAAAATACAGAATAAAATATCTGTTGCTTCTTCCATTTCATTGTGACTTTATTTTTGAGAAATGACATCAGACACAAAATGATATTTTAGTACAACACACAATTTGTTCTGAACTCTAAATCTAAGCAACAACCATAGTATAAGTGAAGTAGCAACAACCCCATTATATTCCTGAGAATATATATATCCGGCCAAAAGAGTGAAGCAAGATCACAGGTCCTTCTCAAAAAATTAGCATAGTGTGATAAAAGTTCATTATTTTCCATAATGTGATGATAAAAATTAAACTTTCATATATTTTAGGTTCATTGCACACCAACTGAAATATTTCAGGTCTTTTATTGTTTTAATACTGATGATTTTGGCATACAGCTCATGAAAACCCCAAATTCCTGTCTCAAAAAATTACCATATTTCATCCGACCAATAAAAGAAAAGTGTTTTTAATACAAAAAAGGTCAACCTTCAAATAATTATGTTCAGTTATACACTGACAGAAATGACTGCTTCAATGCGGCGTGGCATGGAGGCAATCAGCCTGTGGCACTGCTGAGGTGTTATGGAGGCCCAGGATGCTTCGTAGCGGCCTTAAGCTCATACAGAGTGTTGGGTCTTGTGTCTCTCAACTTTCTCTTCACAATATCCCACAGATTCTCTATGGGGTTCAGGTCAGGAGAGTTGGCAGGCCAATTGAGCACAGTAATACCATGGTCAGTAAACCATTTACCAGTGGTTTTGGCACTGTGAGCAGGTGCCAGGTCGTGCTGAAAAACGTAATCTTCCTCTCCATAAAGCTTTCAGCAGATGGAAGCATGAAGTGCTCCAAAATCTCCTGATAACTAGCTGCATTGACCCTGCCCTTGATAAAACACAGTGGACCAACACCAGCAGCTGACATGGCACCCCAGACCATCACTGACTGTGGGTACTTGACACTGGACATCAGGCATTTTGGCATTTCCTTCTCCCCAGTCTTCCTCCAGACTCTGGCACCTTGATTTCCGAATGACATGCAAAATTTGCTTTCATCTGAAAAAAGTACTTTGGACCACTGAGCAACAGTCCAGTGCTGCTTCTCTGTAGTCCATTTCCTGCACACGCCTGTGCACGGTGGCTCTGGATGTTTCTACTCCAGACTCAGTCCACTGCTTCCCCAAGTCCCCCAAGGTCTGGAATCGGTCCTTCTCCACAATCTTCCTCAGGGTCCGGTCACCTCTTCTCGTTATGCAGCGTTTTTTGCCACACTTTTTCCTTCCCACAGACTTCCCACTGAGGTGCCTTGATACAGCACTCTGGGAACAGCCTATTCGTTCAGAAATTTCTTTCTGTTTCTTACCCTCTCGCTTGAGGGTGTCAATGATGGCCTTCTGGACAACAGTCAGGTCGGCAGTCTTACCCATGATTGCGGTTTTGAGTAATGAACCAGGCTGGGAGTTTTTAAAAGCCTCAGGAATCTTTTACAGGTGTTTAGAGTTAATTAGTTGTTTCAGATGATTAGGTTAATAGCTTGTTTAGAGAACCTTTTCATGATATGCTATTTTTTTGAGATAGGAATTTTGGGTTTTCATGAGCTGTATGACAAAATCATCAGTATTAAAACAATAAAAGACCTGAAATATTTCAGTTGATGTGCAATGAATCTAAAATATATGAAAGTTTAATTTTGATCATTACATTATGGAAAATAATGAACTTTTATAACAATATGCTAATTTTTTTAGAAGGACCTGTATGTTTGTGGTCACTTACTTCTGCAGGACCTAGCAGCTTAGCGCTCTCGCCGATACTCTCCTCAATGTAGCAGCGTTCTTCGGCCGAGATTGTGGGATGTACAGCTGGGCTCTCATATGAGACTAAGATCCAGAACATATACCAGAAAATCCCAAAACAGCCTAAAGGGAAACAAACTATTCTTAGACATTGGTCTTAAAACAAAACTTCATGAAAGAAGCAGGCAGGAAGATGGGCTAACTGAAAACGCTTCATACAACTAAATGGATTACAATTCATTGCTTTCCAGACAGTATGTGCCAATTCTTGGCACAGTGACAAGCAGATTCAGTGTCAGCACAATGGATAGACACATGGCAGCATCAGAGGAAAAATCAATGCCCAGCATCAGTGTGTTACTAAAGTACAGTCATCAAAACTGTGAAGCGCACATGCAATGATGGTTTGCACCATAACCATGGCTCAAACAGTCCACACAAAAAACGCTCTTACCATAGACGTAGAAAACCGATGACCAGCCTGTGTACTGCACCAAGATCCCAGCTAAAGGCATGGCAATGACAGCTCCAGCATAGGAACCTACAGAAGAGGAGAGGAGAAGTTTAAATTGAAGAAAAGCCATTTCTTTCGTCAAAAAAAGAAAAAAGAAATAATCTTTCTGAATGCCTCAAAACCAGTTGCAGAGTATGCATTTAAACAACACAGGAAAATCCAGTTCATGCATAAATAAGGTTTCCTAGAATTCTTGAGGATAAACAACAAATGTATCTTTCAGTTTTAACATAACGTAGCAACAAAACAAATATAATGCCATTGGTTTTCTTTATTTTTTCACTAATCTACTGTTTTGCTTTAAAGAGAACAAAGATTACCACAAAAGGAGGTTGTGGCTAGACGGCTCCTTTCCAGTGGAGGAGCCCACTTACTCCAGATCCCATGACAGGCTGGGTAGGTCACTCCCTAGAAAAACAATAATAATACACATCCGTTCCATATCACTAAGAAATGTGACAGTTTTTCAAATCATAAAAAAATCTTAAGCAGCAGTTAAAGTTACATCACATAAATCCATTTAATGCAAATTTATATTTACAAAAAATAATAGAATAATACACATTGTTGGAGTAATGGAAGTGGATCTAGTTCTCTATTTCACACACATATAAGCGCCTCCACAGATCAATACAGCTGTACTTAAAACAAAGCCTGGGTTATTACTCTCACAGAAATATCCTCAGGCCATAACTGATTGTTACAGGGCTTTGGGATTTTCCCCGGAATAATTCCCACAAATGTTTTTCTTTCTTGCTATAGCATGGTTACTTTCTTTCTTTCTTTTAGAACTTATTTACCAAAGGCAAGTGTCCAAATGTTAGATACGAACCTATAGAGAGTTATGGTATTTGATCGTTATTAGCAAACAAGCATTTACAGATGAGAGAAAATCGTACTTCCCTACCTCTACAAGCCCTTGTAATATCCTGACGAATATGACGCAGCCGTAATGAACACGTGCAGCTGAGGGGATGAACATGTTCAGTACTGATGTGAGGAGGATGGCAGCGCCAAAAACCCTGAACAACGGACGGAAACATGGTTGAATTATACACAAATTAAGTTAAAGAATGCAATATATATATATATATATATATATATATATATATATATATATATATATATATATATATATATATATATATATATATATATATAATAATTGACGTAGCCTACTGAGTTAACAGAACTATAGCCTAAAATTGCACAGCATTTTAGTTTCTTGATAACGTGCATTTATTATTGGCCAGCCGTCAAAAAAATATGTTTTAGTGAGCACAAATAGTGTACACATATTTCCAGCCAGCGACAATGGCAGTATTCTTTTTTGATAAATTGTTGTGTGATAGATGAGGTCGGCCAAACCCTCTGTCAACGTGTCCGGGGCTGGTTGCCATGCCCCCCTCATTGAGCAGATTAGACACGCTTCCCTCGGGATCTCATTAACAGGTGGAGAATGCCCCACAGACCCGCTCCCAAAGTCTAATCCTACAACTCACACGACGGGTCAGCGTTCACTTTGCCACTCACACAACACTGTGGAAACACAAGCGTGCTGTTCATCCATATAGCAATGATCTCTCTCTCTCTCTTTCTCTCTCTCTCTCTCTCTCTCTCTGCCTGTCTGCAGTAGGCTACTGATTTATTTATTTGATTTCCTTTCCCCCTGGAGGCCTGAATGAAAATAGTATTCTTAAGGTTTATATTTTATCATATTTTATTAGAATAATAAAATCGCAACAGTGGTATCTCCAAATATCGTTCGTTTTTCTGACTAAATAAACTCAATATAAAATGTAATAATGCCTAAAATAAATTTATTTAAACATATATTTTCAAAAGAAACATGTGACCTTACAAGAGTCTTTGCTAAATAAATAAGATTGTGTTGAACGTTTGCTAAATTAGCGCCCCCCATCACCCCATTTTTCTTTCAGTGACGGGTACAGTTTCATCCGCCGCTATGAATAATCATCCCTTGTATAATACAGCATGCTTCGCCAAGCTACTGTGTAGAGCTAAATCAAATATTTGTAGCTTTGCAGCACGAATTTGGAAGTACGAATTCGCCGTGACTATCACTGTAATCACCCATAATACGATTTTTAATTATTTCAAAAATGTATTACAGTTTTACATAACTGTCTATGACAGTCGTACTCTTCCTTAAATATTCTTGAAATATAATAATACTTTCAACGTCTCATAGAGAGTACACGAAGTTCCATGTTTGACAAACACTTGGAGATGTTGGCCATTATGTCCATATGAACTTGCCAGTCCCTGTAACAGTAAGCCATTTACCTGCATAACATAGGACACAAGCTGCAGATGTTTTGTAGCCTATTTTTATAAGACTCGGTTTGCAACATTTCTGACTCAAATTCTGCGATCCGTAAGAAACTAAAATAACACCTATATTAGTGTATAATTAATAAAAATAAGGCAATACTATCTTTAAGGTATTATCTATGCGTATTCTATTGGGGAAATTCAGTAAACCAAATAGGATGTTAAAGGCTATATTTACTGTTGCATTATGAGCTAACAACAACAATCATTTTATCATCTTCTGAATAAATAAATCAATTCCTAGGGCTTTACCTGTTTGCCGCCAATCTAGAAGAAATGTATCCCCCGGGAATCTGTGTCACAATATAACCCCAGAAAAACGAGCCATGAATCATTCCAACTGTTTCCGGGTCCCAGTTGAATTTTGCCTTCTAATGGAGAGAAACAAAAAATATCAGGTTTCTAATCCCATTTGCAGAAGGCTAGGGACAATTGAAAATGTGAATGCACACGTTTTCATAGACCTCTATTAAGGTTAAATATAATATAGGCTATAATATAAATTAGTTATTAAAATGCAACTTTAATTTTTCAGAGCAGTGGCAATATATATATATACTAATTATTGTTTGCAACAAAAAAATAAATAAATAGATAAAATGACAAGCGCGCAGGATTAGTTTCCAGCTGAAGAGTTAATCAATTTGAGGCCGATGACATTCAAGTAACCAAGGTCAATTTTTTTGCATGAGTAGTCTAGTGTTTTCAATATTTTCCAAGCTAGCAGTGACATCCACTAAGCCTCTTTCAAACAAACACAAGTAAGCGTGCTTTTAAATTCCATAAATCGTTAGGCTACAGTTTCCAGACGAAGTGTAGCCAGTGTGCATGTGTGTCAGTGTGTGCATGCACGCTCGTGAGGGGTGTGTCACGAAGCTGACGCGAACGTATAAAACCGAAGCGTGCCACGCGCACAAACCTCTTTGATGATGATCTTCCCGTTCAGGTGAAGGGTGCTGTTGTTAACCATGCTCACTATTGCAACGCCTAAGTTGCACCGAATACCGAAGGAGATGCAGAACCCGAGGCCGCTCATTATGGCGATGATGTAGCGGCGTGGAAGTCCAAAGCACGTGCAGTCGCACAAAGGTGTCTGTTTCTCGTTGATCTGAGTAGGCCGTCCATCCTCGGTCAGTTCGATGTTCTCGCCAGGTTTTTGTCGCTTTTCTATCACTCTGCATCAGTCAGAAGAGAACCGTCAGACGACTACAGTCCAGAAGAACCAATTAATAGGAATCTCATCCACCTTTATTAGGCTACTTAAGACAATAGAGAACAAGTGAATCAAGATTTTATGTTGACATATAACTCAATTTGCATTCACTACTAGTAGCATGCTCTAATTTGCAAGGAAAAAAATAAGACAATAGTCATTAAAATGGCTTACAGAAATTCTTTTTTTTTCAACGCAAGAATTTTTATGTAAACTCCACATAGGTTTCGTGTGCTGCTGTAAAACGCACTACCGCATTGCAGCATTCCCTTCACATTTCATCTTGTTTACATTCACACAGGATTAAGGTCCACTGATATTCACGAACTTCACTAACACTTTACTAATAGTATTAGGCTATACCAGAGTCATAAGCAGAGTTATTTGCGTACAGTTATTTACTAGAAAATCAAAATACACATTGTGTCGAGACTCGAGACAAATTCTAAAACTTAATGTGCACCAAATTGTAGTTTATATGTATTTGTTACAAAAATAATACATTTTATTTAAGGGAATTGATTTTTATTAACAAGTGGGAGTAAAATTTTTTTAATTTTGTGATCTTTTATATATTTTAAATGCAAAAAAACACAAATTAATTGCACTATAATTGTCAATTCGGTTTTTAATCTCAGAAGACAAATAAGAGACGATGTACCAATATTTTGGAAAATACTCAGAGACGGTCTATAGGCCTAAGCAAACGAAAATAATAATAATAATAGTTGTACTCTGGAGAAAAGATAGGCCTATTTCTATTTCGAAATAACAATTAGTTCAGGCTTGCGAAGCGGTGTTTTTTTTCCCCGTTTTTTATTTATTTTTTATTTTTATTTTTTTATCAAAAAATAATGACTTGATGTAAAACAGCGTCAATCAACGTGAAATAATTATGTACAACCCGATTTTTTTTTCATGCGATTTCAATTGTGGTCTTTTTTGCAGGTCTTGCGGGAATACGCAAATTGTCTCTAAAAAGGAATCGGCACTCAAGGGAATCCTCTAACTGAACGATTACTATTCAATTATAAATGCATTTTAGTAGTCGGATTACAATGACAAACTTCAAAGATAGGAAAACTCGCGTGCTTCCATCCCCTCCTCCCAAGATTATGCAGAATTACATAATTTTCTTCACGTCTCCATGGGGCGAGACGCCAAAAACGACTGGGGAATCTCTTTACTGAATACAAGAAACTAGCTGCATATTTGTGATTTTTCTGTTCTTTTATAGCAATAGTTAGCGTAGCCTATTTATCCATATAGCCACAACATACAACACATTCTTTATTTCTACGTGAATTATTCAATTTCATAATGTTAAAACATCCTACTTGTACAAGTGTCCCAGTGTCTTCCCCGCTAGTTGCTTCAGTCTCTCTTTGCTGCTGGGTATAGCACCAGGCTCCCTAGGAGTCTCCATGTCCAAATATGATACTCCCACGGTTTCCCCCGGTAGTGTTAAAGTACCATGTCACAGTGTGAGATGACAGAGCACCGGACCGATACCCAGCGGATCAATGATTCAGTAAGACAGATGAAGAAAATTCACGACGGTGGTCACAGATCGAATCCGCCTACACAAGAGAGATATCAGAAGGGGTCTGGCGCTGTCTACTCATAGTTATAAAGTCATAAACTGCTCCGCGCGCAATAAGAGCACGCGATGCCATCTCAGATTTGAGTCAACGAATTAATGTAAAAAAAAAAATAATTAAATTAAATAAAAACCGACGACTGATTAATTAAGAGCAATGTCACTTTTTCGATGCAGAGTACCAGTGAAATAGCTTTAGAAGGGAAGGTGAATGGCGTTCAGCACCAAGGTCAGCGACAGTCTAGCGCTGGATCCCTCCCGTCAGAGTGCCACTGCTTTGGGAGGGGTTGGAGGGGGCGGAAAATCTTCACATCCCATTCACATTTTCTCCAATTTTGTCCTCAGATGATCTGAATTATGTTTCACAGGCGGCAAATGAGATTCTTTCGGTGCGTCTATAAACGGCACGTGACCTGACATTCGAAGTTTACATTTGTGTTTTTACACCTATTGCTTGTTTTCCATCAAACACCGTGCAAGCCTCCTGGGGGCGGTGCTATGGAAACTGAACGAGGGGTGTTTCCCCCTCCAAGTGTGTGTGTGTGTGTGTGTGTGCTGGTGTGAAAGAAAGCGTATTAATAATTCACATAGCCTACCTCGTAGCCCCCATCCCTCTTTTCTGTCCTTCACAGCAAAAATAAATAAAAACTGCTATTCTATGTACAGTCCATATGGAAGCTAATTTTTATTCAAGTCAGTTTTTAAAGGTTTAGGATAAGGGGTATGCTGAATGCGCTTTTTTTTTTAAGATAATTTATATTATCGTATTTATTATTTCAGCATCCTGCTAAATCACAGACCACTTTATAGGAGTAAATCAGTGCAGTTGCAACGCTTTGCGCTCTAAAAAGCTTCACACAACAGGTAGCTTGAGAGCGCTCTAAGTGAAGCGCACGCGCCACCGTGTGTTCATTCACAGTACTTGCAGAGGACGTCCAACAAGTATAGTATACTTAAATCACTTTATTTTGGCACGTTCTCGCTTTTATAAGATTGATTAATGATTAATCATAAACTAACTTTTCTTCCACACGGTTTCATGCAACTCATTCTGTAAACATTTGTAGACTAAATAAAGAAGACGACAAAACAAAACAAAAAAACACCCGTATACACATACATCATGACAGCAGTTAAGGCAAAATGCATGTGACATGTTCTTATTTGGACACAAATATATCTTAAACTAGGTGAATAACTTTTTAAATATTTTATCATGAATAGACTGTAACATTTAACTTTAGGGTACATTTATAACACATTTTGTTTTGGATAAAACTTTGTATACAAGTATAGCAACATAATATTCAGAAAATGTCTGTAAACTGTATTTGTATCCATAAAACATTGATGAATAACAGAAAAAAAAAAAAAATAATCACTTGACAAGCTTAAAATACATATGTATAGAGTTTATAACATTTGTGAAATGAAATGAACAGGTATGACTCACAAAATGAGTAATTCAATTGATAAGTCACTTTAAAAGCCTTTGGCCTTGACATGTAGGGGAGTCTCTGAAAGTCTGTTTCACTGAATTAAGTTGTCCCAGCAGTTCTGCAATATCAAATGAAGTTATCAGGGTGGATATCGAAGTCCCCGATTCATGGGGAAATGATCACAAAAATCCAAACTAATCCTTTTTGCACAAGTGCATTTTGCAGAAATTAGTTACAGAGAAATAGCATGATGAAAAAGACTAGTGTTCTCCTAGTTACGATTACAGGTGAGTGCTAATGTTCCTTTAGCATCAGATATGTGGTACGTGCAAACCTTGACAGACTCTTGCAGAACAAGGTGATGAATAAAGGCTTGAGTTTCTGATTTTTGTAGTATCAGAAAAATAGCAAGTCATTATAGTGCTTAATCTGGTCAAATCAATCCTTCCAACCGGATAATAAATCAGTTATATGTTAACTCTTGAGCAATAAATACATCCTTGAAGAAAATCAACAATAGAAAAAAAAAAAAAAAGATTAATTATATTTTAATATGACACCGAACAAAATATGTGGGTGGCAAGGTACAGCATTAATTAAAAATAAGAATAAAATATAAACATTATAAGGGACAAGATGATGTAAGCGCTACAGAAATGATGATATTGTGTGATAGCTATTCAGCTATCAGTGTGTTTCATGAGAGAAAATATCCACTGGACAACAGCATATATTAACTTAAACTGCACATGCCCACAAAAAATGTCGAAAAAAAAAAAGACAACACACTGTCTACATGAATCTCTTTCACAGTCAGACATACAGGGGAGAAAAAACATGCAGATTACTTAAAAAAAATAAAAATAAAATTATAACAGCAACACGCTGGACAGACATAAATGCTTATTGCCTTCTAAACATGTTCAGTTTTTAATGGTCATAAATGATTATTCATAAGTTGAATTCCCAGCAGCTTGCTTCGAAGGCAACCTGAGGAACAGCAGGCTGCATTCCAGAGGGGTCGGCGCCGAAATCTCGGTGGTCTGTCTGCAAGCCTTTCTCCTTTGTAAAAGTGCAGTTATGTAAGTGGACTCCAGACATTAGAGAGAAACAGAGGAAAGCGGTAATGTTTTCCCACAAACATCAAGCAGAAAAGAGACTTTTAGGCGTGTAGGACCTCATAAAAGTTCTGGCAGTTGTTTGGATGTGGGCAGGCGGTTCTTTGCAATAAATGTATGAAGTAGGGCTGCACAATTAATTTAAATTTAATTGCAAAGGCGATAAATCGATAAATCTGTTGTCATGCAAATCTTTCATTGAAGCACAGTTTTGTGATGAGCAGTAAATCTCCAACCGAAGGCCAGAGGGCGCTCTCACACCGAGACTCCAAACACACCTGGCTGAGAAACCCAGGAATAGGTGGCTAAATAAACAGAAGATTTAACTGCTTTCTTTAATTCAACGTGACTAATAAACACAAGACTATGGCAATATATGGTTTATCTTAGTTTGTCATATTATAATTTTCATTATAATAATGTATACAATAATGCAATGCTAATTGTCATAGCCTTTATCACTGCTTAGAATACTATGAAATATGTTGCGTGCCTTATTCTGTGTAAGAAACCACATCATCTCACAGAAAGGTTTATTTCAAACACTTGATTGACGTTATGAAGTGGGTTTGGAGTAAAAATATGTTATTAAATGTGGTATTTTCACATGCTTTCAGATGGAGCAGCATTTACTACACAGAGCCGTAGTTCACTGACAAGCTACACAAACAGCTTTCATAATCGCAGAACGATTTCTTTAATAATAATCTGTGATTATTAGCATGATTTTTTGTAGCTTGTCAGTGAACTACAGCTATGTGTAGTAAATGCTGCTCCATCTGAAGTACATGAAGGAGATTTACTACTAATCCCAGAACTTTACTGACAAGATATGCATGACAATAACATTCAATTAATCATGCAACCCTAGTATGAAGGTTTCCTGAAGATTCTATTCCTCCATGCTTTGCAGGATATAGTATATGTGAGTAGTCCTGAGGGTTCAGGGATATTCAAATACATTCAGTGAGCACCTGGTGTTTACTTGGACTAGAGGGCAGCAGTGAGGCTGTTTCTGTGGACAGACAGAAACTCTGGCTCAGCTGCATCTTGAGTTTCTCCACTTCGTAGTTGTGCAGGTATTCCTGAACCAGAAAGCGTTCACGCTTTATACGGGCCTTTACTTCTGCCGGCACATCTGGAATCAGCCATGCCACGAAGAATTTCACCACAAATACAACATGCTGAGAAAGAAGAGGAAACAGAGGAACAGTCACTGTGTGCACTGAACTACATTTCCACATCTGAATTTCTCAAACTGTAATAAAAATATAGTTATTTTGAATTTCCCTGCATATTCCACTATGTTATCTCTCGTTTTCCTAAATGGCAATTAGAAGCAATGTTATGCAAAGTTCGTACCTCCATGATGATGATGAAGGCTAGTTTAGCAGCCAAGATGTGCCAGAACTGCATGGTGTGTGTGTACTGGTTCTCATGCCCGGGTGGGTATCTGTAGTCCCGATACCTGGAGAAAAAAAATCTGTTAATTTACATCGATGTGTAGTCCTAATACAGACGATCATTCTCACCAGGCGGTTACACACCTGCATGTTGTGATGGTAGAGCTGTTAAACCATGATGGGTTTTCTCCAGCTTCAGGCAAGTTATCTTCAGGGATCTGAGAGATGTTGTAAAAGGAGAGGCTGTTGGTGATGTAACCACTCATAGTGGCCTCTCTGCCTGGGCGGTAGGTGTACAGATAGACCAGGCGAGGAATCATATCTGAGGTGAATGCCATGATGAAAGCCTCAAGTGCAAATGAGAAAGAAATAACAATAGATTTTAAGTATGGTGGAAATAGTGTTTTGATTTGACCAAGCAATATCTTTCCTTTTGTTAATGTTGCTTATATTAGTTAACTAAATTTAGAATGCAGTTAAATGCCACATCCAGTTTTACACAAGACAGTAAGGGAAGCAGAACAAAACCGTTTGCATTTACATTTGTGACCACGGACAAGATGGCCACCACATTAAGGATCTCTTCCCACGCTCCAATGTTGCGAGCCTTCGCTGCCACTGGCCTTCTGAACTGTGTAGTAAACTTCCAAGCATCCACTCGCACCTCCAGGATGTTGTTGAAGAGGGCGAGAAGAGGAGCCAGTGGAAAAGAGGCTACGAATAGTGTTATGAAGCCAAACTGGATCACTGTAAAACACACAGGAAACAATTGGTTTAATTGATAAGGTACTAATAAATGCTCACAGAAACCCCTGTCAAATCTGAAGATCTGGCCACTTCTTTGAGGCTTCTCTAATAGGAGCATATTGGTTTTTAATTTATTTTATTTGTTAATTGTTTTTATTTGTAATATATTTATTCTTATATAAATGTATTTATTTGTATAATTTCTATTAAAAAAATGTATTCACTAACATTCAAAAGTCAATGAGATTTTCAAAATAAGTCTCATATGCTCACCAAGCCTGCGTCAAAAAAAAAAAAATTTTTTATCAAAACAGCAATACTGTTTTTTATTTTATATATATTATTAATTTCAGTGACTGAGAGCTGAATTTTCAGAAGCCATTACTCCAGTCTTCAGTGTCATGTGATCATCTATGCTAATTAGGTGCTGAAGAATCATAACTTGTTTTGTGGTAAAAATGTTCATAATCCTACTGATGTATAAAGTCAAAAAAAAAAGAACAGCTTTTCTTTTCTTTTTTAATAGAAAGGTTTGTAACGATAGAAGTCTTCACTGTCGTCAGTGTAATGCATCTTTAAAGAATAAAAATATTACAATCTTTAAAAAACAACAACATTTTGAACAGGAGTGTATTATAAAATGCAATTTGATTTAGCACAACTACAGTAGGCTATCTAAATGAATTATAGAATTAATTGTTTTGGTATATGAACACCAAATAGCTCCAACATGTATAATGGAGTAAAATCGTACCCATCTCCAGATACTCATAGAAGAGTCCAAACTGGCTGAAGTTCTGTAGATCGTGGTCCTGCTCCCATCTACTGTATGTACTTTCGGGATGACTTCGCCCTTTCCTGCTGCCCCACCAGTTTCTGAGAAGTCTGTGACACAGGAATTTGTGTGTGTGTGTGTGTTTAGATATAAATAGTGCCTAAAGGACAATTACTAAAAAACATTACTGATATGATATGCTTAGAGGTCAAAGTTCAATGTAAAGCTTACGGCAGCAGAGCCTCTTGGACGTTCCCAACCATTTGTTTTCCAGCCATGACGATAAGCAGCTGTGTGGTCAGCTCAATCAGACAGCCCCCAGGGGCACACTAAATATAAAATGCATTTTGTCATGTTAGAGCTACTTATTCTGACATTCAACCGAAAGAACATTATGTCCTCTGAAATACTGATATTTCAGACGGTCTCACCTCTTCATTTCTCAGCTTGCTCCACTTTCCAAACATATAAGTGTAGTTTCCCGGATAACCCACAAACTTCCCTTTAAAGAAGGCCACATAGAAACAGGAGGAGTAGTAGTTCACAAACTGGAACATAAACATCTTCATGGTCAGCTTGTTCTCATACTCCAGATGGGTCTTGGGGATTTCTGAGAGTAAAAGTAAATAAACAAATGAATAAGAGGAAGACAGTAAAGGATTTTCAATACAAAGCAAAATATGGATGAGCAAATACGTGAGGCATAATGTACGTTCAAACGGTCATTATCAGAAAATAAATGCACATGGTTTTGTGTTTTTGCAATGACAATCTGACTGTACATTATCCAGCCTTTTACATAGCTACTAATAAGTGGACACGTTACTTTTTTAATAAACTATATTAATTACTCAAACTATAAACTTTATAAACCATTTTCCAGAGATTTAAATGTAGTTTACATGTCAAACAAACTCAATTAGACATGTCTTAACTCTAATTTCTTGTGTGAAGTGAGGACGTGGTTCTCGCTCACCCATATCAGTGATCCAAATGGCCACTTGCTCATAGAGGAAGTTGAGGATGAGGATAATGACAAAGTTGATGCAGGAAGCGGTGACAGAGGTGGCAAGTTGAGGGGTGATGAGAGATCCCACCAGCTGGATCTTACTGGTGGGGCTGTCCTTCATGACACTGGCAAACGCTGCATAAACTGCTAATCTATAAGCGATTACTCCCATTATACAGGCCACTATCAGACACGTCTGTCAAGACACAAAACGAGGGAAGGACTTAAACCACAACTGATCTTTGGTTTAGCAAAGTGTAAGAAATTGGTTGCCAGGGACAAAATCTCAAATATACAGTTTAAAAGGACATACAATAATATCTGGCTGCAGAATGTAACTCACTAATCATATTAAGCGGTAACCTAATCTATATCATACAGTTGCACTGTTTGGCTTACTAACTCACCCAAAAAAGAACCGTTGCTCCAGACAGACAGAATCGGGCACACTTGCTGGGGAAAGGAAGATAAGGCTCCATTTCCTGTTAGCATAAAGATTGTGTTCAAGCACTATAATTAGACTAGAGTCTGGAGTTCAACTGCAACTGCAAACTTGGTTAATTATAATATGTCAATATTTTTTATAAATAAAAACGAAATAGATTTTATAAATCATTATAATATTCCACAATTTTAGTTTACACTATATTTTTTATAAAATAAAATATCTAAGGTGAATGTAAATATTTTAGCCATTGTAATCTTTCATCTAAACATAATAATTTACTCAAACTTAAAACATGTTGCCTCTAAAATCATTAAAGCTAAAACAACTATGCGTTAACAAAACAAATTATATTTGGACTACTTGAAGTTATATGATATTGTTTAAGTAGCATATCACGACTACGACTGCATGCAGTGTTTACTTGAGAAACAACAACAACAACAACAAAAACGTACATAAATTTGTATTTATTCTGAGAACATCTGTGACATGGCACAATAGTTAAAAGGGTTGAATTCAAAGCAAAGTCCTGAGAGCAAGATTCCCTTTGCCATGGTTATGATGATATGTTTAATGAAGTGGTTGAAACCGGTTCAGGCAGAAGACGACAAATGCAAATATTTACTCAGATCATGCAAATTATTTGAAAGATATCGGGATCACTAATCAACACTGACAAAGGCTAGGCAAGCATTTGAAATCTGAAACATCCTGCTAGTGGGAGCTCTTTGCAGTGCAGATCTTTAACTTTTCAACAATTGATTTATGGGTTTTCATCCTGCACCCGCAATTATCTGCTCCTTATGGGCATGACTTCTCTCATATTATCATTCAACCAGAGCATTTATGAGGAACTAAACCATTCATTTACATACTATTTAAATTGCAATATGGAATTAAATGTTTTATTATACTCATGGTTTAGCACTTCTATGACATGATTTTTTTCTATTTGGTTTCTGCCTGTCAACCAAACGTTCCTCAATTCTACCACTAATTCCTTCCACTGTCGATTTCTCAAATATCCCAGAAAAACCTACAGGCAAATTCTTTGAACTTAACTTGACCCTTCATTGGGTTTCATGTCATTTATATTTTCTTGCTCAAATAACTCAACCTATTCCCTTCTGAGTTTAAGGGTAGCTTCTGGTTTTGATTAGAGTGAGGCTTAAAAATGTTTAAAAAGTGTGATGGCTCCATGACAAACAACTGAGGTTGATGCAGGATCATGTGTTTAATCACGCCGTGATGTTTGCAGGTACCTGCGTGATGCGGTTGAGTCTGCGGCCTGTGCATTTCAACTCATACTCTGGCCTGATCTGTAGCTGCTGCTGTTCCTCCTCAAAGTCCACAAGGTCCCACTCATACTCCAGACGGGCCTGCCGCCGCTTCCAGAACTCCAGGAACAAGGTCACTGCAAAGCACCCAGAGAAACAGAGCGGAAGAATTAAGAAATACATTATTTAGGAGCATCACGCTCGCACTTAATACCAATTCTATCTAAACCCTATGGTTTCACACCGATTGTTGTTTTCTTCTTTTACAATGATTCTACCCAAACAAAGTCTTACAAAACTTTATATGCTAAATAAACCATTTTTAATTTATGAGTACACTGGGCGCAGAAATATTCACACAGTGTTGATTAATCAGATCACTGCATAAGCAGAGCTCATTTTGAGGCCTGTGTGAAATGAATTCGGCGTTCAGTAAATGATAATCAAAATGCACCACTGCCCTCAAGTGATTAAACATACATCATACATCATTTGTGTAAAGCATACACAAATTATTCTCCTTCGTTGTAGATTTATCCAGTAAACTAATTCTGTGACAAAATGAATACTAATGAGTAAATCCTTCATGCACAGTTGCGAATCTCTCATTAGTCATTAGAGTCTGACTAGTAATATCCTTCTAACCACTAGATGGGGCTTTTGAGCCAATATTTTAAACCATAAGCGCGCACTCACCCCAAATACCCATGAAGATGGCAAAGAACACCGTCCCCTCGTTATCAAATAGATGAGATTGCTAAAGAAAAAGAGCAATCATTCTATGATAAAGAAAAATCATTATTTATGATTTAAAACCGTGAATCTAAAATGTTTCTGACCCAGGAGGACAAACACGTTGAGTTGAGTTTCCAGTAGCTGCACTTTTTATCACAGAGTGGACACATGACAATCATCCCACCGATTTCTGGGTCACAGATCTCCTTGCTGAAAACAGGGAGGAGAGCAAAGGAGAGAAATGTTACTGAAATGGAGAAGTGGATGTATGACCAAAATCTCAGTTCCCCTGTGACTGCATTACATCAGTATACTAAGTAGACACACCATGGACAACTTGGGCACAAATGAACTACTCAGGTTTAACAACAAACACCATACCACACGCAAATGATTTAGCTCTGAAAACTAGAAAAACAAACACATCTTGGCTCCAGAGTCCATCTGTCACATTACAGATTGTATGTGCTCTTTATGGGTTTGCTTGTTATACAAAAACAGATAATAAATAAATAAATAAATAAATAAATAAAAATATTGTCATATGTTATGGAAGCCCATTTCTGCCACGGAATAAAAAATAAATAAATACTAATTATTTCACATTTTCACTCGCAATTCTGTGAAAAAGTTAGAAATGCAAGATATAAACTTACAATTCGGACTTGCAATTCCAAGTTGACGCCACTATTCTCAATTTATTTGTGTAATTATTATTCTCAATAATTGTGAATTTTTTCCTCAGAATTCTCAGAAATTGTCTTTTTCCTCAGATTTCATAATCTCATAATTAATCTCAGTTTATTAATATCACATACAATTTATCTAGTAATTCTGATTTATTTATTTTTATTCAAATTTTATATATATATATATATATATATATATATATATATATATATATATATATATATATATATATATATATATTAGTGCTGTCAATCGATTAAAAAAAATTAACTAATTAATCGCACAATTTTTTAAAATTAATCACGATTAATCGCGATTAATCGCAATTAAAAGACTGAAACTTTTTGGATATGTAAATGTAAAATGTAAATAATTAATGTAAACTCAAGACAAAGAAACTATTTAAATTCAAAATATGATTGTTTATTGGAATTTTTGTTTAACTTGTAACACAGATTTTCTCATGTAAACAACATACCTGCAATAAACCATCAATATCCTCCAAATTAACTGTTGGCTTGAAAGCCATATTTATTACAGAAATAAAAACACAGGCATGTAAGTACCATTTGAATTTCAAAACAATCAATGCCAATAAAAAACAAAAATGATTTCCATGTTGAATTCTAAGTGGACTGCAAAAAAATTCCAAAGTATAGTCATTGCCAGTGCTTTTAGTGGGCCAGTAAGCACCAGTACTCAGTACCGCCACTTCCAAATATAGCTCTTGAGCGTACCGCCACCTCTCCGTGCGCCCAGAACATGCGGTACGCTCATTTGGACATCTGTTTTAATAGAGGTTTTAATCTTTTACCTGCACTGCCGATTTTCAGAGCGCCCTTCACAATGCAAGCTTCCTAATTCATCCCACCCAGAGCAGAAACTACATTACCCATTCACCCTTAAGTTATACAAGTGAATAGCGCATGTGTCGCTTTTCCCACTGTAAGTGTCAACAACTCAACGTTGCCGGTGAAGGTGTGTGAAACTCGTTGTGAGTTATACTAAAGCAAAATCTTGAGTATTTATTGTCTGATAAGCATTAAAAACTGTCTGCGGAGGTTGAGTCGTTCTGCAACCCCCGCTGGCTGCTCATTGGCTGCAGCATCTTTTTTCTAAGTTCTAAAAAAATACCGTAGACGGCAAGGCACAAATTTAGATATTCATTTATCTAATTAATCTATAGCCTATGCACAAAGACAATATGATCTTTTTGTCCCCTTTTTGTTTTAAAGCTTGATGAAGAGAGAGAGCGCAAGTTGCTGCAGCTGAGGAGGACAGTGATGCACGCGTACAGGAGTGATTGACAGTTCGCGGCACTGTGTACAAAAAATACTCCGCTACACAATTATTTCGTTATTTTCGTTTAAGCTTATTAACGTTAGCGTTACAGAAAGGTCTGATTTACGCACTGTTACAGTCATTGTTTTTTTTTTTTTTAAACAATGACATTTGAGTTCATGATTTTAATGTTGCTGTTTCTTGTGGCAGACTGAATGAAGAGTAATGTTTCTTGTGGCAGACTAAAGAGTAATCCGGCAGAGTTTTATACTGAAACTTTCCGTCAAAAAGTCCTTCCTTGGTCTTATCCATATTTCTTTGCACGTTGAACACACATAGGCCACAACTGGAAATAAAAAAAACTGCAACCGCGTTAATTGCGTTATTTTTTTTAACGCGTTAAATATTTCAAATTAATCGAATGCGTTAACGCGCTAATTTTGACAGCACTAATATATATATATGTATATATATATATATATATTGTGGCTTCTAAAACAGGCTTCTATAAATGTCATTAGATTTTTTTAATAAACATATCACCTAACACTTATGAGAGATTATGACAAAAGAACACAAATATTGCCATTTCATTCAGTATAACAATATTAAGTTCAACTGCAAAGACCATTACAATAAAAAAGAAACAACAACTTCCTGTCTTATGGTGGCTTAACTTTTACAGTTATCAGGCCCTGTAATATTGGTTACAAACTGCAAAAGGTTATTAAAAATGTATGTAACCACATAGTTTCAAACCCAGGTGGCAAGGATGTGTGTTCACTTGACCCATATAACCTGCCAGTGTCACTAACCTTGTGATGTTGTCTTCGTAACTAAGCACACCATAAACAAAACAGATCACTCCCATGACTGCAGCAAAAAACAGCATTTCTGTGTAAAAGCCTAGCCAGGCAAAGTAGATACCAATCTTCTCACCATAGTACTTCCTATGACAAAATACAAACAGGAAATGTGACACTATGGTTTGATATGCTGCTCTAGAAAAGTGAAAACCATTTTCTTCTACTAAGGCGTAATCTTGCAATCTGCAGTGCATCTAAGATGCGTCTGCTCCAGATTTGATTATTGCATGTATTGTGTCTGCAGAGTCCTCACTTGATCAGATTGAGCGGCTGCTCTTTGTAGAAGCAGAGGAATCGAGCCCAGTTTTTGTACAGATGATACCTCTCACTCTCACACTGCATGTCTTGTGCCTTCTTCCAGTACTTGCACTGAGGAACAAACAGCAATCAGATGCTGACCAAAGACACACACACTTTTAACATACAAAGGGACTGTCTTTGAGGTTGGTAACATTTTTAAAAAAAGTTTTTAAAAGGAGTCTATTGTGTGGAGCAAGGCTACATTTATTTGATTAAAAGCTCAGTAAAATGCTATTACTGTGTTATTTTATTACAATTTAAAATAACTATTTTTAATTTTAATACATTTTAAAATGTCATTTATTTCTGTGATGGCAAAGCTGAATTGTAGTTTTTAATTTTGAAGTTTTAACATTTGAATTTCTTTAATGAATGGAAGGTTCAAAAGAACAGTTTTTAATTTAAAATATTTGTTTTTACAGCATTTACAGAAGTGACTTTACTGTTAAATGTAAGGCATCCTAAAAGGGATAGTTCACCCAAAAATTTAAATGCTGTCATTCTTCATCAGCAGCACCTCACATATGCGAGACTAACACAGAAGAGAAGAAATTGTTGATTAAAGTTATTTTTGTTTTCTTTACACATAAGAATTATTCTTGTAGCTTCATAACATTATAGCTGAACCACTTATGTCACATGGACCATTTCTTGATGTCCTTACTACCTTTCTGGGCCTTGAATGTGTCAGTTGCATTGAGGTCTATGGAGGTTCAGAAAGCTCTCGGATTTCATCAAAATATTTAAAATATTTTAATTGGTGCTCTGAAGATGAACAAAGGTCTTATGGATTTGGAATAACATGAGGGTGAGTAATTAATGACAGTTTTCATTTCAACTATCCCTTTTAATGAAAAGCATTAATTTATTTAAAAAACAATATCTTAGTAATGAACCCAAACTTTTGAAAGGAGACAGACAGACAGACAGAGACAGATACATTAGATTAAAGGGCATAAATCTCACACTCACATCATGAAGGGGATATGCTGAGGTGTAGGTGCCATTGTTCAGCAGTCGTTTAATTCCTGTCTTATCTTTCTCTATACGGTCTTCCTTGTAGTAAGGGCAGCGGGTCAGGATGTAATACACTATCCTGTTGCGAGTGGAGGGAGGAAAAAATGTGTCCTTGTCATCAATAAGGAAGAAGTCAACCTTGCTCTTGTCAAAAGGTGCAGTGAAGTAGTCCGGCTCTGGCCTCATGATGTTGTCTGGCAGCCGGAAAGGGTGAGTGAGCCACTCCAGAGGAACTTCTCGAGCTTTGGGAATATCACTCGCTTTAAAGGGCACTTTGATCTTTAGCACATCAGCATAAGTGGCCAACACTTCCCACGGAGCGTGAATCTTTAGATAATACGTCTTACGGTCATCTGACTCCTACAGGGGGAGATATTTTTGAGTGGGGAAGTGTTGTATGTGACTATCAAATGCACAAAATCATATTAAATGACATCCTAAAGGAATGTGCACATATACAGTTGTGTAAAAACTTTATATAAAGTTTATATACCCCTTGAAGAATATGCAAATGTTTGTAATTTTAACAAAAGACAAAATCTAATGAAAAATGCATGTTATTTTTTTTAGTACTGTCATGAATAAGTTATTTCACATAACAGATGTTTAGATATACTCCACAATAAAAAAATAAGATTAATTTTATAAAAATGACCTCATTCAAAAGTTTACATACACTTGAATCTTAATACTGTGAGTCATACCCTGGATGATCCAAGACTGTTTTTTGTTTTTGTTTTTCATGAATCCTGCATTGGTCCTGAACAGTTCAACTGCCTGCTGCTCTTCAGAAAAATCCCCCAGATCCTGCACTTTCTTTGGTTTTCCAGCATCTTCTGCATATTCAAACCTTTTCCAAAACTGACTGATTTTGCGATTCATCTTTTCACACTGAGGACAAATGAGGGACAAATATGCAACTATTACAAAAGGTTCAAAAGCTCATCGATGATCCAGAAGGAAAAACCACACATTAAGATCAGGGGGTGAAAACGTAGAATTTGAACTTCTTCTTCTCATCTTATGTACCGCATTTTCCGGACTATAAGTCCATAGTCATAGTTTGGCTGGTCCTGCGACTTATAGTCTGGTGCGACTTATTTATCAAAATTAATTTGACATTACTGTCTACAGCCGCGAAAGGCCGCTTTATGCTGCTCAGTGCTCCTGTAGTCTACACTGAAAACATAGAGCGCCCTCTCTAGACTTTGTTTGTCTGTAGACGGTAATGTTTTCTCTTGGTTCTTGGTTCTAAATAAATGTGACTTATAGTCCAGTGCGACTTAAATGTGTTTTTTTCCTCATCATGACGTATTTTTGGACTGATGTGACTTATACTCAGGTGCGACTTATAGTCCGAAAAATACGGTAGCTTCTGAAGGGCGGTACTAAATAAAAAAAAATATAATATTTAAATTGCAAAATAAGATTTTTTTTTTTAATCTGTTCAAAAGTTTTCCGCTTTTAATTCATGTTTTTTCCTTCTGGAGCATCAATGAGCATTTGAATCTTCTGTAATAGTTGCATATGAGTCCCTCAGTTGTCCTCTGTGTAAAAAGATGGATCTAAAAATCATAGTCACTTTTGGGAAAGGTTCAAATTTGCAGCAGATGCAGGAAAAAACAAAGAATGTGCAGGAGCTGGGGAATTTTTCTGAAGCAGAACCAATGAAGGACTCATGAACAACTATCACAAAACAGAAAAACAGTCATGAATCATCCAGGAAATGACACACAGTATTAAGATTTTTTAACAGTTTATATAAAATTATTCTATATTGCACTTAATAAAATAAAAGTGCAATATAGAATTATTTTATATAAAGCTGTCTAAGCTCTAAGCTTTGGAGAGAAAAATTAAATGAAATAAAATATAATAAAAGATGCATAATAAAAGTGCAACAATGAGGGGCATGTGTGATTCAGAACCTCACCGATTTATCTTCAGTCTCCAGCTCAAGACCAGCCTTCTCCAGGTTAGCTTCAAACTCTCTTCTTCTCTCCTGGAGGAAAACAATGCACCTTACTCTGCTTCATTCTACTACTAATAACTTCCATGATTCCACACTCGGCGTCATCAATGTTTGTTTTGAATATGCGCCCTCTTGCGGCAAAAAAATAAATAAAAATGTTTGCCTTTAAGTCACCTATTAATTTAGCTTTGTCTCTGGTAACAGTGTGACATTTTAGGTTCTGAGGGTTGTAAACAATCTTTGAACTTCATCTTAAGAGAAAACTCGTA
The DNA here is from genome assembly GCF_003368295.1 of Carassius auratus. Classification (NCBI taxonomy): domain Eukaryota; kingdom Metazoa; phylum Chordata; class Actinopteri; order Cypriniformes; family Cyprinidae; genus Carassius; species Carassius auratus. The sequence continues at coordinate 13,306,312 of NC_039249.1, forward strand.
TTTCCCAGAAGCACCGGTGACCTATGGCTACCACATCTTATCTTATGGAACACCATCTCAAGCGCGTGACACAAGGGATATGACCTTCATTAAGCAGGAAGCCTGACCACGCGTCAACCTCTGCATACAGGAGAAAACAGATCAAACAGGACCACCAGCAAAACCTTCAGTGTTCTCAGCGATTGACTGAATGAAGGGTCTGGCAAAAGAGAAGTGGTTGACCCCTGCTCTCGTTTTATGCAATCAATTTTCAGCATTCAGTTTATTGTGCAATAGCGTCAATCTGACTCTGACTCACTGTTTCTCACTGTGCCTTATGACCCAGCAGACACCTCACCCCATCTCACCACTGCACGCCTACACACAGGTCTCCATCAAACTATTTTTGTACACAATGAGCAATATTAAGCATCAGTCACTGTTTGATAGCTTAACAAGGCCAAGTACAGAACATTTGGAAAGAATGCACACCAATTAGTAATTCTGCATCAAAATGCATAATGGGATCATGTTTGTGGAAAACAATCATTAAGAGTAGCAAAAACTGGCATGAGTTTGCATTTTGGTCAATGAGTGTGCACGATCAAGAAAAGCTAGAAACATCAAATTCACTTTCTGTTCTTATGTTAGTTTCATGCGGCTTTGAATTACTGTTATACCATATGTATGTATATATATATATATATATATATATATATATATATATATATATATATATATATATATATATATATATATATATATATAGACGTGCATTAATGAAATGACTATGAAAGTTCTGAATATTACTTGCATACCGCTTTCTTGTCTCCATCCTTGTCGTCAATGTAGGACAGTACAAAATCGATGCGCCGTACACCATCCCTGAAGTACACAGAGTCCCTGTTCTGTCCAAGCTTGTCAATCTACAAAAGAAAAAGAGATTCCAATCAGAAACAGTCCTTCTTTCATACACAACCACATGAGCATGAAGGCTCAGAGAGTTGACTTGTCACAATGAGCAAAGGAGACGTGATGAATGTGATTTCTATCAACTGTGAGGGTCTCTTATCTTTTCCAGGTGACGAAACCCCAAATAATGGTGTGAAACAGTAAGTGGATGTGATGCTCATGAAATGTAGTGCATAAATCACTGTAGTGCTCAGGGTAGTGAACACAGGAGAAGAAATTTACTGCTGAGTAAAACATCATCCCACTAGCACTGCAGAAATAGCATCATGACAGCGTGAGAGGCTCCAGGAAGAGCTGCAGAGAGATGTGCAGAAAAACCACAGGTACAGTATGAAGAGAACGGTTACTTCTGCAGACGTGCAGTGTGAAAACAACACACATATACTTAGCTTCAGTATCAAATGGGGACATTCTATAGAGCTCTGCTGTTTTTATGTACAGCTAGTTTAAAAGACCATAACCTAACAGAATTTTTTTTGCATGTGTACAATTCTTTTAAAGTTATTTTTTAAACAATAAATAAAAAAATGGTGATATATAAATATGAATGAATAAAAACACTTTCAATTACAAGTGTAGTAATATTATGGCACCTTTCTGAAAATGTTTGAAACCAAGACTTCTAACAATCATATATTCATATATGATATTTATAAAATTTGATTTGATATATTATTATAAATAAACACTCCAGCCATCCCAGACACGCACACAAACAAACAGATACCAAACCTGCTGTCATTAATAAAATTATGCAAATTATGAGATAAAACCTCAGATGATTCATCGTAGTGCAACATCAAATGTCATACTTATGCAAACATGCCTTTGAATTATGTTAAGCAAGACGTGTTGTTTTTCACTCTTGCGAGACATACACATACCTGAATACGTCATGCATAGAAATCCCACAAGCACAGAGGAGGAGAAAATACTAACTGTACCTTCAAAAATGCTGCTCCAGACAGTAAAACAAGCCAAAACAGATAAGTCACAAAAACAGTTGCCTGCTTGACATGTCTTTCTAAATAAGGCCATTTAGAGACTGAACCAGGGAAATCCGCTAAACTAATAAACTGGAGGCACTGTGCAATTTGTGAAGGCATTTTATTGCATTCTACTAATTAAATGTGAGACAGCTGAGGGGAGCACTTATTTTCAAAGAGGCACTTTGTTAATCAGCACTACTGGTCAGGTGGGACCTTTGTATCCTGCTCTGTTAAGAAATGACATGGACGATTATTGATCACTATTGATGTCAAACTGAAAATCACAGACTTCCAATCAATCTATAAAGCAGCAACAAACCACCAAATCCTATTTCCACTACAAAGATTCCTAAGAATATCCAGCTATACAGTTTCACATGATCTGCTATGCAGTAATTGAAATTAATCTCTATTAAGCTGTATCAAAAAGCACTACACATTAGGGTAATAATATCAAGGCCAAGCAGATGAGAAAGCACTGGTCTTGTTGGTCCCAACAGCTGTTAAAGAATAAAAACAGTGACAAAGCACTGTGTGTGTCCGTGTAGTCCAGTATCAATGTGTTTATTATCAATGAAATAACAAAAATAAAATTCTAATATTGCCTAAATACACCATGTTATTTTAAGTTACAACAAAAATAAATATTCATTATGGATGTAGCTGTTAGTACTGAACAAATGTAATGTTCATCTCTAAAAGTGTAATGTTTAACATAATTTAAGGTACAGTTTATTCACTTAAAGCATCTCTAACAAAGTCAGTAATAATCTCTCCTAGGATCTGATCATGAATAGTGTATCCATTAGAGTTGGGGTACTCGAACTTGGACTCGGACTCGAGTCCGGACTCGAGTCCAATTTTGAATGAACTCGGACTTGTCACAGACTTGAACATTTTGGACTCTGAAAATATTCTGAGTACAGTCGAGTCCGCGTCATTTGTAACAATAAAACCAGCATAAAATTGAGATGAGAAATTAGATTAGATTCAATAAACCGTTTGGGGAAAAAAAACGGTTCACCGGTTCTTTTACGCTCGTCATTGGTGATGACGTATTGGCGTCAAGTCTTTCAAACATTCAAATATATAAAGTCAGTAATCATAACTTAAGTCAGTTAAAAACATCATAATCATGAAAAGTAGACAATTAAGTTTTGCAACAACGCACCCAAATACAGTAACAGCAATAATGTGCATACGAGGATTTAAGTCTTGAAGATATAAAGTAAATAAATTAGGTGTCATCAGTGCAGAAACCATGATCCACTTACTATACGTAATCCATTGCGATGTATTTGTTATTAAATGAACTTACGTTTCACCAGATTGTCCTTCATTCAAGCCCTCGGTTCACCCGCGCTCATTAGCACAGAATCAGTTCAGAATCAATCACCAAAAGAATCAGTTCGGTTCAGATGCTCTGTGAGTCCGTCGGCTTTACGCTGAATAACGCATTGCAGTAGCTCCCATAGTCAGCTGCTCGGTTCTCGAATTGGACACATCCGAAAAAAACAGTTTTCGGTTCAGTGTACTGATGATCTGAAAACCGATGCAACCGGTTCTTGACTCGAGAACGAGAATCGCTCTAACCGGCACGTACTGCAGTTCAGTATCATCAGCTGCTCTACTCGTGTTCATGTTCTGTTTACTACAAACTCAATTTGTGAATGTGTCGTCATTAACTATAAATACAGTACAGATATCTCATAAATCATCCCTTATTCCTACTAAACAGAGTCTTTAGAGTCTTAATTATTGTCCAACTTCCCTGAAAACCCCTTTGGCCTATACATAATCTACAATATACAGATTAGAAACATGCAAAAAAAAAAAAAAGATAGATAGATAGATAGATATAGATATAGATATATAGTTATTTTAATCACACTTTTCGATGTACTGGAGGACAATATAGTGTGATACAATAATAAAACAGGTTCATTTGTATTTTCATGCACTTGTAATACAATAAAACCTTTGAAACCTTTTTTGATAGGAAACTAGTTCTGTTGACATAAAATAAAAATGTTCAATGGCAATGACTAGATGTAACAGTGGTATTTTTTAAATACATATTTAGATTTCCATTGGTTTAATGGGTTGAAAGGTTAAAGTGTTAATAGAATGTAAAAATGTACAATACCAATTTATAATCTTTTTTAATTTAATTACTTTCTGGACTCGACTCGGACTCGGCCTTTAAGAACTCGGACTTGAGTCCAACTTGGCCCCTTTTGGATTCGGACTCGGACTTGGACTTGATGTTTAAGGACTTGGTCTTGACTCGTACTCGACAAAGGTGGACTCGGACCCAACTCTAGTATCCATACCTCAGTTTGAGCCGTCATAACTTTCATAAAGTGCTTCAGTGGTGAGAGCATTCACAAAATGTCCATGTTGTAAGCAGTGTTAGCAAATGAAAAAAAAACACTCTCTCACACAGAGACCTCTGATAAGAGCGGGTCACTCCCCCTTACTGCAGACAACTCGGGGACACATGCTTTTGCCTGGAGACTCTCCTGTGACAATCTGGTTAATACTGTTCTGGGAGATCACAGCGCTGCTCCAGGGATGGAAATTAACTTTTTTGTCCACCGGCCACTGTGGCTGGTGAATTTCAAAATCTAACAGCCACTCAATGTTTTTACCAGCCACTTTCTTGTTTTTAACCGACAATGTGTAACTGCATGTGAAAATTAAAACTACAAGATCTACAATACAGTTTATTTAATCTCAAGTCTCAAACTTTTACACCATTGACAAACGAACACACAGAATTTTTAATTCATCGTTTTTACGTGTCTCTTCACGGCAGAGCTGTCAAACACAGTCAAACAGCTGTGTAGTGATACAATGTTGTTTCTACATAACAACTTACAACCCTCTACGGACACCTTGGCAATTGAATCGCCACTGGCTAGTAATTAATAATAATAATTTAATTTAATTTAATTTAATTTAATTTAATTTAATTTAATTTAATTTAATTTAATTTAATTTAATTTACTCACCAGTCAGTCAAGCTTTATAATAATCAAGTATCATTTAAGAATAGAACTTTAGTAATTAGAAGTAAACTTGATAACCATGTTTGAATGCTTATTAGTTGTTTTAACTGAACATTTTAACTGGAAATTGGGGAAAAAAACGTACAAAACTCCTGATAAGATAATAATAATACGATTCCTACTAATAAAAACGATAAAACACACCAAGGATTACTAAGGATTAATGAGCTGCTGGATTCATGAATATTAATTAGGTTTTGTGTGTTCGCTCGAACTGATTTGCTGAAATCAATACAGGGACGATACCCACTACCGGAAAACCCAGCTGTTCTTAAAAGCTGAAGTCTTCCATAGGAACGCCGTTATTTTGACAGGAAAATACAACAAATAATATTGTTTAAATGTTCCTCTATGTGAGTGTGAGAGAAAGCGACGGCGATTTGTGCTCCTTAACACTAGAGTTTACAGTACTTTATACAGGTGCGTTGTGCATCCATTAAGGAAAAAAAGCACAGATCGTCTGACGGAGAGTCAGAGAGTGTTCGCGAGTGAAAATATCTGTGCTAAACCTAGCCTTCAACTAACACACTGGCGAGTAAAATCAGATAATTGATTAGCCATTGGCTAATTTTAGACAACTTTTAGTAGCCAGAAGGAAGAGTTAGTCGCATATGAGAATGATTTACTCGCAATGTAGAGGGTTGACTTACTAGCCACAACGCCGCCGTTTCGAGCCCGGTTTACACCGCCTTTCTCCATGGAGCTGCTTCGGATGATATTACACTTTATTGCGTGTTGTACACACACCAGGGATGAAAATTTTTTTTTTTTGTCCACCGGCCGGGTGAAACAGTATGCTATTTTTATTTACCCGCCATGGTGGCAGAGTTTACCCGCCATGGTGGCAGAGTTTACCCGCCACAACACAAAAACACCCGCATTTGGCTGGTGGCGGGTGCTAATTTCCATCCCTGTGCTGCTCGTTGTACTTCATTGAATACAAATGCAGAGCTACAGCTTCAACTCTGGATGCCCCTCATTTAACTGATATCACAAGGGTGACTAATTCCACAACCTTGCAGTTAGACTATTTATTTATTAATTTTTCTGCATCCAAGTTTAGTGAGATAATGAAACAAAAATGTACCATTGCATCTAGTTTGCCAAAACACTCCTTTATTGCTGGCTGCACTTAGATGAAGAAAAGTATCATTAGCAAAGTGCACTAGCAAGAAATACAGAGCAAAGGCATACTATAATATATTGCTTGATTAAACTATATGGTTTCATGTAAAATGGCAAAATCAATGCTTAAGCCTGAGGAAAGGGAGTACTTTTAATGTTGCACAACAATGCACTAAAAATGTCCAATGTCCACCTCAGGAACAACAAACTACTTCAACTTTATAATAAACATTAACATTTTCTTAACATATGCAGGTTTGAATATATTCAATGCAGAGTTCCTTCAGTCATGGAAAACACAGGTCAAAAAAAGCCATGAAAGCTACTGTCAACTTAAAAATCATATAAACTTCATGGTTATCAATAGATATATACATTTAATTATGTTTTGTTTTAAAATATCCCTTATAGTAAAACCCATTTTGCAAGCCATAATGAAATTTGATTTGTGGGTGAAATTATTTTGAGTTAGGTCTTTTCAATGAATTATTCAAAATCATTCACAAAATGGTTCTTTAACATTTTTCTTCAGTAACCACAAATGTCCTTTTTGTTCACAAATTCATTCATCAAAAAGAGTGGGAACTTTTTTATGTTGCCTTTGGTGTGCATTATAAATGTGTATTAGTGGCTAATCCATCTGACCTGTCTTCAAAAGCTATATACTGGACATTTACAACTTCAAATTGGTCCAACAAAAGCTTTACAAGCGAGATGTGACCATTCGCCAATATTTGAGAGCAGTGGGGAGACCTCGTGGTCTGAGTATATTAACACATTTAAACTACAGCAACCACAACCAGAATGTGACCGGTTTACCGCATTACAAAACAGCAGCAATCAGTTGCTTTTTCAGATTTCTGAATGAGATGAAAATATCTGACATCTTACCTCCCGGTGACCAGGCAGCTGTGTCCCTCGGTCAGAGATGGAGTTAATGCTACCATTATTACCTGCAATAGACACAGAGGAAATGACATCAGCATCAAAACCACAAATGCATACAGTCTACAGGAAACATGCCTACCAGAATACTTCACCACACTCTATAGCTTGTCACTAGGGCAGTACCATTAAAGGGACAATTTTGCACTTTATTTAACCCAAAAGGTTCAAAGTAGTACCTTAAAGGTAAAAAATTCTACTCTTTAGTACTAGTACTGCCCCAGTGACAAGCTGTTGTACCCTTAAAAGGTAAGATTATTTCACATTTTCGCAGGCAGTGCATGAAAACAGGAAATGTTTGCTTTTTCAGTACTGTAGTGTCCACATATACTGTAGCTCATTGTCCAAAAGTGGGGAGTATTAATGTGGATTCAAATGACTAAATTGATTCATTCCACTGTGCTTCAAGAGGCATATTACATTTTCGGAATCTTTTATTTATTTTTCTTTGCTGAACAGCAGCTCAAAATTAAACAGATTTTATAGCTGCTGAAGTGATACATCACACAACAGATAATTTGATCAGCAGTACATGACATTTCTGTCTTTGCTGCCCTTTGCTAAATCCCCCCCCCCCCCCCCCACACACACACACATTGGTAGATATTCCATTGGTTAGCCAGGCAACAACTTTAATGCTGAGCAGTCAGCTTTGTGGGATAAAAGCACTTCCTGTGTGGAACAGTGAGGCGTAGTGTCCTGTTTTTATACCAGGATACACACAACACATTGCCTGGCATCTAGTGCATGATATCACAATTAGTAAATGCTGCCAATCAAATCAGAGGTACTTAACACTGAAAATTAGTGCAAGTAAATATATGTTCCATCATTAACAGATTAGATTAAAGTATCCTGTTCTGTTAATTCGATTGTGGTTTATTAAATTTTTATGTCAATTATGCTGCGTCATTCTTCAAATATTCAGGAGCAACACTGATATCAATTTAAACAACAAAAGCACAAAGCAACGCAGCATTTCTGATAAAAGTAGCTGTAAACATACACTCATATCCAGCCTTGCAGCAGAGGCATGAATCTAGACAAGTTGACAAACCGAAGGTTACAGCTATAAGGCAATGGAATGAAATAATGGACAAGGGAATCAACGTTTCTTTAGACATCGCTAGTGTTCGCTAGCATATATTTCCAAATATGTGACGCCACAGACAAGCACACTTGTCACAACGTGATCTCTGAAAAATGCTGATGCTAATGCTGAATGATGCTGAATAATGAATATGAAGCAGAAACACAGAAGAAAAAGAAGCAAAGTGGGGGACGGACAGACAAGCAGCACAAGTAGCTCTGTCCGTACCTGTCTGAAAGGTCCTCCGGTAGCCCGTCAGAACGGCACAGCCATCTTAACCCATAAGATAGATGGGCAGGAGTGTAAAGATGAAAGTAATCATTTAAAACCACACAAGCAACTTACTCTACATGTATTTCTCTAGGGGGAATTATGGGTAACACTTTAACCCAGTGCTGGGAGATACACTGGTTCATGCAGTATACAGTTCATATAGTTACACAACCAGTATGACTTAAAAAAAAATAAAAGGACAAGTACCTTAGCAAGGTAAACAGGGCTCTGACTGCCTTCAGAAAAGTTTTGATGTTTTTTTATTTTCATCTTGACTCCATATAAATCATATTAAAATTAGTTACATAAGAGCAGCAATGCTTTGTTTACAGTGGTAATCAAGGAAAGTAGCTATGTTTCCATCCACCTAGTCTCGTGTAGCCTGACTGCTGACTGCTGAAGGTCTGGAACCCATGGCAGCTATAGTTTGTCAAGGCTAAAAAGAAAAAAACACTGGATAGAAATGCCAAGATGTGCATCAATTCTAAAAATGGTAGTCGGATACATTTCTTATCCGGTAAGGAAACATGCGCCTAAGCTACGACAGAAACACTTTTACCAAATAAATTCCCTAATGTGCAATTCTGTCCCATAATTTTGACCCATACAATGTATTGTTGCCTATTGCTACAATAATATACCTGTCGACTGTTTTGTGGTCCGGAGTCACATTTAGCGAACTTAATAAGCAAATTACACTTAAGTTCTCTTCAACTCACCGAATGGAAATGGTGCTTTATTTCCAAATGTTTTATGCAATATTTCAATTTCGCATAGGTTTAATTCGTAATGGATGGAAACATAGCTACTCTATGACTGCTGTTCCATAAGTGCCACCTGCTGTCAGAGAGTGAATTTGCATTCTCATTCATCCTGTTTGCTGTTTTTTTTTTTTTGTGTGCAGATATGTTTTATGTAGTACATTTTCGAAAAGTCATAATATTCTGTTATTACCTTAAATTGTGAAATTCTACAATCGTATTTACTTTTTTTGATAGTGATTAAAATGTAGTGGTCCTGCAACTAATTCATGCATTCTGATTCATATAAAGGCCCATGCAGTGTAAAACCGATATAAACGATGAAACCACCACAATGAAAAAAATTTTTTTTGGTCATTATCAAAATCACAAAAATGTGCACTGGTATTGGTCTGGTCTCTATCGTTTCCATTCTATAAGAAGACCAACATTTGCTCTGAGCAGATCCAACAGGTGCTTTGGTCTCGCAGGCTTCCTCTGATCGTGCTATTATGGGTGATGATTAGGCCTACTGGGAAAGAAGGCTTTGATAATGGCACCTTTGTGTAATACTTTGAAGCAGAGAGGGGAAAAGCAGCAGTAGTGTTGATAAAACCTGTCTGAATACAAACCTGCGGCCCCCACAGTCATTTCCTAGTAAACACATCAACAGTTTCACTGAATCCATTTCTTTTGGTTCAACAGATCGACCGAGATGGGCTGAGCTTGTTCAGCAGATGGGCTGAAAATATATTCACAATTCCTCACGTATCACAAGACTCGCTATAGTAGGACTATAAAGTGAACTGAATTTTTATCAGCTGAATGAATCGAGCTTACATCATTGAGCTCTAAATGCATGACAAAACACATCACTCTCAACAGGAAAGTGTGTTAGGAAATGCCATAGAATCAGGTCAGATAACACAGAATAGCTATTCTACATTAACAGCAACTATGAATTACAATTACAAACCACATCTTGTGTCCAGCACAAAGTCTTTTAAGCTGCACAATAACATAGGAACTGTATCTTTATCAACAGGATGCAATTGTATTTCAGAGGAAATGAGGACTTTACATTCACCACCAAAGTCTTACATAGCAAAGCAAATAATAACTACACTGCCCATCCCTAATATTAAATATGTAGAATGTTTAATTTTCTTATCTATCCGTTGGTGCTCAAGAGTCATAATTATTTAAAATGATTTCCTTAAAACCGAATGATCCCTTTAAGAGTTTTATTTATGACTTTTACTGGGTCAACTACTCGTTCATACAGTATGGCTATCAAAGAGAAAACTAAATTAAAGAGCCTGTTACCATAGCAACAGCTTTCAGTCTCTTTCTAACTTTCTCCTGGTTACTGACAAGCGTAGCCTCACTTGTTGGCTGTTGTCTGGAAGTGGTGTGACAGTTAAACCGTTTTAATTCAGATTTGAGAAAAAATCAGTAATTTAAATTTGATTTCAGTTGAACTCTGGAAACATTTTAGTAGAGTACCTCTGTAACTAAATGCATCTCTAATACCCTACAGGAGAGGTCAAGGGAAGGAAACCACTCATGCAAACACACAAAAACAAACATAGCAGGCATGGTGTGACAGGGAGGACTCTGACATCTATTCAGGGTCCACATGGGTGTTGCACGCTCTTAAGAGGATACCATGAGGTCTGCCCTGATAAGAGACTCTGTCTTGTGTGCGGCAGCCCGAGGTGACAAAGCACTGGTAAAAACTGAAGAGACAGCAGAGCCATTCACACTGTCAGACACTCTATTATGCAGCTCATTTGAAAAGCAAAAGAGTCAATAAATGTTTTTTCTGTAGAACAGAAATAAAAAAAACCTTGCTCTGACTAAACTACTTTCTGATTATGAGATCTCAGAATGATCTCTCATCTTCTTTCCTCTCACTTTTGTCTGTGTTAGCTCACTGGTGGCACTTAAGATATGGATGATTTCCATAAAGCCGTTTTGAAACATTATGCACTGTGAAAAATGCTATACAGTTCAAATTGAAGTTGATCAGCCCATTTCATAAAAAAAAAAAACATAAAGTTGGTTAATTTTTCTTTTCTTTTTTTTATTGTTTTGTGAATTTTCAATTGGATTTAGATTAATCCATCTCAAGTTGTCCAATTAAGGTTGCTTGACCATTTTTCCAAATTTTGTAAGAGTAATTACCTCTATGTAATTGCATTGTAAAACCACCATTTTCTTTCTTTTACTTTGTTTAACCGCACGCAGTAGCTGTCTTTGAGTCATGGTCCACAACAAATTTTGGTTAAACTAATCAGACGCTATCAGCAACCTCCATATCTCAGCTTTGAGCTTCTTTACTTATCGCTAGATCATATTACAAGGTACATGTAGATATATAAACATTTGGACTTGAAATTTAAGATCAAACGTAGATAAAGATAGCTCAGGTTTACAAATTAGGAGTCAATTTACAATGGGAAAGTTTGAAGTGTCAACTCTAAGTCTTTATCTTGGGAAATATAGAGTATATAATCACATTGCAGTTGGACCTAAATTTTAAGTTAAAAAAAATAATAATACATTCATGTACCATGAAATATGCTCTAGAGATTTTTCAGACCACTCAGTGTTTATAAAACTATAATTGGGTTTAACTATTTAACTATGGGTTTAACTTGGGTTTAACTTGGGTTTTATTATATCTGAAAAGAGTAAAAAGACTATCTGAAACTAAATACAATTACAGTGATGCATAGTCATGATATGCATCCTGCCCTAACAATTATTATGATAAGAAGTAATATATTACCATGCTTCAATTATGTCTGCAACAGGAAGCTTTAATTACAGCTAAAATGAAATAATGTGCAATACAGACATTGTTAAGCAGCTATATAATGAGCTGGCCATTAGCTTAGCTGTGGCTTTTAGGTTCATTCTCTAAGAGAAGTTAAAACTGTTTTGGACCTGCGTAAATGTATTTTAGGCCAAGTGCTGCTCTTGTTCATTTTACTGTGAATTAAGCACCTATAAATCAAACTAATATTAAACTCACAAATCTTGTAGTGCACATTTAGCTGAGATTGTAGTGTGCCTGTAGCTTACAGCAGTGATATAAAACTTTTCATATGAAAATAACTAACTTGGGAGCATTTCAGTGCGAAACATTTCCACATATTAATAAAATACAGTGCAAGTAAAATGCATATTCATATAAAACTGTCACTGTAAATCCCTCTGTATTTTCAATCACATGGCAGTGCAGTGCCACAGTCCCAGTCGGGAAGCATAATCAAATTACTATTCAGTGAATCACCTATGAGTACACAGATTAAACAGTCGCGGTGACAGACAAAGCAGGAGGGATTAGACCGGGGTTCCCCTGAAATATCATCTACTCTAGATGATTTCCAACGAAAAGGCCACTTTCCAAACATTTTAGTTTTTCTCTTCCCTTTCAACCACTCCCTCCTACAGAAAACACATTCATGACACAGGCAAACCCCAGCATCAGTTAGAAGAACTGCAGAGCAAAGTAATAATAATAATAATAATAATAATAATAAGTCACTTGGGCATAAAAACCCACACACTTATGTGAACACAAGTCGTGGACATAAACATACACCTACATGCATCACACTTAATCAAAGTCTCCCTCAAACCTGAATGCTTTAACAACCATTACTCAACCTGTGCAACAAAAAGCCTCAGGGTGACAAGAGCCAAGTACCAGACCCAGGACTGATTCATTTCAGCTCAATAATTCATTTTACATTATTAAAAACAACAAGCCGAGTAATATCGAGTGGGATCAAGCTACACTGTTGCATGACACATCTGTCACATCCCTAAGTGCAGGATATTCTGTTCAGATAATAATCTATTTAGTTGCCATGCGGAAAAACCAGGAACGTTTTCCCAGGCCCCGTGTCAAGGGGCCCCTTCAGGTCCTCTATTGCAAAGCCCACTGCGGGTATCATTGCAGATAAAATAAGGATTTAGCAGTTTGTTCAAGCAATACTGTAATGTCCAGTACAATGTATTACACTATTCCATATTCGCCTCTTTTTTATATCACATTCTTAAAGGAGGAGCCTTATGTTTTCTAGTCTAAAAATGTCCTGTGTGCAGAGGAACTGAATAAACTCTAAATGAGTCACAACAACACCAGACATTTTAACTGATTCAACATAAAGACTGTTTGATTCTCCAGTTTAACTGGGACTGAGGCCAAGCCATGTGGCAAGACAGAGTAACGCGAAAAACGAATTAAAGGGGTGGTCCAAGCTGCTCCCAAAACCGCTATTCATACAAAGATACGTACCATAAAATATCACGTTTCTCTGTACTTTTTCTAAATCCGTAGGTCTTGTAGGTAAATGAACACCAGGACTCTTTTCCTGGATTTAAACATTGTTAAAACACGCTTTCGTAATGCAGGATAGATCACGATGGCAGGTAACAACAGCCTCTGGGTGTAGACCGTAACTTTTTCATGCCTTGCCATGTCAGGAACTAAGGCTATTTTAGTTTTAGCTCAAAACCGCTTATCTGAATACTTTGTTTATACTTTTTAATTTTGTTATGGCGAACTGACCGAGCGAACATGTAACAGTGTATCTTTTTTTCCATCGTTCTTTGATTCTTCTAGCTTAATGAACGCAGAGGTTAGTTATTGTCCTTTACGCTGACAACAACTGCCAAGAGACTGACCTTCTCATTATTGTGATACTGAATAATGTTATTGTTACACAGCTGTAGTAACTGTTTCCTTACCTTCAATCTGAGAATCCAACGTGTTTGTCATTTCTATCAAAGTGGCTTCTTTTGTCTTCCCCGTTATTCTCTTCATGATATGTTCGCTCGTTTCTTTTCTCCCACTGGACAATTAAAAAGAATCTGTATGTCAACCAGAATAATCTACCTTTTTTTTTTTTTTTGGCTGCCGAAAGGGATTTCCGTCTTCAAGCTTTGGGATGTTGGTAGGGAGAATGTAGTGGCTAAACTGTGAATCCCTCGCTCGCTTTCTTCTCCATAACATCAATTACTAGAGGAGCAGCAGCAGCGGCGAGCTGAGAAGACGTGATGATGATGATGATGATGATGATGTCTTAAAGGGGAGTGGCTTTCCGTCGGCATACTGATATCAAATTCGTGAAAATTATTACTGGGCTCTGGGGTCACGTTCTTTATTTCCTATGTTAAATCACAGTAGTAAACAGTATATATTTTTGATTAAATGCAATATTAATCTTTAAAAGTATACGCCTCTATTCGTTTTTCATGTAAAGGAGACTTAAAGGAGATTATGATTCTTACTATAAGCAGTCCTACATATCATTACCTCAATAAATCTTTAATGAAAGCACATTAGATCAGGTCGCACGTGCCTCTATCTTAGAGCATTTGCTCCCTCTGCTGGTCGTTGAGCAGATAGCAAAACGCTGGGGGTGGGGTGTCCCAAACTCCTACAGTATAATACCCAAGAGGACTTAAAAGGGTATTCTACCACACTACATTGTTCTAAATATGTTCTAAAATAAGTCGTTTTGGGCATCTATGATTCCATGAAGAATATTTAACAAACATGGAACTTTTCCCGTCCCATTTATTTTTATTTTTTTTGTTGAATGTTCATCATACTAAGAAACAAATGATTATTTTAAGAACTACACTTAATATGTGAAATGAATATGAAATCTTTATTAGTTTACGCACCACCTATATTTATAAATTTAGGTTGAACGAATAGTATATGGTGAAAATGTTTTTTTATTATTATTATTATTACTATGACAAATTAATTAAATTAAGCACATTTATTTTCATATTAAACACCACAACATTAATTTATAACATTACATTTCGGTATTCAAATAATTGAAATATTTATTGAATATTATTTGAATATGTAATAATATATTAGCTATATAAACACATTTGTATTATTTAGATGTATATATTATATTATATTATATTATATTATATTATATTATATTATATTATATTATGTTTGAGAAGAAGTGAACGACGCAGCTGTTTTCTTTCTTGAAGGTAAACTACATTACCCACAAAGCATCTCTTCGTTTAGCATGCGCATTGACTACAGCTAAAGGTATGCTATTGCTTACGTGAACAGCCAGATACGAGTCAAATAACTTGAATAATCTTCAAAATATGGAAGCTATATTTAAATAATTTAGTTATTGAAAATTCTGTAAGGTATAAGCGCGTTTTGAGTTTCTTTAGATCACGTTAATTATCACAGCTAGGCGGATTACGTTAGCTGCTTGCGTTAGCTGTTTTAACGTGCGTGATCAGATTATGTTTCTGTGCTCTGACATTTCATTCAAGTCATGATTTTTTTTTTGTTAAAATTCCTGTATTTTCCTAATTTCTTTAATTTAATAAGCAAGCAGACATACATAGAAAGATGTTGATTTTGTTTCATACACGCTTAGGAAGAAGAGGACAGCCTCAAGAGGCCACAGCTTTGATCAGGACTCTGGATTTCAGCGATTTTAGCTAAAATGAACATATCGCAGTACGTGTGAGTCTACAAGCCCAGTAAGATACCTGCATGCACCCATGTGTCGTTCCACACGTATAACAAATCCTCTGCTTTATTCAGAGAATTGCCATTATGAAGCAAACAAACGTATTCATATGACAGCGTCCCAATATCTGTAAAAATATCGATTTTAATTATTATTAATGTATTGGAATACCTGTGATAAATACATGTGACGTGATTGCATATTTAATAGGTGAAGATCTCACTGCCTGTTTTTCATTCTTGTTTTTTACAGGTGTCTCAAGATCCTTTCGGTGAGCAAGGAGTTCTTCATCTATGCTTTTCTCTCCGTTTGTCAGTTTATCTTTCATGAGTTGGTAAAAATAAATAAATAATAAAGTTTAAGATCCCCATTCTGTTTAGTTTATTAGCACTAGTGTTATGTGCAGTCAATACTTTACATTTACTTTGTTACTCTTGGAGAAACTGTCTGGAGATTCAGGTTTAGTGCATCACTAAGCAAGTATTATAACATTTCTTTTATCTTCAGATCTCTCAGAAGATCTCTCAGCATAAATATCCAGCTTCTAATTGCATCACTTGACCTAACCTCAGAATAGCAGCACAATGAGTGACTCAAACCGCAAAGAAAAGGATGCCCTCAACAGTCTGTCTAATAGAGATACAATTGAACTCCCAGACGATCTTTCTCTGAGCGACTCTGACTCGGATGAGCCCACTGAGCATTTTAGCAGAAAGGTTGAGGACTTGTCATCGTCCTCAGAGGATGAAGACGAGACTCCGCAGTATGTCCAGCCTGTTCCTCAAGAGAATCCCACCTTCAGTCTGACGGGTGGGAGCTCTGGTTTCTTAGATCGGAGCAGAGACATCTTTGCACAGTTGGATAGTGCTGCAAAGCTCACGTCTAAAGATCTAGGTGAAGACAACATCCTCGATGGCACATTCGCCCGTCCTGCTCCACCATCGCCTCCACAGGAAGCTCAAATGAAGTGTGGTGACCAAGAGATGACCAAAAAACCACCTCCAGGTAAAAAACTCCCTGACTATCTTGCAAACCCTGAGCGTTGGACCCACTACAGTCTTGAAGATACAGCTGACACCAGTGATAGAGTGAATAGTCAGATCGCTCATCAGTTTATACAAGGTCTTCAAGACAGCAGGAGGTCTCAGAAAGATGTGCTTGAGACTTTCACTCCAGCTTTTAACCAGGATCATGGCTGTCCCAGTGAGAATAAGATTGTGTTCACTAAACCCAAGATTAAAGATCAGAGTGGGAGCAAACTTGATCATGCTAAGAAGGAAGGAGTCGAACTTCAACATTTGGATGACAGACAAGAGGCTGATGAAGGAGAGGATGGTCCTCTTCATCGCCGCTTCAGCTCACCGGAAAATAAATCGAAAAAAAGAAAGTGGAGGACTGAAATAGAGGAGGAAGACAAAAAAGTGTCCAGTGTTGTCTTCAACAGCAGCAAGAAAGTAAATCGCAAACACTTCCGTAAAACGCTAGAAGATGATGTTGTCAATGAGTGAGCATTTTGAACATAAATACTTAAAACTGTTGTTTTAATGTTTGTTTTTCAAACATACTATTTTGTATAAAGTTGTTTGACTTTCCACGTATCTAAGTTTTTGTTGTATAATCCATGAAAAGCTCTTGCTGTAATACTGTACAGGATAGTCAAACTAAATAACCCACATATCTGTTAGTGATGGGAAGTTCGATTCTTTTCCGCGAACCGGTTCTTTCGGACGGTTCGATTCAATAAACCGGTTGAAAAAACCGGTTCATCGGTTCTTTCACGCTCGACGTAATGACGTCATTGGCGATGACGTAATGGCGTCACGTCTATCAAACATTCAAATATATAAAGTCAGTAATCATAACTTTAGTCAGTTAAAACCTCATAATCATGAAAAGTTTACATATGAGTTTTGCAACAACACCTAAATACAGTAACAGCAATAATGTGCATATGAGGATTTAAGTCTTGAAGACATAAAGTAAATAAATTAGGTGTCATCAGCGCAGAAACCATGATCCACTTACTAAACATAATCCATTGCGATGTATTTGTTATTAAATTAACTTACGTTTCGCCAGATTGCCCTTCATCCAAGCCCTCAAAATACCCGCTCATAACTACTAGTACAGAATCAGAATCAATCACCAAAAGAATCCCTTCGGTTCAGAGACATGCTGTGAGTCAGTTGGCTTCACGCTGAATCGCGCATGCGCAGTATCATCAGTTCATCGGTTCTCAATTCGGACGCGTCCGACAGAAACGATTCTCGGTTCAGTGTACTGATGATCCGAAAACCGATGCAACCGGTTCTTGACTCGAGAACGAGAATCGCTCTAACCGGCACGTGCAGTTCAGTGTCATCAGCTGCTCTACTTGTGTTCATGTTCTGTTTACTACAAACTCAATTTGTGAATGTCATCATTAACTATAAATACAGTACAGATATCTCATAAATCATCCCTTATTCCTATTAAACATAAGAGTCTTTAGAGTCTTAATTATTGTCCAACTTCCCTGAAAACCCATTTGGCCTATACATTATATACAATATACAGACTGGAAACATTAATCTAAAAAAATAATTTAAAAAAAATCAAAATAAAATATAGTTACTTTATCACACTTTCCAATGTTTAACAAAATACTTACAAAATTACACGCATGCGCAGTATCATCAGTTCATCGGTTCTCAATTCGGACGCGTCCGACAGAAACGATTCTCGGTTGAGTGTACTGGTGATCCGAAAACCGAAGCAACCGGTTCTTGACTCGAGAACGAGAATCAGCTCATCGGTTCTCAAATCGGACGCGTCCGACAGAAACGATTCTCGGTTGAGTGTACTGGTGATCCGAACACCGAAGCAACCGGTTGTTGACTCGAGAACGAGAACTGCTCCAGCAGTGGGCGTGTTTGTTCATTATCTGGCTCGGCTCGGTGTTCATCTTCAGTTCGGTCTTCACAGCATTTCATTCAGTGTACTGTTTGAGTTAATGGATTACCCCGGGATATTGGTTTATTCTGACTCAGAGGGAGTGTCAGCCACGTTAAAAAAAGTTAACAGCTTAAGTCATTTGTGGATTTATGCTTATTGGAGACGTGAACCGTTTCAAACGATTCAGTTCGATTTGGTGAACTGGTTCAACCGGTTCACTAAGAAGAACCGGTTAAATTGAACGATTCGTTCACGAATCGGCCATCACTAATATCTGTAGATTGAAAACCTGTCTGCAGCCTATCAGTGTTTTAGTGTGTGTGTACAATAGTTCTGAGGTACTGTGTCGAATTTGTATGACCACTTTTCATGAATAAATTTGACTCAGTTATGTACTTTGAGATCACATTTAATAATTGTGCTTTGTCTTAATGTTGGTGAAAATGTCGGCTCAATGTTTTGCATGGACACGTGCTGGTTGATCATGAACAATGCAAATTAGAAGAGGAATTCTGTTTCTGGTACAGTAGCAAGGCTATCACAGCCATGGGCATTAAGTTTGACAAGGACAACTTCTTTTTTTTTTTTTCTTATAATAATAATAATAATAAAAAAACGCCCACTATCTAAACCAAATTATAGACGCATGATAACAAGATACATTAACATGATACTATACAATATTGATTATATATAATTTAATTTTTTATTATTATTGTTTTTTTTAAAACAAGTGTTTTGGGTGCGCCTTATAATTTTGAAAATGCAGGCGTGACAAAAACTGATGCGGCAACGTCTGTGTGTAGTGTGAACTTCTTTAAGGAGAAGGCCAAGTTGAGTTTTGATCTCTCGTTATCAGTATTAATATGCGGTATCGACAGTAAAGAAGCCTCAGCCCGCCCTTCAACCGAAAGCGATGACGTATGTGCTCTCACCTGTAAAGGTAAATGGCACGAGCATACCATCGTGCTCGCGGAGCTCTTAAACATAAAAATGCGGAAGTCCACACTCCTTTCGATCGCTCTCAGTTTTAATTTCTCGCTTTAGAGCTGGACATCGGCTATGTGAGGATTAAAGAAGAGACACCGCGGTCAGTCTGCCTATAGCCTGCTTAACCGATCTGCTTTGGGAACTTTGATGAGGATGTTCTTCACTGATCGAGAGGTACTGTGTGTGTGTGTGTGTGTGTGTGTGTGTATTGCAGGTTTCGCAGGTGCATAGGTCTCTGTGACTGGTCTTGAAGTTTCTTCATTTGATCATTGAGAGACTTTTGATCGCTCATGTGAAGAAAAAAGCGAAATGCTGCTTTTTGACTAAATAAAGCTATTTAGAATGAAAAATGCTTTTAAATACCATTAAATGTATAATTTTCAGAACAGTAGACAGAGTAGCAGTTTCTGTGTTGCACTCACCTTCTCGTAGACATCATTGGCTAATCTTACTGAAACAATGAGTTCCACAATATAGAGAGAGGCAATTCACATTAACTGTCCCATAGCACTGTTAAATGTAGTTATTTACAGTCTTCTGTCAAGCAAGACAAAACCATTGTTATAGCTATATAGTTTTTTCTTCGTGAATGACTGTGTACTGGGATGTTAAATAGCAGTCTCATTTAAATGATTAAAATGAGTGCAGTGTAGTTATTTCACAATGATATAAGAGTGTTATTTAGGAGGGATTGATGACCTCAGAAGATGACGAACTTTTCTGAGGAACAGTCACCGGACCTGAACATCTTGTTGCGGAGAGCTTTCAGGTGTATGTGTATGCTTCAGAAGAGAGGCTTTGCTGTGACTGTAAACATATTGTGCACTACCATGTTTGCTACTCTCATGGTTTACTAAAACAATAGTTATTTGTTTCTTTATTTTATGGATTAGATATGACTCATTTTTAATGGATGTGAGATATTGAGTGAAATGATCATGATGTGTTCGTATTGCGTATAATGTGTGCAAAATCTGAATGAATAATGGTATTGTTGTAGTTGAACAGGTTATTTGTCTTGAGGCTGTGCTGCTTTAAATGTCTTAGAGCAAGAAACATACTTTCATTGTAGTGGCTTTAGTCAATGATTATGCAAGGCAAAATCCATGTGATTCCTCAGTGTTTCTGTCTTTCCGACACACACTCAGATAATTATCATAGTATAAAAGGTTACCCAAAGGCATGTTTAGACCTGTAGTCATACCAGCAGTTAAATCTTCTGTCAAACAGAATGTAAACTAAACTACAGGAATAAGAAATAAAGCTTTAAAACGCTACCACAAGAAGTTGTTTTATGAAATAAAGTTCTGATTATTATTATTTTTTAACAAAGATGATTTGTTTCATTTCTTTTGACTTTATGAATGATAAGCATAATCCTATGATATCATTCCCATCCCATTTTTTCACAAGCACGTGGTTTCTGAAAGACTGTAAATAAGCACCGCTGAAGTCCAGATACACTTGGATCCAAAAACCTGACCCGGCTAGTAAAATTGATTTATACTAATTTAATGATTTAAAAAAGAAATTTGAGCAAAAATCTTAATTGAAAAATAAATAAATTAAATGATCCCACTGTAATACTATTGTCAGTTTGCTTTTTTATAGTATAAAGGTTAGTCATTAAGTATCACTGTCCAGCTGTCATTGTAATAACTTGCATGAGGATGGGTTAGACATTTGCGTTTCAATTGAGATAAGGATGGCTCCACAAACAAAATTTCAATTTGCATTATGCACATTTTCCTTTACAGTATATCTGTTAAAGATATTGGGTTGATTACTTTTAAGTAAATACAGAAGTCTTGCTGCTGTCCAATATATATGAGGGACAGTGGCAGCAGATGTAGAATTCAGAATCAGACTGAGGGAGTTCACATATACGCTGCAATGAAGCATTGTTTAGAATAATGTATGCATATAAAGTGTTTTTACCTATTCTTTGTCATTCCTGTGTATTGTAGGAAGATGTTGCTCTGTATGAGCTGGACAATGGAAATGAGCCTTTACTTACATCACAGGTATGAAAAGAAACCATGCGTTTTTGTGCATTTGTTGACCAACTGGCCTCAATATAACAGTCACCATACTGATATTTCATCATGAGCACATGTTCAGATATGATAAGCAGTGCACATGCAAAGCACATGATGAAATCACCACACTATGGTCATAATGTCACATTCACACCACCACTTGCCTTGCATGTCGTAAACTTCCCGAGAAAACCACGTTATAGTCACAGACACAAATGCTGAAACAGTCAGCCATAATACAGTCATCTGATCAATAATTGAAATTCCCAGAAAAATAGCATATCTGCAGCTATATTCTCTCTTCCTTAACCTAGTTTCTGTTTTTGTTTCATTCAGCGTAACTTGTATCTCCCCCGATTATATGACTATGTCCTGGTGGCTGAAAAAGTGGAGGACATGGAGGACCAAATCTTCAAGAAGCAGGATGCCTTTATCTGCGAACTGAAACGGAAGAACATTAAAGTGACTGTATGTTGTGTCACCATCACACACATTAGTGTTGTGTCATTTAGATTTTTTCTGCTAAATTTTGCTTACTTAGGGCTCTCATTTCTATTGAACAGAGAATTGAGCATGAAGAAAAGGTATTCTTTGGTATCTGTGCACCTGAGGAGATTTTTACAAGGTACAAGTACTTACTAAAGGTGTCTGATGCCTGTAACTGGAGTGGAGAGCAAAAGTGTGACTTGTCTGTCTCATTTTGCACCAGGTGAGGGTCACAATAAATATCCTCACTTTGCATAAAATGCATTTGAAATCGGTTGTTCCACTCAAAGCTTTTGTAATGAGTTTCTGTTTTTATGTTTCACAGAATCAGGATTGTCCACTTTGTCTTGAACAATACGTTTATAGGAACAGGAGGTACATTTTTATGAATAGTGTTATAATAACCCCACATTAAACTTATTATAGGGGTGTATAATGTTATCAGTTTTTGATTATTAATTCAACGATACATAGCCTTATTACAGTAACACATCTGTTAATAATAGTATTACTGTTCTAGTTTTCATTAATAACCATTGCTATATAGATGATAACTTATTTAGTGCTCTTATGAATGTCGTTAGCATGATTTTGTGAAAATTTAACTCCAATACTCAATTAAATCGCATAGACGTTTTCATGACTGTTGATTTTTTTTTTCATTCTGTAATTTTTTTTCCCACATACAGATCTCTGCACTAGTGTCATATGCTATTGTTTTGATAGCGTTGATAAAGTTTCTGACAGATAGTAGCATGATGTTATTTTTTAATAATTGAATTTATTTATTTACTTACCGAATGTGATATCCTGTCAGCAATAACATGTCCATGGGTTCTTTTGATTACTGTCAGTTTAAGTTATGGTGATCATTGCAGTGTTGCTATCAAATATTGCTTTAAAAACAAATATAAACCTGAAATATAAATCAGAAATAAACCGAAATGAGTTCAAATCTTTTGTAAATGAGATAAGATAAAGATATCGCTAACCCTAAACTACAACTTCCCGCTCTTATCAACTTTCTGAAGTAGAAAAGACAATTCCAAAGACATTTACAATAGCTGGATCTGGCAACACACTTTCTCAAGCCTTGTTCACTCTGCCAGCGTCTTGCAGAGATCATTTTCATACCAGGGGTGCTAAACATTCTTGCAAACTGTCTAAACTTAATTATACATACAGACACTCAAATGAGGAGCTTTAAGCAGCAGATTAATCTTTTAGAGATCAGACGGACCTCAGTGACCTCATAGCTGACTACAGGCATGATAAAATGGGTGTAATGTAAAACTAAACTGAATCTAAATGTGTTTACATTCGCCTTAGCACATATTAAAATGCTTTAGATATAAATAGAAACACCCATTCATGTTTAATTTGTTTTAAGAAATATAAGAAAGGTCTTATCTAATATTGTCAATGTCTCTGTCCATTATTTTACTCTGTTAGAGGGCCTTAGAGACCTGCTGTGTAAAGGTGCTTTTGAGTCCACCTTCTGTCTGCATGAGGTAAGTGTCTTTAAGCCCATATTTGTTATATTAATCTACACTGTAGCCTAATGAAACATAAAATAAATGTCTGAGCTTTTTATTCTAAAAGGTTGTTAAACATTGTTGACTTGTCTCTTCAGAAAAAAGAACAGAAAAAACTAAAGAAGAAGTGGGCAAGCTGGTTGTCAGTAATGAGGCTTTTTAAACAGCCTGTCACTGATGTCAAGTAAGTACTCTTTGTTTTATCTTCTTCTCTGTTTTTTGATCATATATTTTTTTTTAAACACTATCTGTATGCACATATTTTTAGGGACTATTTTGGGGAGAAAGTGGCACTGTATTTCCTGTGGCTGGGCTGGTACACACGCATGCTCGTCCCTGCAGCCGTTATTGGTGTTGTTGTGTTCTTGTATGGCCTTGCCTTCTTCAATACAAGTCCACTCATGTGAGTATATTTAGAGCAAACAGATTCACGTGAGTGTTGAGGTGTAGAGACAGATGATAGATCAAATTCAGTCAGACCAATCTGATTTTAATCTACACCCCATTATCTCTTGTGTAATGTGGTGTGTTCTTACAGTCATGAAGTCTGTGACTCCAACATCGTCATGTGTCCAAGATGTGACATAAGATGCAGCGAATGGAACCTGTCTGACACCTGTACATATGCCAAGGTCAGATAATGAACTGTTTAATTATAATTCATCACTTTTCGACACTATTAGTTGTTATATATGATATATAACAGTTAATAGTGTTGACAAGTGCTGAATATCACCAAGTCTGCATTTATGTGTACAAAAATGCCATTCAAACTTTAATACTGTGAAATAATATTGAAATTTAAAAAGGTTTTTAATAAAATAAAGTATATCATTTTTTTTTTTTTTGTGATGGCAAAGCTGTGTTTTTATCAGTTTTTACTCTAGTCTCCAGTGTCACATGGTCTTTCAGAATTCATTCTGATTTGCTGATTTGGAAACAGTTGTGGCGCTAAATAATTTAGCATAAACCATTATTTTTTTCTGAATTCTTTGATAGTTAGAAAGTTCAAAATAAATATTTTGTAATATTATAATTGTCTTTGTTATTTGTAGTACATATTTACTGAGTGAAAGTGTTAATTTCTTCTGAAAATTCATCTTACTAACCCAAACATTAGAAGAGTAGTGTGTATTCAAAATAAACAACACTATTATCTGCCAGTCAATGTTGCCAAATCTGTGGTTTTCCTGTGGTATTGGGCTACATTGACACTGTTGCCATGGGTTGTTTTTCATGTCTGAAGGTGGAAGCGACACCAGTAACATGACATTTAGCCCCAGAAATGCTAATTTTAACTGGGAGTCCTGCCAAAAAACTTGTATTTTACCCCCACGGAATGCAATTGTTAATGGGGGGACCCCCTCAAAATACGATTGGACTAGTTTTGGGAAGTAATTGGGGAGGTTTTATTGTGAAAACCTGTAAACCCTGCTGCCAGGGCTTCTCTGTGTTGTCTTGACTAGTTGTGTTAACAAAGCAAATTCTTACCAACAGGTGAGCCAACTATTCGACAATGAAGGGACGGTGGCTTTTGCCATGTTCATGGCAATTTGGGGTGAGTTTTTGTGAGTTAGCAAAAATGAAATCCATATTTCTTTGTGATATGACATAGATGTTACAGTACTGTGATGTTGTTTGATTAGCAACCCTGTTCTTGGAGCTGTGGAAGAGACATCGAGCTCTGCATGTGTCAAAGTGGAAAGTGTTTGACTGGTGTGAGGAGGAGGTAAGGGTTATTACTTTTTTCCTCATCATCATTTTTAGCATATTTAAGGTGCACCTTCTAATGGAGCCAAATAACTCGGTTTGTGCACAGGAAGAATTGATTTTGGAGATCGTAAATAACCCCAAGTGTAAGCCGAAAGAGTTCACACATTCCTACCTGCGCAGCATCGTGGTGCTTCTTTTGGTCACATTAGTGGTGAGAATGGTTCCCTTACTACTTACTACTTACACATACAAACAAACAAACGATGTGACAAATAATCTTTTATCTTCATTGTGTTCAGCTGGTGGTGATCATAGGTCTGACCCAAGCTCTGGTCATCTGCCGTGTTTTAACTGCAATATTGTTGTCCCAAAGCACGTGGCACTTTCTGCGCGATAATTCCTCCGCAATTGCCATGTTAACTGGAGCAGTACTGCACTACATTACTATTCAGTTAATGACTCGGGTAAGTACAGGTACTGGTAGATTAACTGTCCAATGAGGAAAGAAATTGCTTGGAAGAAAATAATAGATTCATTTCCTTTCAGGTCAACAAAATTGTGGCCTTCAAACTGTGTGAATTTGGTGGGTATTAAATGTTGTTAGAATGAAATCGATCACGTTAATAAACTACCTGTTACTAAAACGTAATACCTGTTTATTTGCAGAAAAGCCCCGCTCTTTTGCAATCACAGAGAAGCACTTCACAGTGAAGATGTTCACATTTCAATTCTTCACTCTGTTCTCTTCTTTATTTTATGTGGCATTCTTTCTAGGAAGGTAATTGTTTGCATGTGTGTATGCTTTTGGGGTTATTTTCTCTTGTGCAAGGCAGACTATTCAAAGCGTCTCTTTATGTTGTACTTAGAATCAATGGCTATCCAGGAAACTATGTTCGAATTGCAGGGAAATGGAGACTAGAAGAGGTATGTCATGCCAGTATTATTTTATAGTACATTTATATTAATAAATGCATATTTAGCTAAATGTATGCAGTTGTCAGACACTAATCTTGAAATCTAATTGCAAACCAAAACATTCTGTGATTTAGTGCCATCCAAGCGGCTGCCTTACAGATCTCTTCATCCAGATGGCTGTTATTCTGCTGCTCAAACAAACAATCAACAACATATTTGAGTTCACAGTGCCGTAAGTGTTTTCTAAAATGCTGCGTGCATTAAAACCAAATAGGATCAAATCCTCATATTTTTCCAGATTAAACTAAATAAACTATTTATTTGATAAATAGTTTTCTGTCTCTACTTCTTTTTCTTTGTTGGTGGCCATAGCTGGTTCAAGCTGTGTTTTAAGCGAACGAAAGCCAAGACGATGCGCAGGAAGTGTGGTAACTGTTACCGGAAGGCATGTCAAGAGGAGGAGGGCAACTTCGACCAATGTGACCTCTGCAAGCTTCGTAACTGGATGGAAAACTACGACCTGAATGCTGTCAATGCATTCAGCTTGTTTAATGAGTTTTTGGAGATGGGTTGGTATCTTTCTTGGTTACTGGTCTACACTAGTTTTACGGCACCACTGACTTACTGATATATATGTTTTATGTTTTAGTTTATATTTTGACTAGTGCCGTCAAATGATTAATCACGATTAATCGCATCCAAAATAAAAGTTTTTATATACATAACATGTAATGTATATATAAATGCACACACACAGTATATATTTTGAAAAGATTTACATGTATATTTATCTCCATATAATTTATATTATATATAAATATATCTAATATATAAAAGTTACTTATTTTTCTTAAATATATATATGCTTGTGTGTGTATTTGCATATACAAAATAAATATACACAGTATACACACATATGCATATCTGAAAAAACAACAACAACAGCGTATTTTGGATGCAATTAATCTCGATTCATCTTTTGACAGCACACATTTTGACATTTCTTTGAGTAATCTTTACAGTAAAGCCACGTGCTTTATTTTTGTGGTAATGTTCCCATGCTAAAGTATCTTCCTTTGACATATCTGTTCTCTGTGTCATTAGTTCTTCAGTTCAGTTTCACCACCATCTTCGTGGCTGCGTTCCCTTTGGCTCCCTTATTGGCTCTTATCAATAACATATTTGAGATCAGACTGGATGCCATCAAGATGGTCAGCCTTGAGCGCCGCCTAGTGCCCAAAAAGACAAATGACATTGGTGAATAGCTACTGTATTTGTGTAGAGGATGATGTGTACACTATGTCAGTTTTCAGCTTCAAGTAAACATAATGTGGCGTTTATTCTCCTCCGGCAGGTGTGTGGACTAGAATATTAGAAGCTGTCGGGGTGATGGCTGTCATTGCTAATGGACTAGTGATTGGGATTTCCTCTGACTTCATTCCACGTCTGGTGTATCGTTACCATTACGGACCTTGTGCTACCAGCAATAGTACAAGCCTGGAGTGAGTAGGAAATCAAATAAAACAAATTTTCATCTCACCACAGTTTATTGGCAAAAAAGTGTCATATCAAACAATTTGTTTGTTGATTTGTTTAAGCATATATTTCTTCTGTAATGAGTACATTTATTTTGTCTGACAGCTGTATGACTGGATATATCAACAACACTCTGGCAACAGCATTCATGTCCAATGTGTACGTCAAAGAAGACTTCAAGTACTTCATAGAGCATGGAAATAATATTACGCAGTGCAGGTGACACTTGTTTTGGTGGTTTTGATGTACCTTTTAATCATCAACTTTATTGGTTTGTTCATACGGGTTAATAAGGGAATTGCTTCATGTGCATTGTGTATTTTACAGTTACAAAGACTACCGCAGTGATGAAGACCAGAGTCTCACCTCTCAGTTTTGGCTCATTCTGGCACTCCGCTTTGCCTTTGTTATTCTGTTCGAGGTACAAACATTTTTATTAGTTCTATGCATCTTTTAATGTGCATTACTGTGTTGATTTTTGGTTAAACATTGTCTGAGATCTTCTCTCTCTGCTCAGCATGTAGTGGTGATGTGCAAGTTTATTGCGGCCTGGTTTATACCTGACAATCCCACCAGAGTGAAAAATGAAAGGCTTGATGACAAACTGAAAAGACTGAAAAAGGAACTTGAGTAAGTATACTTGAGTAAGACTGAGATATAACTCATTCTTGCAGCTTTGCATTTGTTGTGAAGTTATATTCAAATATTTAGAAGTCACAGGAAAAAATCTTCTCTGTGATTTCGTATGAACTGTTCCTGTGTTTCTGTTTCTAACAGGGAAGCAGATGCAGTTTATAACAGCAGAAGCACTGAGGTTTGAGCGCTGAAGGTTCAAACCAGATTCTTTTATATCCTAGATTTGAAAACCCGACTTCCGTGTGCACAAGACTTTACACAAGGAAGATTTCTGTATTTGAGATCATTATCTCACTTGTATCCATACATGAAATGTATCTCTTCACTACTTTTAGAACCATCATTGGAGGTTTGCTGTCTTTGCAGTTTACAGTTTTCCCTCGGGATGCATCATACATGCTCTGCTTCAGAGGGATACACCGTACATTTTAGTTGTATCATAAATTAATTATTTCTGAGCAAGGAAAGAAAATTAAGCTCTTTAAATAAAGAACTGTGAAAATGTAAATTGAGACAGTTGATGCATTTTTTTTATTTAGTATGAAACGAGCCTAAAAGTATCCATTCATTTTGTTGCCAAATGTTTATTTTACGATGATTTATATTGACTAGAAGACTATGTTAACAGGATATATTGATATATTTTGGTGTTTACTTTTAAGAAGTAAGAAAGCTTCAACACATCTTTGGCTTCACTGACGTTTTATCTAAATCCAAAGAAGTTATGTCAGTGTGTGGCATGCTCTTTATAATGCTGTCAATGGCTTTTCTAAACAACTTTCTTACTCATTAAATATAAATATATATTGATATTGTATTGTATTTTTGATATTGTCTTATTGATGTGTTCATTAATTATGTTCAATAAATGAAGTAATGGCGTGAAATGTTGAAGTCGAAGTTGGAATAAAAATGTCCGCATTTTTTCCACCGTAAGGTGTCACTGCTGAGTTGCTTCAGACGAAGATTGAGTATTGTATTGCACAGAGATTACATAGTTGCTTTTGGTCAGTCTGGTTTGTCTTATTCTGTCAGCTGCTTAAGATAAGCTGTATTAGGTTACTTCTTCTTCATGATTTTGCAAGAATTTAATAGTAGAAATAATAAATGGAATGTGAAGGAGGTTTATGTTTTTTCCTTGATATTTCCTCATATTCATAAACCTTCCTAAAATATCAATAAATCTTATTTTATGTATCTTCTTAAAATAGTCCTTGAAAAGATGAGCCAGCTGTGTCTTATCTGGTAGCAGAACTTGTTCATTCACTCTTTTTATATAAAACGACAACTTTTTTTGAACTGCTGCTTTCTCTAAGTGTTGCTGAGAGTCATTTCATGTGTGCATATTTCTGTGGCTGCGTTGGGCTTTTCCGCTCAGCCAAATATACTTGGCTCAGACCACTCAAACCAGATATGCGTAAAATGTGGAGTGCCTTTGTAATTAAGGGACATTATAGGTCTTAATCTAACTTTTTAATTACCATTTCACTCATGCGGATAAAATGCTTTGAATTTAACTTCTGTCCTTGAGAATTTTTCTCTGTTAGGAAAATGCTGGGCAGATGATCTTTGAAAACAAACATCTCTCTGTAGTCTGTTCTCTTGCTGTCTTCATCCACTGAGCCCTCTGTCTCTCTGAGTAAAGTCAGGCCAAAGCTGTTTGTCAGCGCTTTACAATTCTGTCTCTATATTAAAGAGAGAGCTGTTTTGGTCAGTGGTGACTCAGGATTTTCCCATGCACTCAACTAAAGACCACAACAATTGTACACTGACCCATAATGCATTCCAACCTGTCTGCTATTAGCCTCAAGAAGCCTTCAAAAACAAAAGAAGAAGAAGAAGAAAAGAGTTGAGTATGCATAAACCAGACTTTTTACTGTATATCAGTTCCCATTTTGGAGAGTGTGTGTTAAGTGTTCAGAAGCCTCTAACTGCCGTCTGAAATTTTCTTCTAAAATTATTTTTTTCCTCGGGCTGCTGTGCTTCTGTTGTTTCACTTTAATGGCAGTGAAAAGAACCTATTCATTGTCATTAAAGTGAAATTACTGAACCTACACATGGGAGCTTGACAAAAATACTAATTTTAGAAGAACATTTCAAATGGCACATAAATTATTTTGCATCTCTTCATATAGTGTATGCTCAACATTAATGAATTGATCGATTCATAATTACTATCAGATACCATCATATTACTATCATATGAACATGCTCTGATGCATAAATGGATTGATTCAGATAAAGGATATAAAGTACATTAAAAGCAATTTAGTTCATGTGTTATATTTGTGTGAGTTGGAAAAATTTTTTTATTGCACATCAAACTTGAGAAAGTTCTATCAAAATTATTGGTGGTTGCTTGTTTAATCTTTGCAAATGGCACACAAGGCAGGAAGTTATTTAGCTATTAAATTCTCTGGAAATGACACACACAAATGTTCAAATATGCATTTTCTTTTATTTTCAAAGGCAATAGGTTTGTCATATTTGTGCTTTCTGAGCAAGCCTTCAAAGGTTTATTTCAGATATAATATATTTAGAATCTCTTTTGCATTTAAAATCCAAGGCCAATGTAACTGTAACAACCACAGAAGCCTGCAGCAGTGTTACGTGGAAAGCAAAAATCGCACATATATTTATTGCAAAACCAACAATATCGGTTTCTTTAGTTGTAAACAACTACAACATTTTAGTTCACAGTTCACTTCAGTTTCTCTTTTTAGACTTCATGATTATAGCCTATAAACTGAATTTCTGTGTGCAAAATAAAAATACATATTTGGGATAAAATGGTCAAGCTGGACATGCTTACATTTCAAAACTATGTAACATAAGCAGGTCTGAT
Source organism: Carassius auratus (assembly GCF_003368295.1). Lineage (NCBI taxonomy): Eukaryota > Metazoa > Chordata > Actinopteri > Cypriniformes > Cyprinidae > Carassius > Carassius auratus. The sequence continues at coordinate 13,337,670 of NC_039249.1, forward strand.
GAAAATGATTTAGTCTTTGAATTACTCATAGTAAAGTGTTGCTAGTTGAACTAATGGCTGTTAATGTTTCATGTCTATAAGCTGCCCTCTCTCAAATAGGCCTCGGGTGCATCTCATCATCGTCTGTTAGACTTACTGTAGTGCTCTGTAAGCATTTATCTCCGGCATGCTGTAATACTGGATGGTGCTGTTGACTAAAATGTATAATCTAGTGAAAACTTCAGAGTTCACTCACTCCACTACAGGTCATAATATGTCTGTGTGTGTGTTTGAGAGAAACAGGCTGTTCGCATTCCCTTTGTGACTTTGGTGTACAATCCCATGGACATCTAATTCCATCTTGTCCACTGAGTTTAGCACTGAGTCATGGACAATGATTAGATGGTCATATCCATGAAATCCCGTCTTGTGAAGCCTTTCTGTAAAATTAAAAACAGAAAAAGAGAAATGACCAGCAATTCTAAATTAGTAGTGTATACCAGTCTAAATATAAATGGCAGTAGTCATATAATGCTGAAATCTACTGGTACTCAAGATAATGGAAAGAAGAATGGAAAATCCTGCATTGCACTTTTACAGTTCAGATGGACCACTGATCTGACCGAAGCCATTCTGAACACCACAGAACTAGTCTAGCAAACCTGTGAACTATACTCACAGTCAATTTACTGACCATCTGATGCACTCTACACATAAAAATTACAATAGCTGGTAAAAAAAAGACCTCATTGGTAACAAAGTACTGGCCTGCAACAATGAGCACTTCCGAGGAAGAATAAATCACTGGATTGCAGTTTGTGACATGCTTGGAATCAAGTTTTGTTTGGGCTTTGTTTCGGATATCTGTGAGTAAAACTGTGCACCACACTTTGTTTATTGGGTTATACAGTATATTTGAAATAATCTGCACAATCACTTTTTTTTTTGTACATTCATTACATGTTTTTTTATTTTGCATTTACTTTAGATTTGAATATGTACATTTACAAGGATTTACAGTTAGTCACATATGAGTCAAATGGTCTCTTCCTATATGAAGCTGGTCAGTGTGACTAGGCTTTAACCATTTAATACAACAAAAGCTAGCTAAATGACATGTCTTGGGTGAAAAACGTTATCTGAGTTTGTTAATAGTTTATTTTGTCATCAGTTTTTGGCATGTGTTCACAGTAAATTCATTTTGTGTAACTATGCCCCAATGTAATTAAAGACATGAGAAAAGAAAAGTCATTTTAACAGTAAAAACACAGAAGACACAGAAGAGTCATGTCTGGTAATCAGTAATGGGTGGTAGGTAAATATTTTTCCAGCTCAGTAATATAACTGACTGAGAGAGCTGATATCATATAGGAGAGCATCTTAACAGCTTTACAGTATCCTTAACTGAGCTATTCACACACTGTAACCGCCCATTTTTACTGACTTTCCATAATAAAACAGCTGACCATTGGCCAAGCAGGCTGATACTTATGTAAATAGACACAATACCCATCAGTGCAAAGTCTGTATACAGAAAGGTACCCATTTTCATATCAAATTTCAGAGAAGAGGCCTTTGTCACATGTCCTCTACTTGTAACTCTGAACAGTAACACATTCATTTGTGCTTTTAGCTGGGTTTTACTCTAAGACTCACCTGTTTGTAATCTTTGTGAAGTTTGGTGTACTGAAACATGTTGGACAGAACGGTGGAGGCGGCCCTGGCGGCTTTTAGCTTCCCGGGACTGAGACAGAATGAGAAGGAGAAACATGAGAAGCAATGCTGGGACATTGTGCTCTTGATTAAACAGCTAAATAATGCAACAGTGTGTAGTCTACATTACAACAGTAGTGCTATGAGAGATGGTAGGCGAGATCTAAATGGTCTCATAGAAATTGATCATTAAGAGTATGATTTATGCCTGAAAATGTCAAGAAACCTTGCTGATTTCTTATCATATCAGTTGGGTTATGGCTGAACTTCAAAGAATTGGTACTTTCTCACTTCAGGTTTAAAGTAACAGGGCTGTAAGTAAGCATCATAAAAAAAAACAATATTCTGAATAGCGGACTACAAATATGAGTTTTCAAATGACAATTCTTATGACTAGCACCTTCAATCTTAAATATCTGATTACAACATTTGGTAAAGCTTTATAAATAATTCATTATAAATGTATTTTTAATGCAGTAGTTATGCCTTGTAATGCACTTTATATAATGCATTATATGGACTACTTATCTATTCATTAAAGACACTTTTAGAATGTATAATGCATTGAAACATGCCAGATAACAATTAATGAATATTAACTTTGGTTACAATTATTTATGAAGTGTTACCATGCATTATAACATTCATTACGAATCACTTTATAACGCATTATAAATAAGTGTTTTAAGGTAAAGCATTATAGCATAGTATAGTAAATATGCAATTTATACACAATTTTGACCTTGTTTTGGCCTGATTCTATAATTTTTTTCTCACAAATTAAAATTTTTGTGAAATGCTCTTTATTTCTCCATCTCCACATGTAACCAATTTCTATCAGCTTTTAAGTACATCTTGCTCTTTTGACTTTTTTCCCAGGACTCTTTGAGGAATAGAACGTTTACGGGAACTGCAATCATTTGAAATAAAACATTAAGCAACATTCAAAACATTTTTACTCTCGTGTTTGATCAGTTCAAATCTCCCTTGAATAAACCTATGGATTTCATTTTTTTTTTGGTCTTTTTACCTGTTGTCATGAGATGTCTTAATGCTGACAAGCTTGGGTAGTCCATCAAAGTAAGTGATATCTCTCGCAGCTAGAGAGCTTCCTGTAACCAGGTTGTTGAGAACCCCACAGACGTTGACCACCACGTCACTAGACGGTTCTTTCTGATGTCCATCACTGGGGAGTTTGTTCACCAGAATATTCACCACTTTGGTGGCTAAAGATAGGAAGCGATAACTAATTTAGCTGGAATTACATAAACAAAAAGAGTGAATGTTATATGTGTAGTGTGAAGAAGGAGGCGCCCTTTGGCCCAGTGGGGGTGGATCACAGTGAAGCAGAGAACTGAGGTCAGGGTGGGGATAAACGGGCGGCACCGGATACTGGAAGTGATACAAGTATGAGTGTGGGGGGAGCCGAAAAGAATGCGTTGGAGTAAAAACAATGTGTAAGAAATTCATTTTATACTACGAGCGGGGACGGCTCACTCTGGGCAAGTGAGGAGAAAAATATAGATTGTTTTTCGTAGTTATCGCCTTGTGCAATACTTCATGTGGGTTTTTACTGATCTAGACATTTTCTTTGCCAGAATGTGGAAATCTTGATCGGGATGTTTTACACATTAAGCTGTAATTAAAGACAGAGAGCTGGAACAGAAAGTCATTCACTAACCCATGTCAGCTTTGTTTTTGCAGTGTCGGGAGAGGTTCCTCAGCAGACCCGTGAGAGAACGGAGCTCGGCATCTGTGGGGCTTCGCAACAGATCAAGAATCACTGGCAACATCCGCTCCTGCTCCAGCGCCACACGACTCAACACAGAGGCCCACTAACAGAGAACACAGGAAAATGGCGAGAAAAGAAAAACAAGAGAGACAGAGAACAATAAGTTATACTGTCAGCCAGATAAAACAAAAAAATCATACACTTTTAAAAATAAAGGCTCCAAATGAGGGATTTCACAGAGATATATAGGAGTATAGGAGAACAGTGAGAAATAGAAAAATTCTATGGGAAAAACATGCAGGCAGAATAAGTAGGAGAGTTTAAGAACACACTGAACATTACTAAAAGTGACACACTAAACTGCAGTTAAGATTGACACAGCGTAAGATTACGTCTCACAGGTGAGATTAAATACGCTGTGTAAAGTTCAGTGTCAGATCTGGTATCTCACCCTTCTGTCGCCCGCTGTGATGTTCTGCAGGGCTCCTGCCGCTGCCTCACGTGTGGCCGTGTTTGTTTCAGAGCTCTGCAGGATGCGGTTGTATAGAGCGACTATCTTAGGGTGCCACAGCCACTCTGCTCCTTTTGGGACACGTGCCATTTCAGAGAAGGTGGTCAGGTCTTGATTCCTCTGACGGGACACATTATAAACTCATTAGACTGCAGATATGAAGTATAATACCTCTGTCTATTGCACTGGAGAGATAACTGCACTACTGTTCAAAGGTTTGGGGACAGTAAGATTTTTGTTTTAAAGGAAATAATCCTTTTATCCAGCAAGGATGCATGAAATTGATCAAAAGTGAAAGTAAAGACATTTATAATGTTCAGTTTCAAATAAAGGTTGATCTTTTTGAAAAAACTTTCTATTCATTAATGAAATTCTGGAAAAAAAAGTATCAGTTTTCACAGAAATATTTTTTTTCTTATTATTACTTACACTTATTATTAAGCAGCACTGGTTTTAACATTGATAATAATTAGACATGTTAGAATGATTTCTGAAAGTTCATGTGACATTGAAGACTGGAGTAATGGCTGCTGAAAATTGAGCTTTTCCACCATGTTAATATTCTTCCAAAACATATCTAATAAATTACTATATTTTTACTATATTCTTTCAAAAACATATAAAAAAAAATCTCACCATCCCCAAATTGTTTAATGATAGTCTATGCATTATTATCTACACTATACCGTATATTCAAATAGTATCCTATATCAAATCTGCTGTTTTAATGAAATATCAGATAAGGTTTGGTAAAAATTTCTCAAGTAAGGCTAATGACATTGCTAATACAGAAGACTGCGGATGAGGGACTGACATCTTTTGCTTTCTTGCTCTGTGGTGTGAAGCAGCCGATGGGGTCGTTGTGTCGCATGTCCTGTGCTCGAGTGGGTCCTTCCAAACGCATCTGAACTGAAGCAGGGATCTCAGAGTACAGCTGGTAGGACAGGTTGCGCAGGACACACACACAGTTTTCAACTCCCTAGAGGCGCAGAATTACAGAATGAGGATTTCAAATACTTTTGGAAATTATTTTGTAGATTACAGATTAATTTACAGATTCATTAGATTCATTTTCTAATTGCCATCTGAGAACCAGATCTAAACTGATTTTCACTTGGCAAAGACATCGTTTTTGGGCAATGGCTCAAAGCTAACATATTACATCTGGATGTTGATTTTCAGGTCTGACCTTGTCCTCTCCTTTTCCCTCCTGTAGGGAGTTTTCGATGTATCCAACCAGAGAGTCAACCAGCCCTCGAGTTTCCCGCATCTGCTGCCTGGTTCTTTCATTCACCGAGCTCAGGTTCCTTCAGTGCGTATAAAAGGGGTGATTCAAGATGGGGTTTTTTTCATGCATTTGTGTTGAAATATTTATAGCAGGTTAATCTTTATTGTGGCTATAATTGTTTCCAGTATCTTTTACAAACTTTTATATTGCAAACAGTGACAACCAGCCATAAACATTCATATTTAAGGTTGTTAACCAATGAAAATGTGTGGCTGATTTCTGATCAGAAATGAGCTCTTATTTTTGTTTGCTTAATTTCAGTTAAATTACATTTACATTTATCTGACGCTAAAAGCGACTTACAATTGCTATACATGTCAGAGGTCACACGCCTTTGGAGCAACTAGGGGTTAAGTGTCTTTCTCAGGGACACATTGGATTCGAACCTTGGTCTCTCACACCAAAGGCATGTGTTTTATCCACTGTGCCAACACCACCCTTTTTAAGGCGCAATTGTAAGAAATATACAAGCCAATGACATAACACACAATAACAGGATAAATACATATATTCCAAAATATACAATTTCTAATTTTATATGATGTTATTTTGAATTTTATGATCCAATAATTTAAATATCTGGGGCTTTTTACTACAGTCGTTGACATTTCTCTAGTTCACTGTTGACCATGCTGTGCACGCATGTGCATGTAGGTACTGGAACTTAAATGCATTTAAATGCATGCATGTATATGTGAGGTGTGTACCTGAGGCAGCCTGTGGTGTTGTAGAAAATATCGGCCTCAGACGCACTCTGTTGAATGACACCAGCATCTCCTCCTCCAGACAGAGGCACTAGCACTCTCTCCGTCAGCTCAGACAAACCCTCTCTGGCCAGCTTCTCCTTTAGACTGTCTTTAGAAGATAAGTTCCACAAAATGCCTACAGAGACAAAGAGAGAAATTTGTCAAAGTCATTTATCATTTACATTATTTAGTCCTCTTTAATGGGTTTAGCTTTTTGCTTGTAAATATAATATATATTCGCAAATGCTAATAGACTGTAACAGCTAATAACCTATTACATTTCAGTTATATCACTGTTGTTGTTGTTTTTTAATCTTACCTTCCACTACAGTACAGTTTGTATGAACTTACATATGTGTAGCAACCCACAAAAATAACTTTAATCCAGTTTAACCACCTAAACCATGTGGTCTGTATAAATAAGAAAAAATCATATGGATGCCATTAAAGGGTAAGTTCAGCCAAATATTAAAATTATGTTATTGATAACTCACCGTCATGTTGTTTCAAACACGTGAGACCTCCGTTCATCTTTGGAACACAGTTTAAGATATTTTAGATTTAGTCCGAGAGCTCTCAGTCCCTCCATTGAAGCGTGTGTACGGTATACTGTCCATGTCCAGAAAGGTAAGAAAAACATCATCAAAGTAGTCCATGTGACATCAGAGGGTCGGTTAGAATTTTCTGAAGCATCGAAAATACATTTTGGTCCAAAAATAGCAAAAACTATGACTTAATTCAGCATTGTCTTCTCTTCCGTGTCTGTTGGGAGAGAGTTCAAAACAAACCAGTTTGTAATATCCGATTCGCGAACGAATCATTCGATGTAACCGGATCTTTTTGAACTAGTTCACCAAATCGAGGTCTCCAATACGCATTAATCCGCAAATGACTTAAGATGTTAACTTTTTTAATGTGGCTGACACTCCCTCTGAGTTCAAACAAACCAATATCCCGGAGTAATGCATGCACTCAAACAGTACATTGACTGAACTGCTGTGAAGAGAGAACTGAAGATGAACACCGAGCCGAGCCAGATAACGAACGAAAGATTGACTCGTTTAGTGTCAGCCACATTAAAAAAGTTAACAGCTTAAGTAATTTGTGGATTAATGCTTATTGGAGATGTGAACCATTTAAAAAAATTCAGCTCGATTTGGTGAACTAGTTCAAAAAGATCCGGTTACATCGAATGATTTGTTCGCGAACCGGATATCACAAACTGCTTTGTTTTGAACTCTCTCCCAACAGACACAGAAGAGAAGACAATGCTGAATAAAGTTTTTGTTATTTTTGGACCAAAATGTATTTTTGATGCTTCAAAAAATTCTAACCGACCCTCTGATGTCACATGGACTACTTTGATGATGTTTTTCTTACCTTTCTGGACATGGACAGTATACCGTACACAGTTTCAATGGAGGGACTGAGAGCTCTCGGACTAAATCTAAAATATCTTAAACTGTGTTCCGAAGATGAACAGAGGTCTCACAGGTTTGGAACAACATGACGGTAAGTTTTTAATGACATAATTTTAATGTTTGGCTGAACTTACCCTTTAAGACTTAATTATTAATTCATAAAACTAAATGGATTTATGTAATAAAACAAATGTGAAAAACTACATTTTTGTTTATAAATTGTATTACTTAATAAATAAAGTTATGTTTAAAATTTAAAACATGTTCATTCATTTCATTATAAAATAGCTGATGAACTGACATTAGAGGGATGAATATATTAACACACAGTATGACTGCTCAGTCATGGTAAACTAGTCAAGCATTAAAATAAAGTTCAACTGTTGCATATTATTCATCTAGAATAATATGTTAATGTCTGATTAATATGTATAAAAATGTTTTTTTTTTCTCGAATGTTGTTTAGTAAGGGGGTTTTTACTACACGGAGCACTAAGCTGCTAGTGTCTTGTGAGGTTTAAAGCCAACACAGATAAGAATACAGGTCATAAAATGTCACTAAGAGACCTGGCAACCCTGAGTCCGGCAGGAAAGAATGTCAAGGATTGTTTACTAAGTGAGTGTGGGTGTATGAGGGGGAGGGGGTGACAGCAGAGCTCAGAAAGCACAAAGGCCTCTGGGAGTTTACTTCCCAATGCATCTGGGACTTGAAGTGATTCCAGGAAACAGCCAGACCACTTTTTTCTGCTCTTTCTTTGTTTCTTCAAATACACTCGCTGCTCTTAACTCTCCACTCTGCTTAAGTTGGATCACCCAGCTATTGCAGGTGAACTTTTGTACTAAATCGAGACTCGAGTGCCACATTGTATTTGCAAAGAAAAGTTCACGGTCCAAATAATCACCTTGAACAAACAAAAACAAAACAAACATACCTGTGATATTTTTGCGTAGCTCATCATCGGGTTCTTTTAAAGCACCAATTAGTTTGCTAATGCCACCGGCTTCGATAAGCGCTGTCTTGTTGTCCATATTCTCATAGATGAGGTTGCGTGTAGCACCTGTTGCATAGCGCTGAACCTCTTGGTTCTCGCTGCTAAACAGCTGTACTAATGCTGAGATGCCCTTCAAACTGCGCACCTATGCAACAAGAAAAACATCTAGTTTAGTTCTGTGAGAAATCATTTATGTTAATCATTTTATTGCTTATCCTGATTCCAGTGTGATCCCATGTATATAAATCTCACTTTTGTGCTTGATAGATTATAGACAAAAATCGTTAATCTCCTGAACATTTTTTCAGCCCAACATGGCAACCTGCTCAGACAGCTGTCTATGTTTTGCTATGATGTGCTCTCAGGCAGAATGTTCTGCCCCCTGAGGTCCAGGGTAAAGATTAAGGGCAGGGTGAAGTTATTCTCTCCATCTGGCTTGAGTATAACACAGAACAAAAAGCAAGGAAAAGGCATCTTAGCCTCGATCCATACAATGCCCCATTAATTATACAAAGTATATATATATATATATATATTGCTCACAACTAGATTTGTTTAACTAAATATAGAGTTGCCTCTTTGACATTATTTCTTCCCTGCAACATGGTTCATTTTTCTAGATTAGAGGCTAAAAGGAATTTTGATCATTTTGTCTATTAACCACTCAACAGAGAAAGCAACCAACCACCTGAAGAGGATTCCCTCTAGTACCCTATTTTCTACTTAGTTGATTTTTTGTACATAGGCACCTGCCTTTGGTCACACCATGAGCTTTGAGTTTTTAAAACAGATTGTGAAGTTCATAAAAGTGCATTGTGTTTCTGTCGGATGCTGTTTATCTAGCTAATTTTGTAAGGAAGAGCACATCCTGTGTGAACGCCCTTTAATTGCTCAAACAGAGCTCCGCTGTTGCTCTGGACTGAAAGACGCCGCATGAAAAGTAAACAAATTGTCTGCTCAGGATGGACCCTCATGGTAATGGAAAATATGACATCTTAACCAATCACAAAATGAAAAAATATCTAGAGTGAAATGTGAAATGTTTTGAAGTTTTAAAAAAATCTAATATTCATAACAATATTTTATATATTTTACAAGGACGTTAATACGAGGTTTATTGACTAGTGTGAAATATATAATAGGATCTCTATTTGAAATTCCTTAGTTCTCGCATATGTATTATTTCCATAGTGTCATTTGTTTCAAATGTATATTGCTGATCTGATAAATATATAATTATTTTTTTTTTTACCATGGTTTTGGCTTCATTGCTGTGGTAACACTGATGCTGTATGTAGGCTGCTCCCAACATCTGCATGGCAACATCAGTGGAAGAGATGTAACTGATCGCTGTAGTCATGTCCAGGTTATGGATTCTGTTCATTCACACAAAAACCAAATGGAATGTGCTTTAAATATATAACATAAAAATATAATATACTTGAAATAGATTACACATGAAACGTTATTTTATAGTATAAAAAGAGATGAAGAAATGAATACATTTCCATTCAAAGGTTCAAATTTATGAAAAGACTTTTGGATTATTACATATTACTATCTTTAAAAGTTTTATTCATCAAAGAGTCCTGAAAAAATGTTTCATATGTTCCAACAAGATATTATTATCTTAATAATATAATCTTAAAAATAAAGGTTCCTCGGCAATGTCATAGTAGAACCGGTTTTGGTTCCCCAAAGAACATTTCAGGGAACAGTTCTTAAAAGAAACTTTTTTTTTTTCTTAGTGTGAAGAACACTTTAATAATGTAAAGAAACTTTTTCCACCGTAAAGAACCTTTTGTGGAATGAAAAGATTCTATGGATGGTAATGGTTCTTTGTGGAACAATTGATGCCAATAAAGAACTTTTTTTTAAGTGTTATGTTTTTAAGTGTTATGTTTCTTGAGCACCAAATCAGCATATTAATGATTTCTGAAGGACTCTGAGACACTGAAGACTGGAGTAACGGATGATGAAATGTCACCGTTGCCATCACAGGCTTGAATTATGTAGACATGGCATGAAACATGACTAAATGGTGTCAAATTATAATTTTTTCTTCTTCTTAAAAATATATTTTACATTACCCGCCAAGAGCATCTGTGGTTCCATCGGCCAATCCGTCATAAATGTCCACACCACGACCGACACTCTTCATACTATGCACAGACCCCGCTCTCTTCATGGCGCCCTGGTAATGCCCAGCACCCATCATACTGGTGCCCCCAGTGGACATCTGCTGCCACTGCATTGAGCTGCTGCTCAGCCTTTGCTGCTGTTGCTGCTGCACATGACGATTATTCATGCGGCTGATGGTTCGGTGGGAAGGGCCTTTAAATGAATATTGATTAGCCAACTCTGCCTCCCTCCATCCTGTATTGTAACCTTCTCGTGCCATGGTCCCACTGAGGGTGCGCTGTCTTTGCACCACATTGGGTGGAGAACTGTAGCCATAGGACGCCACCCAGTTCCCCACAGGAGATGGCTGCCGTTGTAACGTGAGTCCGGCCATTGCTGCCGCCTCCTGGTCAGTCCGACTCAGCGCCCTTGATTCCAATGTTTGCATTTGATTGTAAGAGGCATTCAGATGTGCATCATCATGGTACATGTACGGGCGGCCCACTACAGCGGGCATAGGCACGCCATGGCTGATTCTGTGCCGAGTGCCCATTTCTACTGCAGAGCGAGAGGAAAATTCTCCTGCATACTGAGACAGTCGAGGCGTCTGAGTAAAAGGGAGTCATGTGAATATAACAGTTATTCAAAAAGCAACATTTTGTGTCTGATATGAGTGATTAAGCCCATGCTAACTGCTCTTGCAGGCTCACTGCTATCACACAGAAGGGGTAACGTGGCCTCTGGTCATGAGGTCTTGGGTTAGGAATGTTTCAGATGCACACTGGGCTCTGAGCTCAATTCCACAGCTTGATAGTATTGTACTTCACTTTCTAAACACAGCTCCCACAGGAGAACGCAAAATACCGCATCATTGTGTTTGCAGGGTGCAGCCACACAGAGTGTCATTGTCAAGGGATTGTGGACTTTGCAATCAGTCCAACAAATTACTATCCATGGATGACCTGATTTTAATAGTGCTGTCAGTGCAAAATGATTCAAAATTATAGAATTGAACTCAGTAGCTTACAACAAGAACTTGCCGATTGAAATGAACAATGTGATTTCTTTCTGTTTTAAAATTGGAACTTGAAATGATACGGAAATGTTATCCCTGGTCTATTGTAAAGCTTAATCCTTTACTAAAACAAGCTCAGTTAGCATTTGCTTCAGATAAATGATGCAGTTGGAAATGTAGTGAATGTAGTCACACTTACTGCCATTGTTCTGTTGCCATTGTAGATCACAGACTTGGAACTGAATCCAGGAGTTTTGGTTTGGTATCTTACAGTGGACGTGTGGCCGTCAAATTCTGAAAAAGAGGGCAATTAAAATGTTTTCAAGATCTGTTCATGAAGATGTTTATGAACATTTTTGTGTCTAAATTCTTTATAAACTGTGAATAATCTTTACATCTAACTTTTGCTATTTCACTGTTTTCAGAGAAACAAGAACAACCCAGAAAAAATGTCTCTCCCAGGTGGCTTTCATTTTGATGGGATTTCTTCCAAAGTATTACATCGGTCAACAGTGACATAAGACCCAGTGTGTCACCTGATCTATGTTTGGCATTCAGCTCTCTGACTTTGTGCTTCAACGACTTTTAAGAGATGGGGTTTCTATCAGTGCTTGGCTTCTCAACATAGTCTGCTGCAAATCATGCTGGTTAGTTTATTCACATCTGTTAGATATGTGAAAATTAGGTTTAAGGCTCCAAAACATGCTCAGAGGAAGTTATTTCATGGGTGAGAGGGGAAGTCTGGTATAACAATCACACGGTAAGAGAATGAAACAGAAGGAAAGCAGGATGACATCATAGGGTGGTCCTTTGTCTTATTTTCAATGATTTGAAGGTCCTTTAGTGCTCTATTCTGTTCGTTACTGTTTTGCTCTCTTTTTCTCTTACTTACCCCTGTACAATGACTTTTGCAGACAAAAAAAAAACATAAGTGGTTGATCCCTACATATAATAGAACCTTATGAAAACATTAAGGCAGTGGGACAGTAACATAAATTGCCTACATTTAACAAACCAATGCGAGTCAGCTCCATCGCAGTACCACTGGACATATGAAAATACAACAAACCCAGGATGGATTGAGAGAAGTGGTCTTTCCAATGATTGAAAGATAAGGTCAACCATATTGCTCCCTCTCCCAGAGGAGAGATGAATTTCAGCTAGAGCTCCATATACATGTGTCAGGGGATGTTGCTCAATAGATGAAAAAAGCAGATTTGGCACTTTCTTTAGAAGGCTTTTCTGAAGAAATAAAAGACAAATACTGAACTCATCGGGTTTAAGAGTGTTAAACATCTGTCTTAATATTTTATTCATTTCTGCTACATAATTCAATTTATTATACACGACTATCTAAAAATGCTTCCAACGAAGAGCTCTTGTTTTCGCAATAATAATGTAGAAAATGGTATGATAATGCAATTTACATTTCCATAATTCTTCAGAATGTTTAAAAATTCTTCATTAGTGTCATTATCACACCCTCCTCCTCAAACTGTCGTATCATAAAACACAACTAATTCCTGTTTCCACCAGAGTTTCTAAGCTGTCTGTAGGAAGTCTGACAGGAAGCCTTAAGGTCTGTCCAAATTAAAGTCAGGGCAAGAATGTCTGAAAGTTCAAGACCTGACCACAGCTGTCTTTGTTTTGATTTACTCTTAAAAATCAGCATTTTTTGAACTGGCAAGATTTCAGTCTTTTGAAGTACATTGTACTGAGGTGGTTCCCTGGTAGACAGCAGATAAAGAAGTTTATTAAATGGTAAATTCCTTTAGATTGGGGTGAAGGAGTGTTTGGAGGAAGATCACTTCTAAAATTGAAACATCTGTTTTGTTTCAGAGAGGCTTGGCGTGACTGCGTGTCTTCGCTCATCTCCTCCTGTTTTTCAGTGAGTTCAGAGTACATAAAAAACATCTTAATTACTTACGTAACAAAATATAATTGGAAAAGGCAGGCTGTATTGATAGATATTACGATGGTGATGATTTTAAATGCATATATTATTCAATTTTATATATATTGTTTTCTACAAAACAATTGCAAAATGTAAAAATGAAAAATACATAAACAATAATAGTAATAATAATAATAATAACTATTACAAAAAGCATGGCAAATCTGGCCTATGAACACATGAGTCTTGTGGCTGGTCCATCTAAAATGTTACATTACAAACCCATGTACAATAACAACATTCTAAAGTTATTGCTGTTGATATTGATAGAGAAGTGTGAACTTCTTACACCACATGCTCAATAAATCACCACAATGAGTCTGAGTATGATTAAAACCCATGCAATCCCTACATTCCTTGGGAACTTGGTTGTAAAAACTGAGAAGCAGAGCATTAATCTTGATGACAATTAAATTGCGTATACTGTGCACCATATTTTTAGGATAATTGCAAAGCAGCTGTTGGCTTTTATATGGGAATGAATGCACCTTCAAAGCAAGACAACTACTTTATTCAGGGTTATTCTTTTCTGAAATGATTTAACATCCCACATCCTCCCATTCAGTCCCCATAAGCTAAAATAGAACTGGCCTACTGATAAAACACCAAATGTCAGGAAACTCTTTGGCAAAGGACATGGAGGTGTGAGCAAGAATGTAGCACAGATCAGGTCAAAAGTGTGTAAGCGGACTACAAAAAGAAGAAAAAAAAATTGTTGGATTATAGATTTGCATGATAAATTAATACTAAACTATGACTGAAACAATATATTCATATATATTTACTTATTCTTCTGTATAAATTCTATATAAAATTGCAGGTTCCAAGAAGTTTTTTAAAGTGATGCCACAGAAGACCCATTTTGGTTCCCCTAAAAAAACCTTTCTGTAAACAGTTCTTAGAAAACAGTTTTTTTTTTTTATCTTTAGAACCTTATAAAGGAACATTTATTCAATGGAAGAGTCACGTGTTCTTCAAGGAACAATGGACACAAATAAAGAGCCTTTATTTTAAAGAGTGAAAAACTGTCATTTCGTCTTCTTCTTAAAAGGTCATGTCCAAACTCATTCTCTAACATTGACCAGATACAGCTCTCCGAGTCATTTATTGTGATTAGGGTCAACAATAGGGTCAAAGGTTAAATGCCTAACATTCCTCTCGCTATAGCTTAGTTTCTGCAAGATTTGATCAAGTGTTACTGGGAACGTTGTTTTTATAATCAGATTAATCAGACTTTCGATTTGCAATCACAACTGTGAAAAATATTAATATTAAATATTAAGAAAGAAATGGACTTTGATGACTTTCATGAGATCTGGACATGTCTAGAACAGGGCTATTCAATTAGTTTTATTTGAGGACCGTATTATCGAATTGAACATTTTGGAAGGGGGCCAAGGGGTGGGGGCCATCCAATCTCTTTCAGGGTGTCCTATAAAATTAGAAATTAAATTTAAATGAAATGCATATTCAGCATTAAAATGAACTAATATACTAAGATCTGTAAAAAGTTAATGATGCTGTCTGTGATTTGATTAAAAAAAAAATAATAATAATTGTGCATTTTTCTGTAATTGTGATTACCGGTAGGTGCCTATTAATACACAACAAAGACAGGAACAGGAAGGACCATATAAGGGCAATAGAGTTACAAGAGGAGCAAAACACACAAAACATGGACCAGAGTCTGACAATTTCACTTTAAAAGCAGCGTTGTTCCCTTTAAAAAAAAAACTTTAATTGGGCCCGAAGGCCGCCAGTAGAATAGCCCTGGTCTAGAAGTATGATACTATACTAGCTGATTCCTTAGGTTCCTATTCCTGTTAATTTGTGATTTTTAATATAATGTTTTACTTACATGCTTCTTTCAAGCATTATTAAAGTTATATTTCAGCCACCTTCTGATGAGAGAAAGCTGTTACAGGGGGCAGTGGGGGTGGGGTGCTGGGGAGGTGGAGAGTGAGGATTGCCCTAATTTCTACCTGCCTTTCTAAACCAAAGAAGAAAGTGATACCTTTCCCACGAGTTATCTACACTCCTCTTCCTCCTCCTCCTCCACACACACACACACACAAACACACACACACACACACACACACACACTACTCACAATGGCTAACATCACTAAATCACGTGCTGAGTGATCTATTTTACACATTTGCATTTGAAAGCATCTATATATCTTGTCAAGGTTTCATTAAAGAACAATGGGCCGGTTTTCCATTCATGCGAGCTTATGTAACGTTTACAAGTTTAACTTAATTCTTATGAGGGCCAACATGGTTCAGGAAAGTGTCAGGATATCAGTTGTTCCAATGTCCTGTTTTAGGGGGTTCCCAGCAGAGGAATCCTGTCTCTTCTTAACAAAGCAACATAACAAGCATGTTGGAAAACCAGTGTGTGCACCTGCAGCAAACGCAGTGACTGTGGCCAGAACATGAAGGCCAAACAGATATTTGCATTCTGATGCAAAACAAATCCTATCAGTGTCACTGAAAGTCGAAGCAGAGCTATCGAGTTCACAAGTTCAGCTATTGTAGGAATGTTCTGCCATATTTCTGACATATTGCTTAAACTTAACAATATATAATATAATTAGTCAAAGTTTTCATTTT
The DNA here is from genome assembly GCF_003368295.1 of Carassius auratus. Classification (NCBI taxonomy): domain Eukaryota; kingdom Metazoa; phylum Chordata; class Actinopteri; order Cypriniformes; family Cyprinidae; genus Carassius; species Carassius auratus. Next base: position 13,353,757 of record NC_039249.1, read on the forward strand.
ATTGTGTACTTACATAACTACTAGTTTGATAATATTTAGCGTTGGAATGAGTAAAAATATTTGAATTTTAAATGAGGAAAAACAGTGTAGCCTATTTATAATCATCTTAAAGGGGGAAAAATCCCTAATATCACCTAAAATATGATTAGCCCAAAACTATACATCGTAATTTACTAAAGGTAAAAAAGTTTAATTTTAAAGTTGAAAAAGTTTGCTTAAAACTTAAGTTTGCACATTCTAGAACAGTGAAGCTGCTGTTTTAAAGCGCACAGGACGCAGGTTAACGGATCATCCACAGGTTCTGCTCACCTGTGGAGGCGTTGAGTCGGGATGAGGATGAGGATTTCTCCGCCATGCGCTGCTGGACCTGCTGCTGGACGCGTCTGGCTCTGGACAGCTGATCCCTCCTGAGATGGTCATCGGTCGGGATCGCATATGTGGTGACCGAGGTGCTGGGCTGTAAGGCGGAAAAGAACAGGCCCTCAGTGGCCACAACAGCGCTCATCATGAAGTCCGAAAACTCGCTCCAGTAGGCTAATTATACAATCCAAACTTTTTTTTCTATCCGAAAACCGTTTTCCGTTGGAAACGTTTTTTTTCCCCTTCTAATGTTCTTTTCAAAGTATTCCAATATCTACTGAAAGTAATTAGCCCGGGGCGCAGGTCAGCCGAGCAGCAGCTCGTACACTTGATCTGTGCAGCTCTGCAGGCAGCTGTGCGCTCAGCGCTACTGTCGTCAAGAGATACAGAGATTGTGTAGCCGGGGCGGAGCCTCCTCATTCACTGCTCTCAGCACTAAAATACGCGTTTATCAGCCCCAGCTTAGAGTTACAGAGAGTGTATGAGCTCAGCCCTGCAGATTGCGTCTGCCTGCTGTGCTTTAGTCACCCCTAACCTAAAAGTATCATGGTATGACCATGTTTTTACATACTACAAGCATACCATGCTTTTCTATGAGTGATTGGTATTCTGTTTCTCTCAGAGTAAACTTTAATTACAATAGTTTTTGAATATGCTAAACATTTAGGACCATGATAAATATCAAAGTATCACTGTAATACCATGTTTTTGACATGGTGCCATTAGAATATCATACGCTTCATAAAAGTGGCTAAGTTCTTGTACCACAATGGCATTACCATGAGATACATATTTTTTTTGTATGGAATCTAAATTAATTAATATATTTGAAAATATATAAATTAAACAACTGAAAAACATAACAAAAATAATTACTCACCATTAACACTGGTTTCATTGTTTGATATGTTCCTTGTTTATTTTTCTTTTGATTTTCATGAACAAGTCTTCACAGTTTACCTTTTTATAAAACCCTTTGCTCGTATAAAGCCCTTTGCTCTTTCTTTGGCTTTAACTATTCTGTTTAAAGAGGACTAACTTAAAATGTATCTTACACTCCCAAATTCTGACATAATCTCTCCTCCCAGGAACTTCAATTAATCCTAAATAAAGATAGGAAGGAAAATGCAGGGCTCTAAAAAAATCCCACATTGAGGAGGAGAGGATGTGAAAACTGTTTAGTCAACAGGCTGAATGAGATTTGAGGGGGTTTTTAGTTGAGTTGGTTTAAATGTGATTATTTTCGGTGTATATTTAGACGATTAGAAGATCACTGACTCATACAGCAGTGAATGTATTATTTTGGCTGATTGCTTTATCCACTTACTGCTGGAAATGAGTTGGTAAGATCCCTTTGTTTCAAACAAAGGTAGGCCTATAGTTCAGAAGACACACCCCATGCAGCAGTCCAGAAAATCACCAGAGTGGTCACTATATCCCACAACACTGAAAGTGACAAATGCAAATTTCAGAGATTTACACCTTTGGTATCTATCTTTAAAAGTCATTTAAAAAGACAAAAAAGACAATGTCAAAAAATAAAATACCAAAAATAATATACCAAAAAAAGTTCAGGGTTTTTTAGCAGTTAGATGTATGACTGACAGAAGAAGAATGTGCTGATGCACAGAACATGATTCATGTTGAAAATAGATTTGGATTGTAAATTCCATTCTTTAAAAAGAATATGACAAGTATCAGTGGTATTTGATGACAACAATCTTAAAAATACAGTTTTCTTTCTTTCTTTCTGTGTGTATGTGTGTTGCATCAGTGGTTCCATAAAGGACCATATAACATCCATGGAACTTTTCCATTGCTCAAAAGGTTCTTTAAAGGAAAAGAGAAAACCCAATGGTTCTTTATAAACCAATTACAGAAAGCTTCTCGGGAGAACCCAAAAAGTTTCTTCTATTGAATCACTAAGAGTAAACTTTTTCTCACCAACAATGGAATAATGTAGAAAAAAAGCACAAAACGAAGATATAGGCTATTATTTGTAAAATACGTTTAATTCCTTAATATTTGGGCAAGAAAATCAGACCAAAATCTATAATTGATGTGTCAAGATGATGAGAGCTTGAGTTACAGTTGTCAATTTGGGTATCAGATTAGTATGAGATTCTTTCAACACAACAGTAACATTTGATAGTGTCCAAATACGCTGATGTGTTTTAACTTCAACAGTTAATTTCATTAACAACTGTTTCTCCTTCATAATATTTAATAGTTAGTAGATCATGCTCGACTTGTCAGGACCCCCAAAATTCTTACATGCTTCAAATTAAATCATTGCATACCAGAGAGAGAGAAAAAAAGATATCACAATTAAAGGCATACATTGTCTTTACATTGTAATTAGTATACTATATAGCTGTACACATTACAAGACACTTTCTAAGCATATCAGCATAGGCATTATGTGTTAACAATACAGGGTTGCATAATGTATGTAAATCACAAATCTGATGGTATTTATGCATCATGGATGAAGGCGCTTCGTTTTAGTGCGGTCTAGAAGAACAAGTGCATGACAGACATGTACACAGGCATACTAAGAGAGTAGACACCAGTTTTCAAAATGAAAAGCCTACTACCAGAGCGCCACCTAGTGAAGGTGACAAGGTATTACAACAACTACATCTGTGATAGAGGTGGCAGTGTGAAGAGTCAAGAGCTTGTCAATCCTATAACCAACCAAGCCTGTCCTTCTAAACTCACTGTCAATACATATCACACATGTACATACAGACAATCACGCAAACTCCTTGGATTTCCCAGTTGAGTGATATCAGAACACATTACACTTACAGCATAGACGGTTCCATTAGGAATCAATTTGGATTTGCTATCTAAGTGATTAAGGGATGAGGTGTTTCATTAATAAGGCTAGTAGGTTTGGATGAATCCTCTCTATGGCTTGGATCACTGTAAATAAGGCTAGAACTCCATTGACTGTGGCAGTGAATCTACATGTGGTCCAACTCCTTGTATGACAGCCATCTAGAAAAATACATTACAGTGTATTAAGAGAGCATAAAGAGATTGTAGATTGAAGTGGGCATCAGAAGCTCTAGGTTTACAGCTTTCCACAGCACGAATGCAGATCTAGGATCAGCTCTCTCCGTCTGTGATCTCACAAATAAGAAACACAATGATCATAGATTCTGCCGATTAAGTTAAACTCAACTGATAACATTCGCGGCGTAATGTTGCACAAAAACTAATTCTGGATCTTCAAAAAAGCAAAAACCAATGCTGCGGTGAAGGCACGTAAAATAAAAGTGAATGATGTATCTTTCTAGAGAATTTTAAAACAGAAATGAGTCATTTTATACACACGCTTACATTAACGCATCTATTAAAGCTTGAATATTATTTGAGCTCTTAAGTTGTTCTGATCAATTCTCTAATCAAACAACCAAATTTAAATGTTTACAAATCGGCCTCATTCACCGTTATTTTAAATACATCATTGTAACCCAGAATGTTGCTGTTTTTTTAGAGTGGAATCTAATTTTTGTTGTAAACAACATTATGTTACAAGTGCTGTTGACTGACATTAACTTGTTGATTCATAGAGCCCGGTATATAGTACGTTTTGAACCGAATGAGCTTAAATGTATACTTTCCTTGTCCGAATTTCACTCCAGTTGACAGTCCGTGTGATGCAAGTCTGCTAACGTCAGTGCATACTGTCCGCGTGAAGCCTTGGAAACGAAGGTTCACTAGGCAGTGCACAGGCGTCGAACGCATCCGTCCTAAAGCACTGTCTACGGAGTTTATTTTGAATTCCTTGAGTGTTCAACTGTGCTAGATGGAGCGGAACGCGGAAAAGGAAGTATACATGGGTCTTTAATGTTATTAATCCTTTTACTCTCACTTCCAATAAGCACTCTATTCTGACTTGCTCTCCTACCTAGCTAACACTGTTTATTTAGTGGTTTCTCAGGAAGAACCGTGAACATACAAACAGCAGTCTCAGAAAAGAAGATGGACAGGAGTGTTCGATACAAGATTCATGCTTAAGAGCCATACAGGGCTGCAAATATATACAGTTTATACATGTACACACGTAAAGAATGATATTGACTGATAGCAATAACAGTACTTCCAAATTTAATGCAAAAAAACTAAAGCAAATAAATGTATCAATTCTTCATGTGATAATGTACTGTGTTTGTAAGTCTACTGCTATAGCTACGGATCCCAACTAGTCTTTTCCAACTACAGCATAAACAATAGCAGACTAGTTGTTGGTGGTTCCACTGCAACTTTTGATCAAAACACAAGAAGAAAAAAAAAAAAAAGCACACAAATTGTTCTGAGACATCGGGAACTAGGCAGGGTGACTACATTAGGAAACAATGGTAGATACAAAACAAAATAGAAGATGGTAGATACAAAACAAAAAAAAGGTTTTCTTTTGGCTGATTTTTTAAAGGTAAAATCTTGCCCTTCTGTTTCAGTAAACAGGGCTGTTCCTGATGCTGCAGCAAAGCACCATGCTGAAGATCATCTCGAAGATCTAGAAAGAGAGAGTAAAATAAGGGTAAAATATGATGCAAGCAACACCAGACGCTAGTAGAATATAACGTAACACACAGGCCCCTATACAAACACACTCGGACTCACTCACCATGATAACAGCGACAGCCAAGGCAGCGAAACCAATCAAATGGATCTTGTCAGTGAAAAGATCGTTGATCTTGGTGTGACAGTTCTGAAAATTGGAGAAACAGGTTATTGTCATGCTATGTGAGACGATTTGGATGAGAATTCTTCAATATGAGGGTTTACTGAGGAGATGCTTACTACGGTAGAAAAGTCTTTAGGACAGGTGTCTTTAAACCATTGTTTAACTATTGAAAACGTGTCTCCTTTGCCACAGCAGTTAAGCTGAAAACCAGAGATGACAGGGATTAGAAATATGTCTTTACTTCATCTGGACTATCATTTAGTTTGAGAGGAGTTTGTGTTAGCTTGATTAATTGTGTGCTCCTCAGAAAATAAGGACCACTTACAGTCTCATGAAAAACCTTCAATACAGCAACGGCTGCCGGCTTTTGCTCCTCGGTTGCTGTTGAGCTTTTGTCAAACACAGAGTCATAGAAAGAGATCACCTCTTTGGAGATCTGAAAAAAGTATATATAAAGTATAATTACAAATATGAAACCAGATGCGTACATCAGCTTGGCACTGTGTATGCATGTTTGTCAGAAGAAACTGACCGTGTCTTTGTGCATGAAACCCCAGATTCCAGCAGCAACCTCACAGGCAAACAGAATGACCAGGCAGGCAAAGAACTGTGGGAGAAAAAGAAAAGGGAAATGCACTGCATGGACAGGAGTCTGTCATTAAATTCATAATGAACAAGAATATGGAGAGATATATTTAAATTAGTACTGTGACTATCAAACAAATAATCATCATTAATCGCATCCAAAATAAAAATAATTTTTTTTACTTTTTTTTTTTACATTAATATATGTGTGTGTACCGTCTAAATTTGTCATAAATATATACATGTAAATACATATTTATATATTTCAAATATATACTGTTTGTGTATTTATATATACATAATAAATATACGCAGTAAACATACATATATTATGTAAACAAATAATTTTGACAGCACTAATATCAATGTTATACTTTCGATATCTATTTCTGTTACTTACAAATACATGTAGATTAATTGCATCAGTTCACAACTGATGTACAAGGGGCACAAATCTAATAGTTTTACACTACATTTTACACTATTAATTAAGAAAGATCCTATATTAGTTAAGCTATGAAAGCGTACCTTAATTTACAGTGCAAAAGTATGAGTTGCCAATGTCAGTAACAAAGACATACATTAAGCAATCTTTTAAAAACCAGACTACCATTCAAATTTGATACAAAAAAAATTATTATAATAATTCCTTCATTTATGTAAATGTTTTCTTAAAAGCTTAATGGCACCAAAGATTTGAACTGTGGTATAAAAAGGTAGTTATTAAAATAATGAACAAATTCAGTTAATAAATTCACATTAAATAATTTTTAACTAAACAAAAACAAGCCATACAAGCAGTTTCCTTTCTCTTTCTACAGTGGGGATTTACAGTTCGTACTTCCGATTATTGTTTGGCATCATGTGATTGGAGGAGTTTGCTGAGAGCTCAGGGTTTGTTACTCACTGTTCCGAGAAGACACTGCGATTCCTGTATGGCTCCATAGCAACCAAGGAATCCAACAAACATCATCACAGCACCGACAGCAATCAGGATGTAGATACCTAAAAGAAGAGCATGATGTGTGTCATCATAAAGGAGAATCCAAGACCTCTCAACAAAACTAGGACCAAAGAGTGAGTCATAAAGAGGTGCTAAATTACACTGAACAACCAAACTATATTCGACCAGTCATCCAGTCTAAATGCTTTTTATATACCGAGGATGCAGTGCTGGATTGTGACCAGCAGGAGTCACTGTGTGCTGACTTTGAAGGGGAGGTAAGTTTACTTTAGACAGAAGGAAAACTGCAGAACATTTGGAAGTCATGAGGGGCCAAAATTAACTTGTTGTTTCCATTCCCTCATTCACATAAAAAAGCCTCAAGTTAACAGCAAATCAGGATTCTTATATAACATGACGTGCACTGGTAGAAGGAAAAAAGAAAATAAACAGCTTCTTAAAGAAGAAAGAAAGAAAGAGCTCCATCTTTCCCCCGTGTTTACATCACTTGGGCTGAGTGATAACTGCTGTAATCATAGCAACTTAGCAGGCCTCACAGAATGAACTATCCTGCAACTTTATCTTTCACTGAGGCAATACCTGTTGAGGCAATAACTCTTTCCTGAAAGTTATTTATTTTATTTTTTTAAAGGGTTTTATATTATCTATTTATTTTTGTTTAGTTTAACATCATTAGATGTATTTTATTTTCTCCAGCAATAAATAAATAAATAAATAATCAAGTTCTTTATATTATAAAAAGGTAAGAAAGAGATGGCTCTTTCATCAAAAATGGTTCTTCTATGGCATCGCTTTGAAGAGCACCTTTATTTTAAAGAGTATAGGCACGCTACAAAAAACTGTTCAGCATCACTGGTTTAAAATCAAATGAATTCCTTGCTCTGGAAGCGTAATGCAAAGTCTTCTTTCTTTGTTTCTCCATCTCTTATTCAAATTCAGTTGATCTTGTCCTTCCAGTCCTCTGTCTCATGCTCCAGCCTGCACAGCGACACACCCAGGGCACTTTAACTTACAAACTAAATCTCCAGAGCATAATTCAATTTGTTTTTGAAACATCGAAATGCCCTGCTGTCATTTAGCGACAGAGCCCATTCCCTTGCAGGAGAAATTGTAAAAAATCAATGTAATGTGGGGTGGTGCGGGAGGGGACTGACCGAGCCCTGGTTCCATTTACTTAATTGTGGTGGGTAAGGGGCTAAAGGAACTGCCGCCAGTCCATTTTTCAGTTTGACAGGCCTGAATGGAGCACTACGATGTGACTAGCATACTGAACAGCTGCATAATACACACCAGCTCTCCCTCTGTCACAATTTCACTTTTTCTTTAAACAAACCATTTTCTTCTTGCTTCTACAATTAACTAGTTGTGCAGAGGGTGGTAAGTTTGAGACATTTCATGTAGTCTAAAACGAATGTGAATAATGTGAACAAGTAGAAGAATGTAAGGGTAGTTCTGTGGCCAGGTGCTTCCTGTAGGGAATAAGCGTTTTATGACACAGTACATTGAAGAGACCCCCATCTCTCGATCAAGGCACTGACTCCCCTGTCTGCATCTCTGTCTGAGTGCATGTGAGTCTCAAAAAAAGAGTATTTCAAATCATGTATGAGTGCAAAGAAAGTTGCCAAATGCAGCTGCTATTTTCATTAATTCTAAAGAGCAGACATCTGGCTCCTGGCCAGTGAAAGACAGGGAGAGAGAGAGAGAGAGAGAGAGAAACAGGGAGAGAGAGAGAGAGGGAGGGAGAGATGGGTGTGTCACATGAGGAAAGGAACAATGGAAAAAAGACATTAGCAAAAAAACAGGAAAATATGAAGGAGAAGAATAGGAAAAGGGGGACTGTGAACAACAGTATGAGAAGAATGAGTCAAAGGTGACTAGAAAGGGAAGTGAAGAAGTGAATAGGGTAAAAGTGTGGACACCATTTAGCAATTTATCAGGAAAAAATCTGTAATTTCAACAGGAATCTACGCAAACAGAAATTCTGTGTCAGCGGAAAAGTTCCCATTGCAGATTTAGTAATGGATTTCATTTGGTCGCATGGATGTTGACTTCATTCATCACGACACTATTGACAATAGACAACTGAACTGTATTGCCTGTAAAATTTTCTAAGAGGTTTCAAACTGTTTATGCAGATGAAACCATCAGAATGCTGCTTGCTTTGATATTGATTTCTGATTTAACTATGTGCCACAGTATTGACAACTGCAATGTTGCTGACATTTCGCTAATGTGACCACATCTTAAAGGGATAGTTTGCCCAAAAATGACAATTCTGTCATCATTTACTCACCCACCTGTCGTTCCAAACCTGAGTTGCTTTCTTATGTTGAACATAGAAGATATTTTGAAGATTGCTGGCAATTAAATAGTTGGTGGTTGCCATTGACTTCCATAGTAGGAAAATAAATACTATGGAAGTCAATGGGAACCACCAACTGTTTGATTACCAGCAATCTTCAAAATATCTTCAATGTTCAACATAAGAAAGCAACTCAGGTTTGGAACAACATGAAGTTGAGTAAATGATAACAGAATTAAAGTTTTTGGGTTACCTATCCCTTTAAGGGTGAAAAAGAAATAGGAAAGTCAGTGCACACGCTGCAAATTTTAAGCACAAACAGATGATGACAGAGTTCAGAGTTAAACCACAATGGAAGTAACGGTGAGAGGCAAAACTGCAGAGAGAGAGAGAGAGAGAGAGAGAGAGAGAGAGGGAGGGAGGGAGGGAGGGAGGGAGGCATGTTCTCAGACATTGGGCTGAGTTGTAGTTGGAGGAGGGGTGCTGGGATGTGTGAGCAGATTTTTCCTCCAGATTTTTTTCCTTTTTTTCTAGAGAGTGTTTTCTGTAACTTACGTCTTTTGAACACAAAGTAACATCTTTGCTTTTGAAAGTCCAAACATGCACATCTGATTTATTGTAGTTTCGTAGTTGTGAACGAATATATTCAGGATGATCAAGTTAATAAAATATATATATACATATATTTAAATGTTAATGTTAAATATTGTATAGATTTCTTTTTTTTACTTGAATAAAATAAAAATTTAATATGTTACTACATGAAGAACATTTTAGGTTAACATTTGTATTTTAGTGTACACACAACAAACTCTTTCTATAATTTTGTGTTAAAACGCTTAAACATCAGTCATGAACTGGCCTTCAAAAACCATTATTTAACACTACTGAATCAACCTAAACACATCAGGTTACACTAACAAATGTGATTTTAATGGTCTGATTAAGTGGAAATAGCTATTTAAGGAAACAATTGCATGTAAGCACTCTTCAAGCTGTAGGCCCGTGGCTAGTTATTCTGGAAGTACATTTGTTGAGTTTCTAAGTATCATTACTTCCTTTTCCTGTTTTCCTAATTAATCTTGCCTTTTTTCCCCTGATCATGCTATCACCTCCTTTTCCTCACACTCAAGCATCACCATTCACTCCATCTCATAAATATTTATCACCAGGACCTTTGTGTTCCCACTCTCACATCTCTGATTCTGTTCAAGATTCACATGCTCACCCTTTGTCTTGGTTCCCAAATCTTTTTTAAGACACTCACTGTCTGTATTTGATAGTATTATATGTAGCACCTATGACAGTAACTTTTACAGTGCAAGTAGAGAGTTGGAAAAGGCTGAATTAATACCCTCTTCTCACATATGAAAAAGCTAACTTGTTTAAACAAGTCAGGAAGTAACAGCCCAAACTGGATTCTTAAGATATGCCAATCAAATCTGAATAAACAAGACAAGTCGAAAGCAGAAAACCTTGAAAAACACACACACACACACACAAAAAAAAACAAGTCACAGTACTTCAGGGTCACTTCCTAAAAAGGAAATGTAATGTTTGCTCAACTAAAAAACTAAATTTGACCTTAAGAGTACAGCAAAACAAGCCATTGCATTCTTATGGAAAAGAAAAAAAAAATTTCATTTTGGGTCTGTAAGCCTGAAAAGAGCTGGAGATAAGTACACAAATGCATGTCTGTAGATGTCTGTTAAGTAAGAACATACCAAAGAAAATTGCATTAGTTTTGCATTCCAAGGAAGGCTGACTGCTTTTGAAAAAAATAATGTATTATATGTTTATTGCATTTTTTTGGAATGTTGTGTATGCAATATTACATTACTAATTCTAGCAGTAACAGGATTGCGTAATATATGTCTCAATAAGGTCGGATAATTATAATTTTTTTCCCCATCACAGAGTGCTTCCATCTGGCAACCAGCAAAATCTCTCCTGAAATTAATTTGTCCACTTGAAAAGGCTTTCAGTGGAGAGGAGCATAAATCCACATCAGTTCTGTGGTACAAATAACACAAAGACATTGAGCTGCAATGCTAATGCTGAGCGCTGATGGATTTTCAAAGTGATTGTGATCATAGGTACAGGAAGCCATTTGTGCTAATTGAATATAAATGAATTCTAAGTATTGACTGAAAAAATATATATATTTTAGCTAAGTGTCTCATGAGGCCTACTGACACAGGTATGCTATCAGACGAAATGTATGCTAAAGGGAATATTTAACAAATGATGTAACTACTTTCAGCAACATGTTGGTCAAAGGGTCTAGCTTTGTATTTAATACAGGACTATTTGAGTTTTGCTTTCAGGTTGACAGCCCCCACTAGTGATTTCCACAGGTTGTTTTCATTAGATTGACATTGAGTTAATAGTTTGCCAAGTGTCTGGTATTGGTCCAAAAATACATTTTCTCTTTAGCCACAATCGGCTTGTTGCTCACTGGGTGGATCTGTCTACTTAAAGAGGCGCCAATAAGACATTCATTCACTATGTTTTCTGTACTAAAAGGAAGTTGTGGGAATTTCTCTGGTGAATGAATCACAAAAGCATCCTTTCCTGAAAAAACTACTCATCACAAGATTGTTTTATACAATAACCAACATTTTTGTGGGGTTGCTCTGCACATTAATTAGTGGTAAGTAGTAGTTTAAATATTATAACACAGTGAATGTTTCGCATTGCATGCCATAGTCTCTGTATAATTTCTGGTTAAGGTTTTAAGTAAATAAGGTTATTATTATTATTTTTCTTTTATTTTTTTTTGTAAATTAGGAAAACAAATACTCTAGGAAAATGTTTGGTAACACTTTATTTTGATAGTCCACTTTAGACATTCTACTAGCAGTAAGTAACTTTGCAACTACATGTCAACTAGCAGTTAGTAGAGTATTAACAGACTGTCTGCTTAATATCTTCTAACACATTCTTTGTCAACTAACTGTCAACTTATACTAAGCCTAAACCTACCCCTAACACTAACCCTAAACCTACCCTAACAGTCTACTTTGAGAGTTAGTAGACATGTAGTTCCAAATTTCTGAGATTTAGTTGATATGTAGTTGACATGTAGTTACAAAGTTACTTATAGTCAGTAGAATGTCTAAAGTGGACTATCGAAATAAAGTGTAACCAAATGTTTTTGAAAGAGGTTTCACCAAGGCTGCATTTATTTTTTTTCACAAAAAGTAATATGAAAAATATTGCTACAGTTAAAACAAATAACTGTTTGTTCCTCTTCGGGAACTCGAGCTGCTTTTGGGGAACGCCTTTGGCAAGAACAACTCTGAATATCGTGTGCAATCAGTTCAATGGAAGAGTGTGACGTCACGGACGGGGTGACGTAGCGACCAGGAAGCTATAAAGGCACTTGCCACGCAGCTGGCTTCAGCTTCATGTGTGCATGTTCATAAGTCTGTCTTGTAAGTCTTATTTACTGTTGTTTGTCCAGTATCATTAGACTAAAATACCTAAGTCTAAAGCAAAGACCAGACATTTGAAGGGCGAAACCAAATCACGCTATAAACTGTGTGTTCCTCCATGCCAGCGCTACATCACGGCTGGCGACACACATGATTTATGCGTGGTTTGCCTGGGGTCGAAGCACGCTGAGTCGGCTCTCGAGGGAGCAACGCTGCGGGGTGGTCCACGCCCTCTACATTCGCCAGATTTTACAATCTTGATATGCGAGCCGCTCCTGGCTCTTCTGTCCTCTCACCCTAAGCTGTGCTCTTCTGATACACACTAGGCAGGGGTTTGGTAGTCTGGCAGCGTTGGCACATCGTTCCGAAAAGCGCCCGACGCAGCTCGAGTTACCAAAGAGGAACGTCCCTAGGATACGTATGTAACCCTAGTTCCTCGAGGGAACGAGACGCTGCGTCGCCCAGCCATACTCCCGGCACCCCTGCCTGCGCTTGCTTCCCTACTCGAAGCTGAAGCCACCTGCCTGGCACGTGCCTTTGTAGCTTCCTGGTCGCTACGTCACCCCGTCCGTGACGTCACGCTCTTCCATTGAACTGATAGCACACGATATTCAGAGTTGTTCTTGCCAAAGGCGTTCCCCAAAAGCGCTCGACGCAGCGTCTCGTTCCATCGAGGAACTAGGGTTACATATGTAACCTAGGGATGTTTTAATGTATTCAAACATGCAGTGTATTCCTTTGATGGCAAAGCTAATTTCAATATGTTGATTTGGTGCTAGAGAAACATTTCTTTCATGTTGAAAACTGCTTTATAATTTTGTGGAAACTGATAACGTATTTTCCGGACTATAAGTCGCACTTTTTTTCATAGATTGGCTGGTCCTGCGACTTATAGTCAGGTGAGACTTATTTATCAAAATTAATTTGACATGAATCAGAGAGAAAGGAACTAAGAGAAAACATTACCGTCTACAGCTGCAAGAGGGCGCTCTGTTTTCAGTGTAGACTACAGGAGTAGACGGTAATGTTTTCTCTTGGTTCTTGGTTCTAAATAAATGCGACTTATAGTTCAGTGCGACTTATATGTTTTTTTCCTCATAATGACGTATTTTTTGACTGATGTGAGTTATAGTCTGGTGCGACTTACAGTCCGAAAAATACGGTATATAAAAAAAAAAACTTTGAGTGAAAGTGTATAGCTACACTCGTTCTTGAGTTAGCACTGTTAAACAGGTCCCAGAAAAGAGCCCTATGATTAGTTGCCGCATATATGTACCCAAAGAGCCAAGAAGACGCTAGAAGAAGCACTAATGGCACTAATTTCATATTTGTTTGAGTCCTGAATCCAGTCTTATCCAAACTATAGTGTTTAAGTACAGCAGCACTCACTCATCTAATTAAGTTGCTATGAATACATCCCTCCCCTGCCATGATGGAATAATTGAGTCACCCGGGTCAGCTCCGTTCCCCTCACTCTTAGCAGGGAAAGGCAGACATGACCACACACCACCATGACGTTAACACTGTGGCTGATGGGAATTGCTCAAGATAAGATATGAGAAGGGAAAGAGTATCAAATGTTTGTACAACAGAGACAATGACGAGTCTTTGGAGATTTTCAGTCACGGAGTGTGTGTTCACCTCATCACCTGATCCTGTTTCTAGAACATAATTTATTCACGAGTAGTAAATATATCCACACTGCTTTGTGGAAATGAATGATTGACTTATATTATTTACTATCCATGAGTGCCTATTCTTTAATTGCATACTATTCTGTAGCTATGAGATGAAGTAATGACTTTTAAAGAGACAAGCATAATTCTATTCAAGACAAAAAGCTTCCCCACCTGGAGCTGCCCCCCATTCTTTCTCTGATGGACTTGAGCTCTGATTGTGTTCTCTCACATTACCCTCCATAAAGAGCAAAGCAGAGTGTGTAGAGCTGCTGGCAGCAGGTTATTTCCTCACATTAAGAGCGCTGTTGAGAGCTGTAATGTTTCATCTGCAGCTTCTTACATGGCATCTTTGCACTTTGCAGACAGACAATAGATTAAAGTATACTTGTTTTGAGTTCTAAATCGGATTCTGTCAATTATCACTTGCATTACGTCATTCCCTAAAATCTCTATTTCACTATTCTGCCAAGTACATTTCATATCATGGAATCTGGCTTTGCATTCAGATCTGCTAACTTACAGGAATAAGCAGCTGTATTTTTTTTCTGATAGTATTCTTTATTGGGTTGCCAATGTGTTATGTTAGGATGCCACAAATCTGAGTTTTACGTCTTGCCTTCTTGCCCCCCTGACCACTGCTGCTCCCATGTCGCCTGAGCCCTCAGCTGTTCCCAGACATCACGCAGGCCACCCGCTGGGCTTTTATAGGGGCTGTGTCCTGCTGAAAAACTGGACCTTGATGGTCAAAAGCTTAAGGCCCAGATATACTTATGGTGAAGTTCTTTTATGTTTTTCGCTTGGGGTAAAAAGACTTCTGTAATACCGGAGCAGCGGAACTTTTAGTGACCAAAGGTAGTTCCAGAAAGTTCCCTAGTTGATTCAAACTACAAACAAACTTAGTTTTGGACCAGATGTTGATCAAAATGAAGTCACATCAGTTCTTCTAAAAAAAAAAAAAATACAATAAAAAATAAAACTTGGAAAAAAACTGAAAACCAAAACTTGACTTTAAGATGACTTTCAAAATTTGAAAATGTTTTTTAAGACCTTTGTTTTGTTGTTTCTAAATTACCCACATACTCAGTAATTTTTTGCATATTATCTGTATAATTTCCAGCTAATATTCAAAATAAAAAATATTAAAATCCTTTATAATTATTATTATATTTTTATGAAATCTTGATCCTTTTTTTGAGATTGTTTGATGAATAGAATGTTCAAACAAATGAAATAAAAATCTTTCGTTACATTATTAATGTTTGTGAAATGTTTATATAACTTTTTTGTGAAATAAAGTATATATTTGAAACTATATATGTATTCTGAAATTGAAATGTATTACTGTTCATGATTAAAGGCTCAAGCTCTCAAGCTCTACCTCCCATGGACTTATACATGAATCAGTAATAAAACTGACAAAAAGGTGGAGATTGGGTGGTAAAGGGACGCCTGAATAATTTTTACTGGTGTGAGTTAAGCAGGCATTTATACATGCTGACTGTTGCATGGTGACTTGCAGGATTAGAAAAACATGCTCCTCCCAAACCTTTGTTTAAAACTCTTATAAACTAATTAAGAGTATAGTTAATAGCTGTTGAAAGTGAGTCTCAAATTGTATATTTAATATAAATGTTTCAAGCAGCCCAATGATGGGTGTTAGCACCACTGTATAAACTATATTCACTTATACACTCAAGACGCAGTCACATCTGTAACCAGCCCTAAATGTTCAGGAAATACTTAACATGACTCACTGTGAATTTCACATTTTCCAAACCCTAAGCAGGGCCACAAGTATTAAACTCTTCCCTTTAGCACACAGAGCTGCAAAAATATCTCCAACTGAGCAAAACAGAGATATTCTGCATTCCAGAAGAAATAAATTGTCTCTCGAGTGTGTTTATGTGTTTGATGGGGGTAGGGGATTGGGAAAGGGGCACAGAGAAGGAGAACATACAGTACAAACCCTGTGTAATTGTAACTCTTAAATGAGATTTTACTGTTTCCATTAGTTATATCATTAACAAACATGTCGAAAATATTAAGTTTCATGTTTGGATGAGTGTAAGCCACGTGTTTCCATGTATTAACTGACAAAATACACAGCTAAGCTGAAAATGAGGTATTTATAAAGGTGTTTAAAAAGATGAATAGATGATAAAGAATGGTGCATAGACCAATCTATTTACTCATCAGTGCCTCTTTTATCCTAATGCTCCAAAGTATTGCATGCACTTTTATGTGCCAAAAATATTTAGAATATATATTTTTTTTCTATATTTTATTGAATGTTAGCTGATAGCTGGAAAACAATGTCTTTCATGACTCAACTATGTCAAGCCAACCTTGGTGGTGCCATATTTAGCAATTTGCAATAACAATATTACAATAATAATAAGCACAATGTTGACATCTGCAAGGCATTAAAAGTCATCTAGAAATTTTTTTTAAAAAGATGAGTAAACTATTCCTCTAAATAGTTTTTTGTTGGTACATCAGGTATAGATAAGATATTTCTCTCTTGAAATCCATGAGTCAGTAAATATTATGTCTTATAATAGCTTTGACATGAACTGGAGAATTGTTTATCCACTTGTTAACCTCTGTGCCTTAACAGACACAAGGCCTTCCTGAATAAACAAAAAGCTTTCAACAGTCGCCATCAGAAACAGCCCACTTGTGCATCTGTAAGAGTCCTTGACACTAACCTCTGACCTCACAAATGTCCAAGTGAACCATCTATTCAGTTTTCCATGGACGTCAACTGATCTGTAGATTTGTAATTGGAAATTTACTTATCATTAATCACTGGGAATAAACCATCTGTACTGTAGTGGAAACTACAACAGAAAACTTTAAAACCTTTAAGGATTGCAAAACCATCAGCTAGTACTAAAGTGACAATTTCTTCTGTAATGTGTTTCAACTGACTTCTCTGAAATTCTCTGAAATTACAAAATTCGGGGGTGTGTCACTGCTTGGATCACTGCTCCTCACTAACACAGTTATCCAGTGAGCTATATAAATTATATTTATTTTGATAATTTTATTTTCTTTAAGACACATACTGCAAAACATTTGTATTCTTAGTGTGCCTGTTCACTCAACAAAAACATTGGAAATAGTGACGCAAAAACAACACTAAAAATAAAGTTTTGTTATGTAAATGTAGGTACTGATAAATTAAATCAGTCATAAGGAGCATTTCCATTAGAGATTTGCGCAAAATTTTTAACATTTTTATAATTGTCAATACAAATGAATAAAACCTAATTTTCTCCTCTTGCGACAAGTCATGTCGATGGATGGTGGTAGGTTTATATCGCAGCCATCGCACTAGCCATTATTTTTAATCGAAGGAGACTAATGCATGTATCTTTAGCAAAACAGCAGCGAGAGCCCCTTTAGGTTTTCTTACATGCTGCATTAAATGTTTCTATTGCAGTTTTGCGATATATTCCTTTTTTGTATTGCCTGAAAAACTACCTAATGTGAGCGTACTAACTTTATTGCGATATATGGAAGTTTTTACGAATTTGACATGTTTCCATTAGGCGTGTTTTTTCAATTAGCAATTACAATTTGCACAATTTGAAGGGTACTGGAAACGCAGCTATTTTTAAGTTCTTCAGCAATGAGCTGCCTCGAAATATTTCAGCTTAACAAATTTTAAATATTGCTATTTGCAGTCTAAGTGAATTGTGTCTAGACATCCACACAGCTGACTTGTTTACCTTACCCACATTGTGTGCATGAAATAGATGTAGACTGTCAAAACACACCACCAGAGAATTGCTAACTAAACGTCACTGTTACAGTAAAACATTCCAGCAATCCAAAACCATTCATCTGAAACAGAATTTTTTTTTCTGCAAAATATTTTCCATTGCCAAAATTTCAATGCACTGCTAATTAGAACTGCTAATAAAACATTTGCCATCCAGAGGAATAACTGAGAACACTCAGTTTACACAAACCTGTGTAAAGATATTTTCTGTGTGAAGAAAATTATACATAAGAGACTGTGTCAAACCACTCTATGTGACCACATGAAGCGGTAGGATTTCAGATTGGGTTGAAAGACTAAGGAATGAGAGACGGAAAACAAATGAGACTCAATGAGGAAAGAGGATAATAATGGGAAATGGAGAAACTGATCTCTTACTGATGTAGAAGGTGCTGGGTGCTTCTGCGCCCTCATACTTCAGTTCCAGAATACTGCTAGTTTTGTTGTCATGACGAAGCCAGAGAGAAACTCCCAAGACCACACAACCAGCCAGCTATAAAAAAAAAAACAAAGAGAGAGGAACAAACATTTTTTAACACATTTTATTAATGGCACAAACAAAACCAGCGAGTCTTTTTGCAAACTTTGTACGTGTTATTTCTTCCTTATATTTAGGCTTTCACATATTTAAACAAAACTTTCTTTTTCATTTCGACTCTTAAAGTGGTGTGTGGCTGCATTTTGTCAGTCTCTTGGGTCTATTTCTTGTAGTCTGCTTATTTTCCATTCAACAAAGAGAAAGGAGACATTCTGTGAGGCGGGGGGAGGGAAGGATCTTGTTACAGACCCTATGTAGAGGCCCACAGTGCTGAGGGTTAAGAATATCAAAACATCACTGTACGCTACAGCAGTATGGTTGAGCTCGCTTTTCTCTTCACATGGCTCACAGTGATGAGCATTCTGTTGTGTGAGGCTCATAAACACATGGCATAGTCACAAGTGTGGGTGCGCACAGACTCTCGCAGCTGGGGGTGATAGAAAAGGGTGTAAAGGAAATAGGAAATAGGCAGCTGACAAGACCATTTAAAGTAGTTCTACAATGTGTGGTATTGTATGCGCAAGCGGAAAAGAAGTGAAAACGTTTGGGTGGTGGAGGGGCAGCTGCATCACAAGCAGCAATGGTTTATTTGGCTTTGTTTATATGGCTTTATTTACAGTGAAATCACTGTCAAATCAGACAAGAGCTGGGCCCTCTGAGAGCAGCTGGATCTCGTCAGGAATGCGTACGCTCTGTGGAGGAATGCAGTGTGCAAATAAAGTGCACTAAAGACCGCCAAGAACTTGTTGGGTGCCGTTAGAAGCAAAAGAGATCTGGCTACACTGCACAGCGGAGAGTACCGGGAATGTGAGACAGAGCAAAGACCATTAGCAGGAATGCTGGGACGGGCAGGTCGCTCATCTCTGGCTGTGAATAGGGGTGTGACGGTTCGTATATAACCGTGAGACCGGCGGTTATAGTTGAACACCGTCATTAGAACATTAGAACCAAAACCGTGTCATTCAAATATTTTTTACAAACATTTTTTAGATAGGATCATAAGATGCGCAATATATCGGGAGACATGGTTTTTACCACTTAATGAAGTTTTGTAAATCGTCAGACATGATATTTACCACTTCATAAAATTTTGCTTTGTAGAAAACCTTTCTTAAAAACGAATTTCGTTTTGTACAAATTTTGTCTTAATTTTAATGAATGTTTCATCAACCAATTGCGTGTATTTTAATAAATAAAAAGCAAATATAGCAGACAATGATAACCGTGACCTGGAAGCACCAGCGCGCCGCGTTCACATGCACTGCACTAGAGCGCATCTCATCGTAAATGAAACTCAGCGCAGGCCTATGCCTCATACAATAGCATTAAATATCTTTGCTGCATCCTTTCTAGAACAGACGATGGCATTTTTTTTGCGACTCGCATCAGCAAAGCATTGCATGGCCATAGACCGCAAAACAATCAGCGGATGGCGGGCGGGTGCGGCTCTGAAATTTGCTCCAAAAACGTTGGCTCGGATGATGAGTTTTGTGACCGATCTCCTTAATAAATGGAGGTCTGAAATCTCTGCCCCTATACCGATCAGAGCGCGCGCTGACACGGAGTTAACCTGCTATCTCCAAGAACAACCAATTGACTCTACGGTAGATCCACTAACCCCCCCCCCCCCCCCCCCCCCCCCACGGTTATGTTATGAACCGTCACATTTGACTCACGTCATAACCGTCATCACCAATTCTGAAACCGGCACACCCCTAGCTGTGAAAACAATGGACTTCCTTCCTTTTAATTCTCTTATTCTGTAACCCCTTTTATTTAACAGCACTTGCACCAGTCCTACAGTACATCTGCGAACAGCTGCATCGCCACAGCTATTCACCCCAGGTCAAACCAAAAGGCATTTGTTGGTGCGGTTCTTACATACAACACCCCCCAATAAAGGATCACGAGGGGAGCACTTTCTCTTCTTTCGAAATGTTTTTTCCCATGGTCATTGGTCTTTCACACACCCTCCTCTACAAAAACTGTTACAACTGTTATCAGTAAATGAAACTAAAATCATTTTGTCAATTAAAAATACCCTGAAATAATAGATAAATAGTATGAAAATTTAAACAAAACAAAAAAGAAAAAAAAAAGAAAAAAGAAAAGAAAAGTTGCTTTGCAAACTAAATGAAATCAAACAAGTTGTAGTTCTAAAATGGCTAAAAGTAATACAGAAATAATTTTAAACTAAAACTCCATTGAAATATATAAGAAAAATTAAGTAATAAAAAAAGATTGTTATTTTCATAAAATTTTAATGTAAATCAAATTCCTTTTTTTTTATAAATACTATAATAGTAAAAGCTATAGTGTAAAAACTATAAAAAAATAAATAAATCATGTCATCTGTTTTATTTGGTGTTTTATCTGTTTTATTTTATTTCGTGCATTAGCATGCTGGATATTGTGTGAGACTGTTTATCTATAAACAATTTCTGAATAAGGAACTTTCTCTCCAGCCAAACACAGGGGAGAAAACCCTTTTCCACAGAGGGTAAAAGTGTGAGAGAAAGAGATCCTTGCATTTCTCTTTCTGTCTTTATCACTCTCTCCAAAGGTCAGATAGGTCCATTCCAGAGCCCAGGCAGCCGGCTGCTTAGCAACTGAGTAAACAGAGGGCCAGCCAAAGGGAGAGGTTTAGAAATGATGGTTCATGGATAAGCTCTGTCACTTTAAACAACCCGTCCTCGGTGGATTCCACATTACATTTACAGAAATATCTGAGTAGGCAGAAGAGATTCCCCTAAATACAAGAGTTTCCAGTTGACTAGAGGTGTTAGGGTGAGCTATAACTAGAATAAGCCATAATTACTGTGAGGCGATCTGGGGGCATTCTCCCTTCTCACTTTCCATACTTTAACTGAATTTATGTAGGAAAAAGCAGGAAATGCCATTTATTTTGTAGAGTAAAACAAAGGATTAATATAATAATAAGCTATTTGTCATACAGGATATTTGGCCATATACTGTAACAAACTATTACAGGCATTAATATGGAAATCCATGCTATAATGCTTTTAAATAAAAGCTGAGTATGCTCATACAACTTTTACTGATTCAATTACAACTTTTCTCTCTTTTTATTGTGAATTTTAAAAACATAGAAAAAAAAAGTTGGGTGGGATTGGGAAGTAAGGAAATTATTGGATATTTTGCTAACTGCTTAAATCGTTTCATGTGAGTGGACTGTAATGATTGGACAACCTTATTGCTCAGCCCTCATGACCATTTACATAGAATTGTTGTGAGAAGATGAACACATTAATGATTTTGATAAAAAATTAAGAGCGTACATGATTTTCTGAAGAAAAAAAAGATGTGCACAGATAAATTATCTATAATAAACACTACAACATTCCAAATATCAATATTGATTTTATGGTGACTTTAACACAAGGACAAAATTTTTTTATTTTTTTTTTTATAATTCAACTATTTAATTACGAACAGCAAACTCACATAGAAAACATACATGACATTTGATATTATTATTGGACAGAATCTAATGCATTTTGTGATCAAAGCAGAAACTACAGTGTGATTAACACAGCTGGCAAGTGACTCAAGACAACCCCAAATGAGCAGAGTAGTCAGCATGAAGACATACACTTACTGTACATTTATGCTTTGAGAAGACATTTATCGAAATGAGTGATTTTTAATTTAAAAATTTAACTTGATGAGAATTAAACCAATGTCTTTGGTGTTTCTCTAGTGTTTGAACTACATAGTGGCATGGTCATCATTTCCACAAAAATCTACTAATGACCTATTAGGTTTATTGGTTTTTACTGATTTAAACTTGATTGCATAAAACCAGTCAGTGTACCAGCTTCAGCACATGTTTTCAGGGAACACAAGAACAAAATAAAAACATATTCCCTCTAGTTCTTATGGTCTAAATATTTGTATAAACAGTGTTTATTTTTTATTTTTTTATTTAATGTTACCCAATTGTTTTACTGCATTTCTGTAGAGCAGAGCATCAATATTTTGAGAATAACCTTCCTGATAAGGAAGGAAGTGTGAGACCCTGAGAGAAAAACAGAATAATAGAGGACAGTTACAAGATTTGTGCACATACACAAATAGAATCAATTTGAATTATAATAATAGCCTACGTAGGTGTAATGAGTAGGCAATTATTACAGAGCTACACACACTTCCTCAAATGCATGAGGCTGATTGGTGGAATTTGCATGAACTGTTTTACCAGAAACAAAACAAGTCTATGTAAACTATCCATTTACTCTGAATAATTACAATACACAGCTAAAAAAAACATGTTAATAAACCATACATCATTAGTTTTAATTATAGTTTTGCATAAGCCATAGCCTTAAAAAAGCTATGTTATGCACCATAAAAAACAAGGGTTCCTCCAATCAGCTACATCTTGACTATTAGTAGTAGATTTATTAAATAGTGTAAGGCACCCCTACCAGTGGAAAATTTTGCCACTTGTGTGGAGGGGGTGCTGGAGAATACTGGACTTTTCTGCATCTGCCCCACTGAGGACAACACCAGTCCAACTCCCAATTCAGAGGCCAGCCAGCAATCACCATCATGCTGCACGGAACGTCCTTGTGGAGATCGAGGGATGGGAGAGAAGCTCCACCGACACTCCCACGACTGTGTGTGAGCTGCAACTGGTTTCTAGACTTAATGTAGAAGAACTAATGGACATTTTTTTAACTGACTTAATAGACTGTTTTAGGGAGGTAATACCCAGTTCTCCTGTGTCTCTGCTGGTTCCGCCCAGCTGTTATCCAGTTTTCCCTCCCAGCCTCCCTCTCCAGTCTCCTTAAAAGACCAGTCAGTTCCTCAGCCCCATCTCTGCTGGTGCCTGTAAGTCCCTCAGCTCACCCTCAGCACAGTGCCATCTGAGAGCTCTAATCCACCTCGAGACTTCCAGTCTCCAGCTCCGCCTTGGTGTGAGGATCCCCTGACACCACCTCGGTCCTCCAACCCATCGCTCTACCTTGGCTCCTAGTTCCCTCATCTCCACTACGGCCCGTCATCCCACCAGCTCCACCGGGCTCCCTCGTCTCTCCAGCTCCACATTAGTCAGTTGTCGACCATCCACCACCTCGGGACTCCACTCCTCTGGCTTCGCCTCATCAGTCTGTCCCTCTATCTCTATCAGGCTCCTCCTTCCCTCCGGCTCTGCCTCCATCCTCAGTCGCTCCGCTGTGGTATTCCAGAGTCCCGTCTTCATCTCAGTTGCCAGAGCTGCCAGCTCCACCTTGGCCCTCCAGATCCTTGGCGTCACCCAGGCTCTACGGCTCTCTGTCTCCATCCTGGACTCCTCTTCAACTAGCTCAGTCTCCGTCAGTCAGCCACCTTGTGTCGTTGGCACTATCTCCATCATGGCTCCTCCTGTTGTTGACTCCGTCGTGGTCAACTTTCCTGGCTGGACTCTGGTTCCCCACCTGGCTCCTCCTGCTTCAGGCTCCTCCCTGGCTCATTCCTCCATCTACTCTACCCTGGCCTTATGGACTATACCTCTTTCCCTTTGCCTACTCCTTGCCTGTCCCACACCCGCCTCCTGAACCCCCCTCCTCTGGACTATTTTTGTCGTTGCGATGACTCACTGTTCCAGGAGGGGGGGAACTGTCACATGTATGATCAGTTTTGGTTCTGTTTGATGTGGACTATAATATTAAAGACTTATTTAGATTATTCTCATCTCATTTGCCTTCCTTTTTTAGAGTGACTGTTACAGTTGCTTAATTTTTCCTGCAACATGATGAAATTTAGCTTCCCCCCTCACACACTTACTTCTCCTTATCTCTCACACACAGTTATCAGCCTGTGTAAGGGTCTTAAAATCAGAGCCGCCTTCTCATATTTCTCCCTTTTGTTGCCAGCAGTCTGGTGCTGCTTCTATTTTTGACCCATGGCCCAGTGTGAGGTGGTTGTAGAATGCTTGGCATGTCAAAGCATGAGGCTCAGAAGTAGAAGGCCCAGTCCTTCTGTCAAACCCTTGCACACATCATCCATTAACCACAATGTACTGTCAAACAACTCCTCTGGGCTTGGAAATGGAGTCTTAGATCTAACACCTTCTTTATAGGTATTTCTCCACCACCATCTCTATGGGTCAGTTCATTCACACGTGAGGGGTCTCACCACCTGTTGGGCCTGTACAGAATTCATCATGGGTGTTAAACCCATTAGCCAGTGGGAAAATATCCCTCTACTTTCTGGTTGAAGTTGGTTTTATTGTTTTGCCACAAGGTACTTATTAGCTTAAAGATTTGTTTTTTTCAATGTGTCTAAAGGCTCATTCACTTCAAGAACAATAAGTATAAAGATAACCATAACAATTAGATCCCGAACAATAGATCGTTTAGCTGATATTATCGGCTGATATAAAACATTCGCTGCTATACTGGTATCAGCGAATATGCTGCCGATATAAAAAGATTTTTACAGAACATTTAATGCATATATCGGTCACATCACGTGGTGCGACAAAATACAATAGAATTGTATTATATTTTGTTGCACAGACCACTCGTAGAATAGAACCCATTATAATCAGATGGTATCTACACTGTATGCAGTGAACTGATATCTCATTCTAAACTTAACAAAACTCTAACTTAAAAAAGTGAGGAAACCAATTGCCTTAAATTTATAAGGGAAGTAATGTATTACTTTTGAGTTGGTAAAAAGTTAACTCAGTTTTTTAAGTTAACTCAACTTACATTTTGCAGTGTATTATTTATGATGTGCTGATACAAAGTTCAAATAATTTAAATGGTTGCTTTGTCGTTTCCTGTTGTGGCGCAGACAAGGTGTCAGCATAGTTTGTCAGTACAGTCAGTATCGTAGCAGATTGAAAAGTTTGTATCCGATAGACGGCAGTGCGGTGGTGGCTTGTGTCTGTTGGTGATTTAACGCTACATTGTCACCTAGTTGGAGAGACTAAATGCTAAGTAAATAAACAACAATGTCCCTGTCTTTAACTCTCAAGATGAAAAACATGAACGGAAAACATGGACGGAATCGCCGAATCCAGTCATAAAAATGAAATTTACTGTATAATGTGGAATTTCATGGAATTTGTCTTATTTTTGATGAATAAATAAAAAAACTGTTCAGTACACACACACACACACACACACACACACACACACACACACACACACACACACACACACACACATATATATATATATATATATATATATATATATATATAGACTGTGTCTGTGAAGCATATAAAGCATCTGAGATCAGCTTGATTTGAGAAAGGGGAAATTATTTAATGAGATAAAATTTGGGTTGATTTTTATCATTATAGGGTGGTTGTGTACAAACACTGCCAACACACATTTCAGTTCAAACAACTTGTAAAAGTGCATGTAGCGTTCGATGACCCCTTTAAAGTAAAGTAACGACTGTGTCGTTACTGGGACAGAAGTGGAGCGTGCTTTGCTATTCTCATAAAATCTGAATGATTATTAAAACTTATAAAATATTATATATGGGTGGGAGACATGACATGCAATTCTACCTGTCCATGATGTCATAACCTAATAAAAATACGTATTTGTTAAAAATATGTTCCTCTGACAAGATATAATTACAGCATACCATAGCTGTAGTTGGTGTTTAAAGACCTCTACTTCAAATTTTTATCTAAACATCAAATTTGTAATGTGGTGTGACTGTCCGGGGTATGTGTGACCTTACTAATATGACATTATATATCAGCAAAGTATAAATAATTGATAGATTTACAGTTTAAGTAACAGAATTAGGCTATTTCAACAGACACAGAAAGTGTTGATGTCTGTGTATGATTTTAAAGCAAGTTATGGCCAAATACATTTTGTCTGTAAAATGGGCGTCATATGGTGTGACACTGCAATTTATATTTTGAACGGGCAATAATTTGGACATCATTATGGTGAAGAAGTCAACACTCAACCAGGAAGTTGCAGTGTCATCTCTGGAGGGGTTTAAAATATCAAGAAGTGAGTTCTGGCTTTTTAATTTTTAATTGAAAAGCTCTTTATCTGATATGCTCACTAGTGGTCAATGTTTTGTGTCTTATGGTGTGACATTTTTTACATATAAATTAAACACTTTTATACAAATTTTACTTATTAATTCTTAAAAATCATCCCTGCCATGTGGTAATTTACATGCTAAATATGAGCTAGCTGTTTTTAGTTAACCAAGAGATTAGCTTAACTGAACAAAACATCATATGGTGTGACACTGTATCATATGGTGTGACTGTTTTTTTAAGTCACACCATATGATATATTTGTCACATAATATTACATACACCTTTTTAAATGATAAATAAATAACGCACCCCTAAAAACATATTCAATGGATGTAATAGTGAACATTAAATTACCTATACAATTAATGTATTTCTTTTCAATTTTATACTTAATTTAACCATGTTTTACCATATTTGCAATGCTTTGTCTATTAAAAGATGCAATGTTTTGTCTGTCAGGCAGAAATCTCAGGTAAAGAGAGGACAAAAAAAATAAAAAATACAGGGAAAGACGCAATGCTGACCATGCAAGGATAGAGGAGGTCTCAAGATTCATTGTATAATTCATAGGCAAATGATACTAATTACTAATTTAAAAAATATATATTTTTTTTACTAATTTACTAATTTAACTAATTATTTACAAATTTTTTACTAATATCTATGAATTTTTCAATCTAAAACATTCAACTAATCATAAATTAATTAGTTTTTTTTATTGTTGAACAATTTAAATTGTTGTTACAACACACACTCTCCTCTAATTTTAAATTGTTCATGTTGAATGTTATTGAAATGAGATGGTGTTTGATTTACTCATATTTCTGAGTTTCTTATAATTTAAAAAGTTTTAAGACAATGTTAGTATGTTTTTTTTGTCTTATTAATGTTAACTGAATTGAATTAATTGAATGCAAATAAAGTACAGTTTTTTTGTGTTGACAAATTGTGTAGTGGCGCAGTTCATCATATAGTGTGACACTATATAATTTGGTGTGACATTCAGAATTGTGCCAGTAAAAATACTTTCTTAATTATAAATCATAAAAAATTCAGTGGAGCACAAGAGAAATAGTATCAGCAAGAGTCACAAGCATTTTCATAGATTTATAACCGGGTTTAACATAATTAATCTAAAATATCTGGAAAGGCTGAGAAGAGATGACTTACTTTGCATGATGATTTAGAAAAACAATACAAAATCTATTGAATCTGCACAAAATAAATGTTTAATCTTAAGATAGTAATGATAACGATTTATGTTGAAATTAGTTACTTAGGCAGAGTATATTCCATTTTTATATAGAATAACTTTTACGTCACACCATATGACAATTTTAGGCACGAATGCAACAAATTGGTGAATAAATCCAATTTCAAATAGAAAATCTAAAAGACCATATATACTTTGGGAAATGCAAGAGTACAAAACAACTCAATATTTTTCATGCCTAATATTTGAAGTAAAAAATAAAAACTTTTTTCAGGCTTATACAGTATGTCTTCCACCGATATACAGTATATACATAAATACTTATTGCACTTGGTGATAACGGGCTTAAACGCTGCAACTATATTGTTCACAAAGGCACTTTATGGGAAGAAAATGAAGGAAAAATTTAGACCCTTTTGATCAACCAGATTTTAAGATGAAACTGTAAAATGCTGTATTAACGTGCTTTAGGTGAGACACACTGAAATACTATTCACTTCTAAATAAAACAACCATGACTGATTTATATTCTACACTGTTTAGTAAGTGTAAATTTCGAAAAGGAAGTGAGTCACAAAACCCACTTTGAGATTAAGGTCAACATGACTAGTATGACTATGGCACGAAAACTAGACTCTCCACGGGCTCTGGCTGGGTGGAATATTTTACTGTCATTAACTTTTCCAGGTTTCGAAACTACCTCGAGTGGGAGGGACCAGACTACGCCAATTTTATTACTTTATTGTGTCGCCATGTGTGAAAAGCTAAAGAATTTGTTAAACGCGTAACGTTAGTTTTGTGGAATTAAAAATATTATGAGGAAAAGAACATAGTAAGTTTAACGGGTGTAATAAACACGAGACTAGTCTTTGTGGGGAGTTTTAACAGACGAGAGCTGTGATGAAATCTTTCTGCTCGCCCCTCGTCCGTTATTTTCGCGGCGAGATCAGAAAAGGCTTTTATTATAGCAGTTTTTTTTAATCATTTTATTTAAGCGATTCTATAATAGATATGTTATATTCTACATAAAACACCTGTAACATTATTTAAAAAAAATAATTTTTGCCGTTAATAAGTCATAGAATAATTTAACGTAAACAGGGTCATCTGCGTTTTCCATAACGTTAAGTTAATAAAAATGAGCAGCGCAGTTTAAATGCCCGTTGATAACGACTGAAAACATGAAGGATAAACAACCCTCTTAAGACAGAAAACCAATGGCAGGTACTCAGGCCAGACACAGCTCCGCTTCACAAAATGAATGGTCACTCACCCAAAAGACGAAATTGAAGAAGAAGAGCATGTATTTGATGCATTTCGTGCAGCCTTCCACGCCCATGGTGTCAGTTTCTGGAGGATGTTTTAAAGCAGGTTAACGAAGAAGTGTCTCGAAGAAGCAGCCGTTACGCAGTGCTCGCGCTGAGTGAACTCCAATCTCCGTGTGTGAGTGAGCTGCTGCTTGGATTCAGTCGACAGAAGAAAAAAGGGCAACACCCAATTTCCTCCCCCTTAGAGAGTCCCCCTAAACACAGTCGAATAACAGCATAGAGACCGTACAAAAATAATCACTATTAAGAAGACGACATACTCGTTCATAATAGATTAGCTGCCTAATTCATACGAAATCCTCAGAATTCAAGGTTTAACCCAAACATTTATGAACATTTTGATCTGTCTTATTATTTACAATGCAGTTCAGAATAAGTGCTTTCTTATCATTTGACACCGCATATAAAATCGTTTAAAAATATCCTTCGTTGAAGGTGGGATTGAAATATAAACAATAGGAAAGGTATAAACTACACTTGGCATGTTTACAAGATACTCGCCTTTTATTCATGCAAAATGAGTGTATGTCTCCACCCTGTGTGTGAGAAGGAAACAGAGCTTCAGAGAGTTTAAACTGAGAAACTACAGCTGGGTGCGAATGTATGATAGCTATTTAGAACTGTTTTCTAAAAATATTGGAAATTAAATACCAGCGTTGTAATGCTATGTTTGATGTCAATTTGATGTCTATTTGATATCAATTGCCCGCTGGGTTGATATCAATGTGATGTCAATATGACATCAACTGAACGCCTATAACACGATGTTGATTTGATGTCAACTCAATGTCAAACATGTTGGCCCATATACTTACATAATCAATTTCAGTATGGGATGAACCTAATATTTTCACCAATTAACCACTGGAAGGACTTGATGTATAATCTGACTTTGAAATTATGTTTTGCAGCATCTTGATCAAATCTTGTCTAATATTTTACGTCAAATTGACATCAAGGTGCCCACTGGGATGACTATGGCACGAAAACTAGACTCTCCACGGGCTCTGGCTGGGTGGAATATTTTACTGTCATTAACTTTTCCAGGTTTCGAAACTACCTCGAGTGGGAGGGACCAGACTACGCCAATTTTATTACTTTATTGTGTCGCCATGTGTGAAAAGCTAAAGAATTTGTTAAACGCGTAACGCTAGTTTTGTGGAATTAAAAATATTATGAGGAAAAGAACATAGTAAGTTTAACGGGTGTAATAAACTCGCCTTTTATTCATGCAAAATGAGTGTATGTC
The DNA here is from genome assembly GCF_003368295.1 of Carassius auratus. Lineage (NCBI taxonomy): Eukaryota > Metazoa > Chordata > Actinopteri > Cypriniformes > Cyprinidae > Carassius > Carassius auratus. The sequence continues at coordinate 13,383,930 of NC_039249.1, forward strand.
TCCACCCTGTGTGTGAGAAGGAAACAGAGCTTCAGAGAGTTTAAACGGTGACCACAGCTGGGTGCGAATGTATAATAGCTATTTAGAACTGTTTTCTAAAAATATTGGAAATTAAATACCATGATAAAAATAATAAATACATTTAATATATTATCTTCATCTTTGATTGTGTATAAAATTACCATGTTTTAAATTAAATATAATATGATAAACTTATTAGTGAAAGTACAAATTGCTTCAGATAGGTTCGAACATTTTCAGTGCAAAGTATATATGCTTAACCTATATAAAATAAATTATTTATTTTTTGAGATAACCTATATAAAAAAATGTGGAGACTATTTACATTTTAATTGAAAAATACTAATAAATTATGAAATGAATACATCTATTTTGTCGTCGTCAGTTAAATCATGCGCTTTGCACATTTTAAACGACTTTAATTTAGCCTATATGTTAATCTCTTGGAACAAACAAAAAACAAAAGAGCAATGAAAACATCTCTCTCTCTCTTTGGCAGCTAATGTTAGTTTGATCTTGTGAATATGTAATGCCCCATGTTCTTGTGGCCTTTAATTAATAAAGCATAAAACAGCTAAATCCTGCGCTGTCAAAACACTTTCTGTCGCTAGATGTCATTAATATTCTAGATATAGAATCAATTAACATGGTGTCTAGAAAGGTTAGTATAGCCTAGGCTACAGCCTATCTTATGTTTATTAATCGTTTTTACTATAGCATTGATATCATATTTTATATAATAAATTCGCCTGCAAAGATAATGTCAGAGCTCTTTTAATTATGACGTCTTACTCGAGCCACACAGAAATCTTAGTTCATTCCATTTTTACTATGATATATTATAATCACTGCTATGATATCATAAGTTTGTAATACATGAATGACTTAAATTGCTATTACAAGCATTAGATAAATGCTGAGGCTATTGAAGGATTTGGCTGCCCATGGTAATTCCTCCCCTGTTAATGGGTTTCTGACAGTGCCCTTGGGACCATGCACCAACAACCCACCATTGTGAGTGGACATTATCTTTCCTTTGAAGCCTAATTGCTTTTTCTTCTCAGCAGAGCAGGATAATTTGGAATAAATCCCATTATGTGTTTTCTGAGGAGAAGAACACACTGTAATCTGCCTTTAAGTTGTCAGGAATGATGATTAGAAAAAGAAACAGCAAAATGTAAACTGAAACATGAGAAGATAAATAAACATTGTGCCATTTGTGATTAACCCATAACAGTGGTAAAATCATAACAAAATATGAAAATAAAAACCCATGTAGAAAAAAGCATTCTTTAATAAATAGTTAGGCTCAGTGCTTGAAGTGGGGAAAAAAGGGCCAATTTTAATAAACAATAATTCACAATGTATGTATAGTATCACAATCAAACATTAAACGTTTTCAATACAAAATAACACAAGTCAAGCTGCGAGACTAAACAGGACCACAGGGAGAAATAACAGCATAAACTAGTTAACAAAAATTAGATTTCTTCGAAAGATTGATTACATAAATATTATAGTGGTATATCCACTTTAAAAACGTTTCACAATTTGCTTTCCAAAGATTACAAGGCCTGATAATTAATATCTGACAGTTAATAGACTGAAATTCTGCATATACATATATAGATTTGCATTGATATTAGAGTTTTAAGAATTTATTTTTAAGGCATTTAAATACTTTAAATTAAGGCATGTCAAATACTTTAATTAAACAAATTTGCCAAAATCAGTAAGTACAGTCTATCTGCAAATAAATTATTATATTAAAAATATGATAAAATGATAGGTAAAAAATGATAGCCTCATAAAAGCGTCTGCTAAATCCATAAATTTAACTTTTTTAAATTTAAATTTTAATTTAAAAACGCTTAATTTGATTATAAAAGAATTCACTGCTTTATTTGTCCTCAGATTAAATATAAAGGGTCTGTTAATTTTTCTTTTCTTTTTTCTTAAACATTCCTATATGATTTTCTACTCTGACTCATACTTAATATTATTATTTATTCTCTGGACTTTCATGTTAGTAAATGTGATTTATATGGTGAGCAGTGCATACGAGGGAAAGAATAGCATGGCGCAGCGTTTTTTCAGGCTTTGTCTTCTCTGAAAAAGATTGCATGTCGTTTTGAATTGAGCTTTCCACCGTCTGATACCATCCCAGTATCTGATCTAGTGCACGCGTCGACTCATCCACTCAGCAATTGCGCATGCGCGTCGGTGGGCTCTAGAGGAGGCTCATGTTGTCTCTCCGCAGGAATGACGAGCCTCGATCCACTCTTCGTCGACAGGCACGCGCGGACAGTGAGACTGAAAATATTCATTTGATGGAAATAAAGAGGATACGATCGATCAATTCCGAACAAACACAGGAGGACGTCGCCAAACTGGACATTGTCGAGACAAAAGAAGATTTCTGAAGGACCTGTCCTCTTACACTCCAAAGCTGACGTCTCCTGTATGAGTGTATCTACATATCCAGTGGCAAATAATTTTCTAGATGTGTGTCGTGTTTGTCAACAAACTGCGTGTAATAATGGCAATCTGATTATGCTTCGAAGAAAATGACTGATGCTTTGATCGAAAAAAACGCTTAAAATGTGACCGTTCCAGTGAGCCTCGATCCCTCCACTTTTTGTCGGATTTGAGGAGGCGTCCACTGGGAATCAGGGCAGTGTATGTGTCTCGTTTTGGAGAGAGGAGGGAGTGTGCGCGCTGGAGCTGTCCTTTCAGAACCACACACACACATCTGCCACCAGCGGTGCACCACAAGCCATCAGCCTCGCACCTTCTCCGGACTTCATGGTGCGGAGCCCAAATTCATGACAACCTCTGCATTCATTTAACGTCTTTATTTTGTCATTTTCTCTTGGCATCTGGAGGCAATCCCTTATTCACCTGACAAGAACCTCAAGCGCTCATGAAGCGATTTCCTGCAGTTGAGCTGCCTTTGCGCACCTGTTTTTCTCCGTACATTCTGTTCACTCTCTTTTTTCCGTTGCCTGACAATTGTGCACATGCATCCTCCGGGACTTTCAGCGTTGTAATGCCTGGCCCGGGCTCGAGACATGCCTAAGCGACGAGATGGGCCAGGGCGACGAGAAAGACCGTGTTGTGATTAACGTGGGAGGGATTCGACACCAGACCTACCGCAGCACCTTGCGCACTCTCCCCGGCACGCGTTTAGCCTGGCTTGCTGAGCCCGATGCCCACAGTCACTTCGACTATGACGCCCAGATCGACGAGTTTTTCTTTGATCGCCACCCTGGAGTTTTTGCACATATTCTCAATTATTATAGGACTGGCAAGTTGCATTGCCCCGCTGATGTTTGTGGCCCTCTTTATGAGGAAGAACTGGCCTTCTGGGGCATCGATGAGACAGATGTGGAGCCCTGCTGCTGGATGACGTACCGGCAGCACCGGGAGGCCGAGGAGGCACTGGACAGTTTCGGTGGAGGGCCAGCTGAAATGGGCAACGATGAGATGGACACAGAAGGTTTAGGTGATCCAGGGGATGGAGACGAGGAACTTGAGATGACTAAACGCCTTGCCCTCGGCGACTTACCTGACGCAAAAAGTGTAGGGTTGTGGCAACGTTGGCAGCGTCGTGTTTGGGCGCTCTTTGAAGATCCATATTCCTCTAAATATGCAAGGGTGAGTAATGAACAAGTTTTAAAGTAGAAGCACCGCTGTTCACTGATGGTAAGCAGGTGTTGTAATGGATAACAATAGCGTGCCAATATTAAAATCTACTTGAACTAGCTTAAAAGATTATATATATATATATATATATATATATATATATATATATATATATATATATATATATATATATATATATATATACGGTATATTATACAATATATGCAATTAAATAAATAAATAAATTAAAAATACTGTACATATCTTTTTTAAAGAACTGTTAAGATATAAAATAAAATGTGGTATTAAAAGGCTGAGATTCTGTGAAGCCACATCCAAATCACAGTAGTTTGGTAGGAGTCATTTTGTCATGATGTGACGGCAAGAAAAAACATAATACTTTTTTTTATTATTTTTTTTTCAGTTCAATTACTTTTTTGAAATGATAGTTACATGCATGTATATATTTAAGATGCAATGCAAGCTCTTTAATTAAGTTTTTATTGGAAATGCTATACATAATTTTTAAGCTACTTTTTTAAAAATGGATGAAATATGTTTAGAAAGATAATACAGAAAACTTGGCCTGTGTATTTTAATATAGTTTTTAAAGGACCTCTCCTTTTTATAATTTATTTGAAAAGCTGATCACAATGTACAGTTGCTTTTGTGAAAAAACAACAACAACAACTGGTTGTCTATATATTTGACCGTGTTTTGATGAAATTATAAGTCTTGCATTTCCTGTAGCATTGTTAGCGATACATCAAACTGAAGCAACTAAATTGGGTCACCCTGGGGAAAACATGTGCAGTCATTCCAGGCGTCTTGCATGCAGCATTGATCGACAGCTCCTCTGACTGCAATGCTGCTGTGCCACGCACAGTGAGCTCCCTTCCCTGCCGCAGGCGTGCTCGTGCACAAATTAACCACTCTGGGAGAACATTAAAGAGAATACATAACGAAGCAAAGGCTTTACTTTATTCATGTGCCCATGCTGCTTTGAGATAAGACACGCAAGGCCGATAACATCATATTGCTCAGGAGGTCTGAGTGACAGCACTTGAGATGCTAGATGTGGTAAACATTTTTTGGTCCTGACATACTTTTACAGTGGGCATAAGGTATTGAAATGTGTACAGCAATTGCTGAATTCTGAAGCTCAAACAGTAGAGCAAAGCTCTGGCAATAACAAGGTGATGGTTTTGATTCACAGGGAATGCCAGAACTGATAAAATGTGTGTCTACCTTCAATACAATGTTAGTTACTTTAGATAAAAGTGTCAGCCAGATGGGGTCAAGAGGATTTTATGCATTCTATATGTCAATTACATGCAAGGCCAGTCTGGTTTGGACAATTAAGAGATTGCCCTGTTTGTTTTATGCCTGTTTAATAGGAATAAAATGGACCAGGATCACTGCCAAGATTGCACCCTAGGCTACTGAACGCTGATAAACAAGTCAAGGAATGTCGATATACAGTTAGAAGTAGAGTGGATTTATGTCTGAAATCAATGAATCATATGAACTTTTTCTGTGATTAGGACAAGTTCTCAAAAAAGAGGGGAGTGTTCAAGTGTGCCATTACAGAAGTACACATCTTTTACTACAAGAAACATACATGACCATACAGTACCAGTAGATTTTTTTGTCCTGTAATTGTAAAAAATATTCACAAAACGTTACTTTATTTGCTATTTAAAGATTACACGGTTTGACATTTGTCAAATATCACTTCATTTGGATGAGGAAAACACACCAAAATATTTTTAATAATGTGGCACACAATAATATTTAATTGCATATGAATACTTTGCCTATTATTAATGCCATTTCCTGACTTGTATATTGATTATTAATGTGATGAAGTGTCTGTGAAGAGCTCTGAATCAGATCTGAGCAAGTCAGCCTTATGGCATTTTTAGTGATCAGTGAATCAGCTATTCAGCACATCTGAATTAATAATAAAATAAAATAAATGAGTCATACATCTGAATGAACTGCAGGCTTTACCCAACACACAATGGACATGCCTCAGACAATCTTTATGTTTATTGTTTCTGCATGTGAGGGAGCAGGAGATTGAGAGACTGAAAATAGAGAGTGAAATAGAGACAGAGCTGTTATCCTGTTGTCATCAAGCAGATGTTTGTCCTGGTTCCCAAAGGCACCTGATATTTTTATGTCCTTGGCAGGCAAGATGCTGTATTTTCTGTGCATGTCTTGGGAATAAGTTGTCATGGCAACGCTTTCAGAGCTCTAATGAAACTGATGAAAGCTGGTCTTCCTCCTGAGATGTCAGAAAACATGGTAAACTTCTCTTGGGGCTTTCGGATGATGATTTGTCTGTGTATACGTTTGCCCCGTGTCAGTTACTTTATTTTGTAAATCCATCATTTAGTATGAAGTTTTGTTTACGCAGTGACAAAATATAAGCCAATAAATGAAGAAAACACTGGAATGAATAAAAATCATCAAGCTTGTTAGAGAAAGTGGGAGCTGTTATGAATTCCCAAAGGTTTATCTACAAGTTTGGAGGCTTATAATAATATACAAAAGAGGAGACCAGGCTGACTGGGTACATGAAACTTACCACATACTCACATAATAATGGGGTAAATTATACAAATAATAAAGGCTGTTTGCTTAAAATATGGCCCATACTCATGTGTCTTTCCAGTTGTGCCATGCAATATTCCCATAATGTCCTATTCTCCCAGGAGGCCGTTTAGGCCATTACATGCTCCAGTGTGCCTTTCCCTGTACAACAACAGGAAAAGTGTTGGTAATTAATGCACTGGTCGATATGTGAATGCACCTGCTGGCTCATTCCTGGATGAGGGAATTGGCATGTCTCCCAGACTTCCTTTCATCTCCCAGGCTCTCCCAGTGGAAGCCCCACCAATGTGGGATGTTGGAATGGTAGCTGAGCAGTGGTTAAGGTGATGGGATGGGTCAACAGTGTAACTATAAATGTAATTACATGCAGGTATTTTTTCAAATTTAAGCACAATGTAAAAACATGTATGTACACAATACATACATTGTATTAAAAGATGAATTTAAATGTAAGTACATAGTAGTTAAAGCCACTTAATATAAATTGCGACCCTTGGTTCCAGAATAGTTGACTGGATTTCCGAGATGTCAGTGTTTGCGCTTAAAAATAAATGGGTGTTTCTGGAGTGTAGGGTGGATTATGTGATTGGAGATGTCTGTCGGTTTTCAATTTGTTGCCAGTGTTGAGGATAATGCATCACAAGTAATGCGAGATAATGTAATCAGATTATTTTTTCAAGTAACTAGTAAAGTAACGCATTACTTTTTAATTTACAAAAAAAATATCGGAGTTACTTTTTTCCCCATTTATTGATTTAAAGCTCTCCTGTCCCCATGTTGAGAGAAATCGGGAGTAACTTTAGTATTAGAATAAATGTAAAAATGCATTAATTCATCTCACTCACTCAAAAAATTATAAATAAAAATTCCTCAAAATGAATAAAAACTGTTAATATATCCTTTATGGATTTAATCTAATTGTATTAACCAACTTGCTGGTGACCTTCGATGATCCAATTCAACCATACTGATAAGGAAAAATTACACAATATAAATTAACATTTCTTCTTTTATTTTATTGCTGAAAAGTGTTGAACTTCAACTTCTGCGTTCTACTGTACAGACGTGAATTTTCATTTCCTTCAGCCTGAGGCTTTTGGTATGAAGGGCTGTTACATTTGGCAAAAATAGAACTTTTTATTTTAAAAGCAAACAAGCAAGCCCAGCCCAGATTTAAGGAGTAACGCAAAAGTAACATAATGCATTACTTTAAATAAAAAGTAACTAAGAAATGTAATTAGTTACCTTTTTAGTAACTTTCCCCAACACCGTTTGTTGCTACTTAAATCTTACATTTCATGAAGCACAGTGTGAAGACAACTCCATGTTGTCCTTTGCAGGTCAAGCAGCTTGAGAAGTAGGGGTAGGTGGAAAAATGAAACCAAATCAAGGCATTCTGGGCCTCTTTGTATTAGTCTTTAGCCATGGTCCGGCTGTGATGAGTTTGTTGTCACAGCAAGATCACATGATCTCCCACCTCTAACTCTTGTTTCTGTACCTGCAGAGAGGGAGGATTCACACATTATCACCTTCACCTCCACAGACTCCCTTGAGCCCTAACCCTGACATTCTCACAAAAACAGAGCAGAAAGCACATAATCGCTCACTCCACAACAGGACTGTCCTACCTGCCCCTCAGCAGATCTCAAAACAGCCTAATTGGGAACAAAACAGGTTCTTTGATGTCTTGTTTTTGCTCCTCATTTAAATGGGTAATGTTGACTGTTGGAGATAGTGAGGGGCAGACTTTCATTTTAAACTTGATTATCTTGAACAGCATGAAATCTGAAAGATGCTCATCAAATTTATTTGGTTGCCATAGAGATATTAGAAGGGGGTTTGGGAATAATTTAGGAAAGAAAACCCACCACGGAGAAATAATCTGTTATAATAACTTCCTGTAATTATAATTCTTATGAAAGAGACATGGTTCTTCAATTGTGTTCCTGCCTGGGCCACAGACGTCAAATCGAGAAGGTCCTCTCCTCTTGAGAAAAGTATTTTTTTTTTTAAATCTGTCCTTATTTTTGAGAATGTTAATCCACATAAGAAAAAAATGGTCTTACACTATACAGAACTGCAAAAAAATTAAATAATTTAGATTAACTGTGGACAACTGCACAAAGTATTGATCCTCTGTATGGAAGCATATTCCGGACTATTTTCAAAAGGAATTGCAAATTACCTCTGACCTCTGACTCCTCTGATGTATCAGTCAGTGCAGTGACTTCATACAAATCAATCAAAAGGGCATTTAAACATAACTAACAGGACTGAATTAATCTGTGGGTCACCATTTGAGAAGGTTTTTTTTCCCACAAAAATATTATGTAGCACAACCATTTCCACAATAATTATAAGAACTGTTTATTATGTATTTTTAATTATTCCTGAAGGATATGACACTGAAAAATTCAGTATTGCAATAACATAAATTACATTTTAATATAAAATAAAACATTTAAATGTTAAAATTGTAACAGTATTGAACAATAGTGATGTTTCTACTGAATTGTTAAGTATAAATTCAAAACATTTAGCAGATCTCTGTATACTCAACCATGGACAGAAACATCTCTCTCTCTCTCTCTCTCTCTCTCTCTCTCACACACACACACACACACACTCTCTCTCTCTCTCTCTCTCCCTCTCTCTCTTTCTCTCTCACTCTCTCTCTCTCCAAAAGGTTACGCACTGAATCAAGTGACTATTTTTTGTACCTCTTGCATAATCATCATAATGTGCATAATAATCTTATATGTCACATTATAAGTCAAGCACACCATCTGTTATAATAAACTGGGATTTTTCCGATCAGGCCAGGCTATGTGTGCTGTGCTGGGTGTGTGAGGACTGTGGGTGCCAGAGCTTCAGAAACTTGGTATAGGGAGCATTCAGGTATATAACAGGTCCCTCTGGGTCATTAAAGGGATAGTTCACCCACAAATGAAAATGTGATGTTTAATCAAAATCATTATAAATTCATGTGTAAAGACATGGATAGATCAGTCTGTGCAAGAAACTGAACAGTATTTATATAGTTTTTTACCTCTGATTCACCGCAATGTTAGATCTGTCCTAAGCAAGTTTGCGTCTTCTTCTTCAGCCGGCGCATGTCGCTTCTTCTTCTTCTTGCTTTACGGCAGTTTGCCGACTTATAAGTGCATTATCTCTCAAAGGGACCATTGACACTCCTAATTAAGATTACAGATAGAGTGGCAATGATCCACTTGACCATGGTCCATATGAGCTGTAGGGTTTAATTTGGTTTTGACTGTATATGTTTTTTTTTTACTCTGAAAACCGTGTAGCCCATTGACTGCAATTATATAACTGACAGACTGCAATGGTTTGGTAAAAATGGTAAAAATCTTTTTTTGTCTGGCTGTGATTTAAATGGAAGGGGACCTAACTGATGACTGGTCCAGCTTTTAAATTAAACACATCAGCTTAAACAAAATATATTTGCTCTCAGTGTAGTTCACAGGACAAAAACTCCTTAAAAACATAATGCTTTGATCTCTTTTGAGTGTAATGTCTACTGTAAGCGTGTGTTCTTTCCACCTTATTTTTAACCTACGAGCAGATTTGGCCATATTTAACTTCAATGTGCAAGGCTTCCTGTGTTTTCTGCATTTATTTATTTTAGCTTAAAAAACAGTGTTATACTGCATGATGTTATTAATTGTTATCAGTTATCAGTTTGCTATCAGATTTATTCTCATAAACACACTGATTTGTAGGCCAAATAGTTTGGCCATTTACCTCACTTTGTTGTTCTTCTATTTATTTAACAATTTCGACCAATGAAAATAAAGTCTTGCACATTTACAAACAGCCTTGAAAAATAAGGTGGATAAGTGCTGAAACATGTAGAGACAGAATAAGACACTGGGGACATATAGTAATGCATTATTATTATGTATTATTTGTACATGCACTTAACTGGATTTATGTAATATATTTTTTATGTAATATAAGTCAGCATGAAAAAATTTAACAGGACTGGAAAAGGTTTCCCATGGATTCATTTTTTTTATTATTATTATTATGGAAGGCTTTTCTATCTGCCTTGTGGCCACAGGCACATTTCTTTAATTCTTTCTTTTGTTCTCCTTAGTATTTATTTCCATCTCTGTCTCCCTAAGTGAGTCATTTGTTTAAAAGTTCATTTTCATTATTAATGGTACAACTCAAAGGTTATTCCCTTGGAGACAGTAGTCCAAAACACTGAATGCATTGGAATAGTTATAGGGCAATGGTAAGATAGTGATACGTCTTACCCTGCTCTCATCGAACTGGCAGAAGATCCTTGAAGTGAGACTTGCACAGATTCTTGCTATGTTAATGCAGAACAGAAGTCAGCCCCAGAGGAAGCCTACAGTGATTAACATTAATTAGATTGCAGCAGCTGAGTAAAGCCCATGCTCCCTTAATTACCGGAGAGAGATAGGGTGGAGTACTTTGACACAGTGTACTGGCTATAACCTCCGGCATGTTCCGCTGAAAATGATCTGCTGAGAAAAAGAGTAAGGTATTTCTTATCATGCAGAACATTTAAAGAAAAAAAGAGCAAGCACCATTTACTGCAATTCACACATGCTGTCCCATTCCTCCTAATTTTTAGGACACCCTGTGATTACCGCTCTCCCCGACTCCATCTCCCCCAGTTCTGTCTATGAGCTGTAAGTAGAGCAGGACACCCTTTTAAAAAGCTGCAGGGCAGTGGCTCTAGAGACCCAGCAACTGTGAATAGCCTTGATACCATGGGCCACTAGAATTGGGTGTTAGACATTCAAACTGGGGCACCCAGATGCGAAGAGCTCTGTTTTTTTTTTTTTTTTGCTGTTTTTTTTTTTTTTTTGTGGATTTTGCTCAAGGCAGGTGGAACTGTATTTAAAGGGCACCTATTATGCCCCTTTTTACAAGATGTATTATTATATTTGGGTGTCCCCAGAATGTGTCTGTGAAGTTTCGGCCCGAAATACCCAACAGATAATTTATTATAACAGCTGGAAAATGTCATTTTTGGGGTGTCTAAAAAGGGCTGCAAATGAGCTACATCTTCCAGCCCCTTCTCCAAAAGAGGTCTTAATGTATGCACACAAATATGGTTAAAATGCTGAGCGCTGAGAAAATGGAGGATAGCATACAACCGCTGAAGGTGGAAACTGTAGCAATGCAGGACTGTCAATCAACCCTGTGGCCCCGCCCTATGAAGTGTGACGTCACACTGCAAAACGGTAGGCCTATAATGAGACTGACTTGGTTTAAAGGGGATTAAAAAATGAGGAGTGGGTGGATTTTTATCATTGTAGGGTAGAACTGCCAACACACATTTATGTTCAAACACCATGTAAAAGTGGATTTTACATATAGTGCCCTTTAAGCTGAAGAGGCTTTTGCTCCTGTGCTTCCAAACAGTTTTAAAAGCATAGTTTTTAAAGCATAGATTTTAATTTTTTGATGATTGTCATCTTATTGCACAAGCCGAGTATCATGATTATAATATTAAAAAATTATACTAAAACATTAAGATATTTTCTTAATATTAGTTAATTGTGCAGGTTTGGAATGACGCGAGGTTAAGCGTTTACTTTTTTGGTTAACTATTCATTTAAAAGTATGTCAAGGATTTAGCTGCTGAAAGGCTAACTCAAACAAACATACAGTATATGTTGTATTTTAATTTATTATTATATTAATATATTATTAAGTAAAATTGAACTTTGCATAAAATCTGCAAATTAAATATGAAATTTTCAAATAAGAGAAAAATTAGTTTTAAAACAAACCTGTCTATACCAGTAATAATTTTCTAATCTAGCCTTTGAATTCATGGTTTATTTAAAGTCCTGTTTGATCCTGAAGGGAGATCCCAGAATAGAACAAGACATTAAGCAGAGCTTTAGACAAAGCACACAGAGAGAGCTTGGGGTATAAAGTGCTGCTGGCGGGGCTGGAGAAGAGGCTTCATGGTGAGATCTGTGGCAGCGTATCTGTGAAAACAGAGGAAAATAGCTGATACCTTTCATTTTAATGCACTCTAGTTCTAGTCAGAGCACTGTTTGATGGTCTGAGTTTTGTCCTTTGTTCCTGTGACTGCAGTAAGCAATGAGTTCACGTGATTCCCAAACAGTCCAACAGGGCTAATTCATCTGTTTGAATACAGAAAAAAGAAAAGAATCAGATATCACAGGTAAACAATTGTGCTGACAAAGTCATTCAACAGTGCATGAACTGGTCATTTAGATTCAGCCACCTGTCAGCTTCACAGAAATGAATGTTTAACGGCCATTGAGGGGTGACTTATTATGCATTTAAGCCGAAAGGCATTTGTGTAAACAAGATAAGATAGCTGATACCTTTCTTTTTAATGGACTTTATGGTATGCTGACTCGTCTGCTTCCATTGCAGAGTAGTCTGACCACTGTCGATCGGCTCACTTTATTGAGGAAGGGAAGGACTGTTTTTACTAATAAGCGAGGTTATATGATTCTCAACCAAAACAATACAGCAGCAGCAATTGATGTGTTTGAATACAGAGGAGAGATAAAAATCATTGTCACAGGTAAACAATTGTGCTGACAAAGCCACTGAACATTGACATTGCGTCTCATTCAGCTTATCCACCTGTCAGCCAAACAGAACTCTACATGCAACATTATAGGGTGAAAATTGGTACTTGAATGGTACTCCCAGGAATGTCCCAAAATGGATCTTTTAGTGTTTTTTTATGCAGCGTTAGTGTTATGATAATTCCTAGATGGAAGATGTTTTTAGCTGCACTTAGACTGGTTTGCATTCACAAGCTGCACTATGTAATTTGGCCACGCAAATAATTCAGACTGAATCAGACAGTGTTGACCTGTTCATGTAAAGAGACGATTCTTATGTATTTCATTAGCAAACCCATTAAAGCTAATGGTTTTAAACAGATGACAGACAATACAGGACTTTATTTGACTTTATCTAAAATGTGGCATGTGGTTTGTGGAAGTCTGCTGTTTGTGTTACTTGTGTGATTATGAGCATGCCAACATGATATTTAATAGTCAAGTGCTACATGCAAACTAAATCTTGAAGAGGTCATGCCCTTACGAAAGGAAAATATATTTACCAATATATTTCTTAAAATATATTGTGATATATTGTAATATATTATTTTCCCTTTTTGTTTTCTAATATTTTATATGTTTGAATACATTAAATAATATATTGATGATACATATATTATATAATATATTGCAAAATATACAAATGATTGCCGCTTTCAATATATTGAAATATATTGGGAAAATAAATATATATAAGAATATATGCCTAATATATTACATGATATTTTCCAATATACTGCAATATATTTTTGTTTAATAAGGGGAGGCAGAAGCCTTTGTTCCTTATAATAAAGTTTTATTAATTGTGGAATCATCATAAACATATACCATTTGCTGAGATGTTCCTGTGTTTTTTTATGAATCATGGATTTAATGCTTGTGCACATGGATAAATGCATGGTATTGCTCTGTGTAGAAAGACATTGTGTGATCATTTGTGTTGATAAGAATTGCCCCATTAATAATTATTTGGACAATGCTGTCATTTAAGATCTAATGGTGTCAACGCAAACAGATACCAAGCTGATGAATGACAAACCATTAACTGGATAATTAGCTGACTGACTTCATAAATCTGTTTACTGTAAATGTTAATTTAGTACTGCGTAAACAAATCTACACAGACCCTATTGCTTCCAAACCAGTAAAACCATGCAAGCTTCAAGGTGATGTTAATTTTGTGCATAACCAATTCCAACAAACAGAATTGCAAAATACCTTTTGGAAACAAATATTATTCTAAACTAAAACTTTGCAATAAACAAAGTTAAAACACATTATTGTTTTTTTTATTTGATTAGATTTTTTATTTTAAAAAAATTCAAAAATTTGAGAGATTTGAAGAGGTCTTTGCTAGCCAAAAGGATTGCATTAAAAATTTCTTTATAACAAACAACAAGCAGTTAAAATCAGAAACAGTGACAGGAATTTAGTTAATGTATCCGGTTTCTGTTTGCATGCTTTTTAAAAGACAAAGCACATTTGCACTTAGTAGTAGTGGTTTTCTCTTTTGGATCAATATTCACAGCATTTTAAAACACAGGGTGTGTCCCTGTGCATTACACAAAGTGAGTGAGAAAAGGCCTCTTTACACCATTAAGATAAGTTGGATTTGCTTTTAAGTTTGGATCTACCAAAACACGCATCTGTCTCATTTCATTCCCTAGTGTTAGAGGCAGCTCAAATAATGTTGCATTTCTTGCCATTCAAATAGGCAGTCCAACCCCAAATTCACACTGTTGTTGGAGCCAGTGTTGTTATGTCAAGCCCAGCAGGCCACTCAAACAAACAGACTGATCATAGAGTAATGTTCCTTTCATATTCCAAGTATCTTTGGAGCTGTTTCTCTGCTATCCATGAACATGCACACACACAGAAAACCCAACAAACCAGACCAAAAAGTGTCAGTAGCATTTTAGGTTTGACCGCTGATTGAGAGGAAGCCAAGGGAGAGGCTGTAGAGTGTTGGTTTGGGTGTTTCCTGTGACTAAAACAGTAAATATTGTGCGGTTTGTGCTAAGTGCTGTAAAAAAGACTGTGAGCCAAGGATAGTGATGGAATAATATTAAATCAACTGCTCTCAATTTGTGTAGCTACAACAGGATTCTTGACTATAATCAGTTCCAAGTTCATTATGAGATGATGACGTCAACTTAAGTAGGCCTAACTGTGGTTAATAAATTAGTGGTGTGTTTTACTGAATACACAATAATGAATGGATACCTCTCATTCCTTCAAGAATGGCCAGCCGCAACTTCTTTCCCATTAATCTGCCATCAGTGGAGAGAGCTACTCATATCTGCTTTGAGTCGAGGAACTTCAGTGCACATTAATGACATAACAGCAGTGTGTACGTCATCAGGCATGAGTGGAATATATTTATGAATTACTGCAAGCTAATGGAATTTTGTTGTGTGGATTCAGTGTCAAGCATGCTAGCACACATACAGTACACAGGAAGTTTTAGGTGATGTGGTTAACAGCCTTTTATGCCTCTGCTGATTTCTGCACTTGCCTGTGAGTCTTTGTATTGTCTGTTTCAATCTTTAACATACATAATTTATAGACAATTTACACACATAGCACTGTTGAGCATATTTTGCAAAGGCAGTCCCTGGTTAAACCTGCTAATGGACTGTAAACTGACAGTCATGCGCTTAGGCATTAACACAAAATTTTCAATAAGGACATGTGCATAAAAAATAACGGCTTCCTAGAGGAAAGGGTTTTAAAGTTTTGTTTGGTGCCTCTCCAGCCAAATATCTTTTTCAGAATAGTATATTATTCTCTGGTAACGTTTACTATAAGCTTCGGAAATTAATCTGGGCTTGAGACAAAATGGCATGAAATAAACATTGATTGATTGTTTGATTTTAATTAAATGAAATCAATATGAATACAACATAACATAAATAAATATAAAACATAAACATAAAAGAAAACATAAAATGAAATGAACATTAAAATTAAAATATTAAAAATATTATACATAATAATAAGATAATATAAAGATATATTTTGTACGAACTTGACCTAGCATTCATAGACTCAATAGTAATTTATGAGGCTGTATTTCTGACCCTGTTTAAAGCTGCGGTAGGGAACTTTTGACGCCGCGGTATCCCCGAAGCAATCTAAAATAGTCCGAATATAAACACATATTATAGGTGCATCCTAGTGATTCAGGACAAGCCAAAAACACGGTTTGGAAAATGGATTCATGGTGTACTCGCTTATTATATAAATTTTTCTACATTTTGAACACAAACAAAGTTACGGACCGCAGCTCTGATTGGTTATTTTTTACCGGGAGCGATGGAGTTTCTGCAAATGGCAATAGGACCACTGGGAGGAGCCAGAGGAGCTTGATTTTTTTCACAGATTATCTGTCTCATATTCTACTGTTAGGACATTATGACAGGTATGTAAAAAATATTTTTTTTACAAAAGTTCCCTACAGCACCTTTAATACACCTGGAAACCCAGAAAGAGTCAGTCATAAGATAACTACCTGGGGTGTCCCTAAACCTTTTTTACTGGAGCATGAACATACAGTACCTCAGCAATCATGTTGTGTGTTTTCTATGTGCATCTGAACTAAAGATGTCAGAATCACGAATGAATAATTTTGACTCTGTACTGCAGGGAAAAATAATTTAAATCAATTTATATTCAAAATAGTAGTAGTAAAAAAAACAAAAAAAAAACATAAAAATATGGACACACTTTTTAAAGATGGTGGGTCTGTGCCCCAGTACTGATTAAAGGCTAGAACGCCCCGGTTCCTACTTTTGGAGTGCTTCTTGTCTGACTTGAAAAAGTCAGGACTGAGTTCATTTGTTTTATGATATAAAAAGAAGTGACTTACAGAGTTTCAATTAATGTAAGTTATTTTTTGGGGGGGGGGGGGGGGGGCTTTCATTAATGAATCGTTTTTTTAACAAATTGGCTGAGTGAAAGACAGTTTCACCGCAAGCAGTGTGTCATCGGGGTACTTTTTGCTTACTATATTATAAATACCGTAGATTCGAACTTCTTTTTCACATAATGTTTTTTGCCTAATATATAGTAGGGAAGTATGTGATTTCAGATGCAGCCAGTCACTTCCAGTTTAATTTATAAATGAATTCAAAACCAATCAGTTCAATTAATTATTTACAGATATACTCACAAAGACTATCATTGATGCCACCTCTTGGATTAACCTGCAGAAAGTGTCCCGGGGATGTGGGTGTCCGTTATGCACTTCTGAAAGGAAACAATCTACAGATATGTGACGAGATTTGTAGTGATTTTTGTGTTTTTGGTATTTTTCATAAAGAAATAAACAAGCTCTGCCACCAGCTCCTTTTTAATTAATACAGATGGCCATAAACTGGTAGGAATTAATCAGGACTCCCCAACTGTCTTTTCTATCAAGCCCCAGTGGGACATTATTATTGTCCAAAAATGAAAGCACAGCAGTGCCAGCACTCACAGCCATATATACGAAAAGCCCAGTACCAAGGCCCTCCTGCAGTGACAAAACAAGGCGCAAAATACAGACGCAGTCCCAAATGTGGGTGCACTGTGTTAGGCAGTGTTTAGTTACATAAGAGAACGTGACAAGCTCTCATCTCCAGGAAGTGAGGTACAGCCAGAGAATGAGAGTAAGAGGTGATGCAAGGGAGAAGGAGGAGGATTTTGTGCTATTTCTGAGACAACTGAATGAGCCTCTCCCCTTCTTTTTCCCTCTGTCTCTCCCTTTTGCACTCTCTCCATTTTAAAATGCAGTAAATGCTTTGGCAAAGGGGTCACTAATTCGCATCATCTTCATCTGCAAAATAGCTGGATGTTTAACTTTAATAATGAGATTTGAACTTGCCTATTTATTATAGCAATAAAATAACAGCTTGTTTCATGTGGGCTGAGTGCTTTGTCACTGCAGAAAACAGCAACTCTGCCATTTGCCTGAATCAAACAAACATGTAAGCCCATAAAAGCTTAAGAAGGTCATCTTTTATTTAAAAATAAATATATAAATGCACTCTGTAGAATACTGAGTGCTCAGCATTTTAATCGGACCACAAACCATGTTGTGTTTTGTTGTGTTTAGATCTACTGACTGAGAGAGAGTTTCGGGTAACTAATCCGTAATCTTTTGATGACAGTAATGGGGTAACATGATTCGAAACCCAAACAGTCCAGCAGGGGTAATTCATATCTTTGAAGAGAAAGAGAAAAGAATCAATACCATGGCTAAACAATTGTGCTGACAAAGCCATTGAACATGGACATTGCATGAACTAGTCATTCAGATTCGGGCACCTTTCATCCTCACAGAAATGGATTTACTGATGCTTAAAAGGCAATTGTGCTACTGAATTATAACTGCCAATGAGAGCCCAGCAATTCTAGCCTGTGATTTGATTCAGTCAAACAGCATTAAACTCTACTGTTCAAAATTTTGGAAGTCTGTAAGATCTTTTGATGTTTTAAATTAAAAGTAAAACTTTGAAATATTACCATTTATTTAAAATAACTGTTATATTTTTAAATAAAATGTTAAAAAGCTACATTTTCAGCAGTCATTCTAATATGCTCGATAAATATTTATTATTATTTAGAATGTCGAAAACAATTGTACTTCTTAATATCTTTGTGATTTTGTTCCCCAACAAAAAGCCAGATGTGATAAGGTTTGAAAACTCATGGAATATCCTTGAGTCTGAGCTTTGTGTTACAGGCCTCAGGTCAGTCAAGGGTCAGAGGTCATCATCAGAGCTAGTTTTTGCTTGCCCTGATATTTGCCTGCTGCACTGCACTGGCTGATTACACCTGGCTTGTTGCTGAGATCTTTATGCTGCCCTACAGTGTTGCTGCATTGAGTTTCACCTCTGAGACTGGAAGTGTTGCTCAAGCATTTGGTATTGGTGTAAGACTTCATGCGTGGGACTTGCTGTAGGAGGCTTGCCTTACACAAGGCCACGTAATGCGGACCATTATGTTCACCTGTAAAGAAATGTAAGGACAAGCTAATAATTTAATAATTCGAAACCCAAACAGTCCAGCAGGGGTAATTCATATCTTTGAAGAGAAAGAGAAAAGAATCAATACCATGGCTAAACAATTGTGCTGACAAAGCCATTGAACATGGACATTGCATGAACTAGTCATTCAGATTCGGGCACCTTTCATCCTCACAGAAATGGATTTACTGATGCTTAAAAGGCAATTGTGCTACTGAATTATAACTGCCAATGAGAGCCCAGCAATTCTAGCCTGTGATTTGATTCAGTCAAACAGCATTAAACTCTACTGTTCAAAATTTTGGAAGTCTGTAAGATCTTTTGATGTTTTAAATTAAAAGTAAAACTTTGAAATATTACCATTTATTTAAAATAACTGTTATATTTTTAAATAAAATGTTAAAAAGCTACATTTTCAGCAGTCATTCTAATATGCTCGATAAATATTTATTATTATTTAGAATGTCGAAAACAATTGTACTTCTTAATATCTTTGTGATTTTGTTCCCCAACAAAAAGCCAGATGTGATAAGGTTTGAAAACTCATGGAATATCCTTGAGTCTGAGCTTTGTGTTACAGGCCTCAGGTCAGTCAAGGGTCAGAGGTCATCATCAGAGCTAGTTTTTGCTTGCCCTGATATTTGCCTGCTGCACTGCACTGGCTGATTACACCTGGCTTGTTGCTGAGATCTTTATGCTGCCCTACAGTGTTGCTGCATTGAGTTTCACCTCTGAGACTGGAAGTGTTGCTCAAGCATTTGGTATTGGTGTAAGACTTCATGCGTGGGACTTGCTGTAGGAGGCTTGCCTTACACAAGGCCACGTAATGCGGACCATTATGTTCACCTGTAAAGAAATGTAAGGACAAGCTAATAATTTATCAAAATTTTCATTTGCTATATGAAAAAAAAAACTTCCTTAATAGTTTGTGTGATACATTGACCTGGTTTCCATTCTTGTAACTGATGCTGAACTGATCGATTGGCTGGACTTAAGTGATACATTTTGCTAAAGGACTATGAGACTGATTAAATAAAACAGAGAAAAAAATACATTTTGTGGCATTTTGCTATTTTTATTGCAATGTACTATATATATCATCAAACTCTAAAGAGAATATCAGAGTAAACTAGTCAGAGGATGTGCAAGAAAAAAAGTGACCCAGAGCCCATGAGCTGCAGGCAGAGTTTATGTTGTTTATGCTTTAAAGCATCTTTGAGAGCCCTTAGCTCCTGAAATCACTGCTTATATCAGTGCAGCTTTTTGTGGATAACCTAACACACAGACTAGATCCTAAATGCCATTAAACATTAGAAATTCTAAATAAAAGCTCCTTTGATTATAAGGTGATTATTATATGAACAGAAATTAACAATGACCACCATAGAAGCGCTGCTCTGTTGAATCGGAGTTGTTTATTCAGTTGCCACTCTATTAGCTTTTAATTAGCTTGTGTTTTTCAATACTGTTTGTTTGCCTTGTTCTGTATTTGTTCAGATTAATGTACTCACAGTCTACACACAGTGGATTCTTCTATATGGCACAATGAGTTTTTTTTTAGTAGTCTTTTGATATTTAATTACACTATTATTTAAAATTTGGGGATGCATGATTCAAGCAAAAGTTAGAGTAAAGAACTGTATAATGCTTTAAAAGATGTCTGTTTAGGCTTGTCTTATTTGGAAGGATGCAATCTAAAGGCTTTTTAAATGAACATTGTGTTTTTCCCTTCTCATTTTCCCTTTTCTCTCTTTCCTTCAGTGGGTGGCATTTGCCTCGCTGTTCTTCATACTGGTTTCCATAACCACATTCTGCCTGGAGACACACGAGGCATTCAACCCCATCATTAACCGCACATATATTAACCCTGTAGACAACAGCTCCAGGTTCCACTTGGAGACAGAGACGGTGGTCTACCTAACCTACATCGAGGGAGTGTGTGTGGTGTGGTTCACCTTTGAGTTCCTCATGCGTGTTACCTTCTGTCCAGACAAAAAGAAATTCATCAAAAACACCCTAAACATCATAGACTTTGTGGCCATCCTGCCGTTTTACCTGGAGGTGGGCCTGAGTGGACTGTCTTCTTCTGAAGCGAAGGACGTTCTGGGTTTCCTCAGAGTGGTGCGATTTGTTCGGATCCTCCGAATCTTCAAGCTGACGCGACACTTTGTGGGCCTGCGTGTACTGGGACACACTCTCCGCGCCAGCACCAATGAGTTCCTCCTGCTCATTATCTTTCTTGCGCTCGGAGTGCTCATCTTCGCCACCATGATCTACTACGCCGAGCGAATTGGTGCCAATCCCAATGACCCACGTGCCAGCGAACACACCCATTTCAAAAACATCCCCATTGGCTTCTGGTGGGCTGTTGTGACTATGACCACACTGGGCTATGGAGACATGTATCCTCAGACTTGGTCAGGCATGTTGGTGGGCGCACTGTGTGCTCTGGCGGGTGTGTTAACCATCGCCATGCCTGTGCCTGTCATCGTCAATAACTTTGGGATGTACTACTCTCTAGCCATGGCTAAGCAGAAGCTACCAAAGAAAAAGAACAAGCATATTCCTCGTGCGCCTCAGCTGGGCTCACCGAATTACTGTAAGTCTGCCATGAACTCGCCCCACCACAGCCCACAAAGTGACCACTGCGCTCTTGCTGCCCAAGAGGAGATTTTAGAAATGAACAGAGCAGGTAGGAGGCTTGTTTAAGTAAAGTCGGTCTGAATTAATTTGAATAGAATCAGAAATGAGATTTAACTCACCTTTTCTTCCCTTCCACCTCACAGTCTTTCTAGACCTGTTTTCAAAATCCCTCATTTGGGAATTGTTCAAATGCAGCTCTACCATCTGGAGACATTATAAAATCTCATCGCACTGCATTCTTAACAAGGATGCGCATAGAAACAAACACACATCTTCTCCATGGTTGCATAACGACTAATACCCCATGCAACATTTTGCATATCTATATGTTTTTCCATCAGACTCCTGTGAGAATAAATTATATACACCCAGACAAACAGGAGCACACTCATTCAACAGCTTGCTTTTGTGTCTATCAGCTCAGCTTAATTACATTATACTTATATGTCAATAAACAATAGTTTTTATTTGCTTTTGTGACCTTAATTTCCATTAATATATAATATTTATAATTTAAACATTTTTATGCACTTAATCTGTATATTTGTTTTTGTAGCTTACTTTTTTTATCTTTTAGAGGAGAGCAGAATGTGAAATGTTTTAAATATTTATTTATTTATTTATTTATGGGAATATAACTTTTTTAGAAAAAAAATATATATAGTTCAGTCATGAAACTCTAGATGGCACAGGTGTTAACAAAACAGATTTATTCAGATATTCAGAGATTTAAATGATTTATGATATGCAGCCAATGAGCTTACTGCCTTTATATGAGATTTCTGCAGCGCGCTTTCAGAGTTTATCTAAAACCCTCCACCTTCCCCAGCTCCACCTGTATAGATATGCTACGGGTTATTTTAAAAGCTATTTGTGCAGCAGCAGTATGTCTTAAATACTCATGGCACCATATATCTATATGCATTGGCAGTAGCAAGTTCCTGAACTTGCTTGCAGCAGCAGAAATTATCAACAGCAATATCCAACAGCAGCAGCAATTCAGCAGCGGCATATCAGATGTTTAAACATTACTTTTTAATCGAATTAATCAAGTGAATCATCAGATTAACCAAATATAAAAATAATTAAGTAATAATTTCAACCTACTGAGAAATTTATGGTCACAAAAAAGCAAAAAGAGTTCAATTTTGTGCAACATTATGTGCATATAAAATGTGTAAAATATAAACATTACATGTTAGGAAAAACGTCTATCAACAGTTTTAAACACTCCCATGCATTTAGGGTATTGCATGAGCTTCTGATTTCCTTAAAAGGACAATTAGAAAGACCAGCTAAAATCTGAGGCGTACTGCATTGGTTAGTATTCGTTGTAGCTGCAGAAGTGTGGTGTAGTAAACAGCTACTACTATGTTGTGAACACCACACTCATAATCAGTATTCATAATTTCCCATGTTGATTTGAGTTCAGTTTTATGGAAAAATGTTAAAGTGAAAAAGCTGTGAATTTGTGTCACATCCACATGCCTGACCAGCATAAATAAGATATTTCAACCCACTCCACTTTGTCCTCATCGTTCTTAACATGAGAAAGTGGTGAAGAGTGCCTTCATTTGGAGCACTCATTTAGAGATCGGCTGTAAAAGAGAAGTGAGGAGATGGGCTTGTTGGCTTTGTCTGATCAGACTGGGTAAAGATATTCTCATTAATGTGTGAGAGTAACTGTGAGTGACTCCTTCATAAGTCTGACTGGAGGGATTCCCCCACTTATTATATGCTATAATAATACATTTAATCAAGCTTTTGATATCAAGAACCACCAAATATTATGATCCGCTTGTGATGATGACACTGAAATATAAAGCTAAAGGTGGAAAAGAGAAACTCAGTTGAAAAGTGCAGAAAAAAACCCTTTTTGCAATGTATGTCTAAAAACAATCAAACAAAAAAGAAAGAAAACACAATATATCTCCCCATCAGCAGAAATAAATATATATCTGACATTTGAAACAATTTTTTTAATCATGTTATGATATTAAAACATTATAACAAAAGCTTGGGGGAAGTATGATTTATGTATGAAAGAAAATAATACCTTGTTCAGCAATGAACCAAAGTGACAGTTAAGACATTTGTAATGTTACAAAAGATCAATTAATATTCAAAACAGACAATCTTACTAACAGCAAAGTTTTGAAACAGTAGAGTACAAAAAAACAAACAAACAAACAAACAAAAGAAAAACATTTGTGAACCCCATGTGAAAAACCCTAGATTAATCCAGTGTGAGTAGATGGCCCAAACGTGCTTTCCATTGATCACAGGACTCAATATCATGCCATTGTTGACAAACACTAAACTTTGGGAACTTACTCAATGAATAATGATGCAGTATTAGAGACAACCTTTTCCCAGCTATTTACTGTACACCTAAGTTAGAAAAGTAGAGGGCCATCTACAGTTTTTACTTGCATGATCATTCTGTCCAGTTAAAAAAAAAGCTTTGTTATGAAGTGAAAGGATGGGTAATGCCTTCTGTTTTCACACAGTCTCTTTATTATTTCATTCTCTGTGTCTTTAAACTGCACTAGAGCCTGTTGCTATGGCAACAGTTTCCAAGCAACCGCACAATAGGAATCGCACTCTGCAATGAGCTGCAGTCATTCACTCACCTTGCACGACTCCTGTGCTATTCACACACACACACACACACACACACACACACACACACACCTCACACACACAGATGGATGGTCTGAGGAAGAATGCAGTATAAATCAATACGTGACCTACAGTTAATTACTGCACAGGTTTTTAGGGGATAACATATAATGTTTATAGATGAGACAAACAGAGATGGATAATGGATAATGAATCCAGTTAAATTTTGGATTCATTGCCAGTTGGATTGAAAATATAAAATAATAAATTATACAGAGAAAAAAAAAATTATTTCTGGCCTTTCTTCTCTCTCTTTTTCTGTTCAGCGTAGCCTTTCTAAATCTCTCTTGTAAATGAGTTTACAGATGGCACAAAGGCCTTGATTATTAGCTCCATCCATTTGACTTTGGGCAGAGAACCGTAAGAATCACCAGCACATAGAGCGAAAGCATCTGTTGAATTGGCCACGGTTACAGAGAAACACAGCAAACACTCTCACTGCAGCTCTGTGACACACACACACACACACACACACACAGTCACTGTTTGAGATGAGTCAACTTTCTGTCCTCTATAGACAGTGCCTATATCCATCCCTGTCGTATAGTTATTTCTAATTCTGAGGTCTCCTGAGAAATAGGAGTTGTGTAATTATCATTATGCTTTTGGCCCTGTTTTTATTCAAAACGGTCCACTCACACTTAACACATCCAACATAATGGTGTTTTAGGAGCTGCTCTTGCTCTCACTATAAATTGTAGAATTCAGAGATATGACAATATTTATATTTTGTGTCATGTACCATTAACGTATAGGTTGCTTTTGATTAACTGTACAGAATATAACACCCCTATCAGTTGGTAGTGATAGTCGCTATTAACTGGATTTAGTCACAGCTGGAAAACTAAATTTTAGGCACATCCAGTCCATTATTTTAATAAGTTTTTAAATAATTATCTTCCAATGTCTGTGTATATTCAGTTTCATTGTGTATTCAGATCTGTCCCACAACAAACACAACGAATCCAAATTAGCACAACACAATGGAAACAAGCCACAACACAACATAAACAAGCCGCAACACGATAAAAGCAAAACACAATGGAAACAAGCCATAACACAGCCAAATTAGCACAACACAACAGCTGCAACACTATGAAATTAGCAAAACTCAACTAAATTAGTCTTATGTGTTGTGTTGTGGCAATTATATTGTGTTGTGCATTACTGGGCCACCACAGTACATATACAGTTAATATAATATTAATATAATTAATATAATTTTATATACACCATGTCTTCATGAGCATAATTGAAGTTTGTTGTTGTTGTTGTTGTTGTGTAAAAGACCTTCAATTGTCCTCAGTTTGAAAAGATGGATCTCATTTGGACTGCCATGAGTTTGAGAGGATGATGATGACACATTCATTTTTGGGTCCTTTAAGACCCTAGTTGACTTCAGGTTATTCAGTGGCCACAAACCCCCAAAAAGTTTTGGATGTGAGAAGTGAGAGCGTCTCACGGCTGTAAACAAGAAATATGGATGTCAAATTGCATCCTGAGACAACTAGTATTTCAAGTTGGTCCTACCGAGGCTACACAGATTTATTGCAAAATCACGACATGACTTTTTCAAAGGTGAATCTGGTTGTAGAATGTAGTTGTAATGCCCACTAATCCATAAACAACTGTACAGTAAAATATAAAACGAGTACTGACAACCATATTTACATTAAGATGTGGCCAATCTCTGAACTGATGCTTGAGGTTGTTTATCACTTCCTGCTGTTATTCATATCATAGGGCTGAGTGCTAAGGAGAGGAGAAATGAGCAGAGTGCCGAAAGTGAGGGGGATGATGAAGAGAAAGAGAGATTCGAGGGTGTTCAGGGCAGAAATAGCAGTGAGGAAGTAGGACAGGTGCAGCAGGGCCCCAGCAGATCTGTCCTTCACTACAGACTCTACACTGGGGCTCTACCTCTCATATGTAAATAATAATTACTCTCTGTGTACTTAGAGTGAGTCGGTTCTCATTCATACAGATTAGAGCTGGATATTCCTGCTTGAGGAAATAACATACAGCACACGTGGTCTACAGCTAGAGATCTCTGGATTTTTCTTCGAGAACTGTATTGAATTAAGGACCATTATTAATGTAGATGAAGAGAATGAGTTGAATGAAACTTTCTATAAAAGCCTTTGAGATTTTAGGTATTACATTAAATGGTACTACATTTGGTATCATTTTACCATTATATTCCCATACATTTCACACAATATTTCTTTTTTCACCATTTATAAACTATCCATTTGCTGAACTATACAGACATCTCAGATGTGACTGTGATGAGGTGGCAAAACCAGGGATAGCAACACCATACAGATTCATAATCAGTATTAATATGTGATTTCTTACACATGTCAATATCAAAGAGATTTCTTTAAAAAGACTAATTGTAAAAACATAAAATATCAGCTGATACTTCTGATCTTTTTCCTTATCACGTTAAAAACCGAACAAAAAACAAAAATATATAGCGAATTAGTAAACTTAACACTGATTTGAAATATGCCATCTTTGCTGATTAAACTTTTTAAATCAAATTTAGCTGTAAATGCCATTTGACTCCTAATATGATGAAATATTTTAGACTTAAATATTGCTCAAATTTGTTTTGTCAGAACACAACTGATGAGTAATTTTTAATTGGCAGTGCTAGAGAAAGAGTTTTTTTTTTGTCTGCAGTGTAAAAGAGAAACAGAAACAACGGTAGAAAGAGAGTGATGCCTGTTTCTCTAACTATTCCTAAAGATGAGTCAATCTCGTCCTTTCTCCCATCAAGTCCTATCAAGACTCTCCATCTCCAACTTTCACTGTGTGTTTAAGTATCATTGTACTGTTAGCTATAAACTGTAAATGTGCACACACCACGAACCATAAAAAAAAAAAAAAAAAAAACACACAAATCCACTCAAATGCATGTTTCTGCTTTGGAAATATTATTTTGTCTCTATTCACTTGCCATAGTAGACTGGGCAAATAAGACATGACCTGAATTATGTTTAACCTTATGTTTTATTTTCTGGAAGAACATGACCTAAGGGAATTAAAATGTAGTTCACCCAAAAATTTTACATTTTGTCATCATATACTCAGCCCTCATGTCATTCCAAACCGGTATGATTTTCTTGCTTCAGTTATTAAATATATATATATATATATATATATATATATATATATATATATATATCATGGCCGCTCTTTTCAGTGTAATGAAAGTAAAAAACTGTGGCTGTATCATAAAGTATTGTGGTTCATGACATGTTCTCTATATTTTAAGTTTTTTATGTGTGTCTGTGAGGAACAGACTCCTCAGTGCATTCATCAGGAACTATGCCATGCCAAATTCTTCCAAAAAATGTTCTTTTGAACCTTTCCAGTGAACGAGTTGATCCAGTTTCAGAGTGTTCAGCACAAAACTTTTCTATTGTTTTGCTATAGGCCTACTTAAAATATAATGCACAAATTGTATGGACTATTATACTGATGTCTTTAAAATAATTTTAATGTGCCTTTCAAAATGTGAAAGCTCAATTGTAATTGCATGTAAAACTGGATTCCACAGTAAGTTACAAAGATTTGGAAGAACATGAGGGTGTGTAAATGATGACAGAATTTTTACTTTGTTACTTTATGAAGATATATTTTGGCCAAACAACTTTAAGCACCTATTTGACAAGGTTAATGGAAGTCGATCGGAACCAAACTCGGTGGGCATGTTCGACTCATTGCCCTAAAGGTCTGTAAGTATTTTGAAAGAAATTGCCCACAACATTGTCACCTCCCACAGAACACAACAAAGCAATTTGATTACAGCGACACCTATTTTCCAAAAATGATAATGCATCATTTTACTGGAGTTTTACTGGCTGTTTCAATTACACTCTTCCAATAATTGCTTTTCTTACTCGTTGCATTTGGTCTGATGCTCCATGCCATGCTTAGCTCCTCGCTGTGGAACTTTTATTAACGATTTTCAGCCATTTCAATTACAATCATGCAATTATTAATTTCATTATTCATTGTTGCATTTGGTCTGATGCTACATATGCTTAGCTCCTGATGTTGCCGCTGGAATGCTTGGCCCCGTGATTGCTGCTTGCAGCTATATTTTCAAAATATTAATATAAATCAAAGAGTCACAATGTCAATATAAACCGTAGTATATATGTGTCTACACTACAGGGTGTGCATTTCTATCAACAGACCATAATGAAATGTTCTGCAGCCACTGTAATATAACCAACAGGACTTATGTCCTATTTGAATAACCACAAAGTTAAAGCCTGCCATAGTTGCTGATAGATGCTCTTTTGTTGACAGTAATATGTTAGTAAGAGTGTGCTTGAATCAGTGCTGGCGATACAATGGAAAATCCAGGTGGAAGATATGTTAGTTCCCAGCGCTTTTTCCCCCGAGGAGCTCTGGCAGCGCTCTCCCTTCTCACAGGTCTGATTGATGAAGTGTAAATCGAGTGAGCAGAAGCTTCTGGCTGCCAGAGAGCTCACAGGTGAACAGGCTGGTTGCCATGAGCTGTTTCTATATATTACGCCGTGGCTAGGAGCTATAATCTAATGCTCCTCCCTCTTTCTTTGGAGTAAAACCAGAGCTGCACCCTACTGTTTGGTCAAATGTAGCGTTGAAAACAGAAGAGGCTTAGGTCTTTGCATTACTAGTAGTTTTTTTTATGCTAACCAATGGATAACTAAATTTATTAGAATTCAAAGGTACAGCACGCACATCCTAAACCTTAAAACTGGGTGCTGGTGTAACTTTAGGTAACTAAATTTATTCTCACACAATTCATCTGTGGGTAAAAATGTGGGATGCAATTAGATGATATTATTTACATTTATGCATTTTTCTGCTAGGTTTTTTTTTTTAATACAAAACAAAATGACTTAAATTGCATCTAAGCTACGTATATCAGTTAAATTTGGGAATTGAACCCATGACATGTTTCTAGCACCATGATCACAAGATGCAAATTATAGTTTGAAAATTGTAATGTAATTTGGTTGGTAATTTAGATATAGGGTATAACAGATGGAAAATGATGGGGAAAAACATTCTGCAAATGGAAACTAGGGATATCTAATAAAAACTATATTTATAGAATTTCTATATAAATACTTTGCATAAATTGCATATTAAATATGAAGATGATCAAATTGAACTTAAATTCTTGAGTTTTTATTTATTAATTCATCTATCCCAATCAGTGAAAAAAATAATGTGTTATAAATTAAAAATGTAAAAAGGTTTAGGCAGCTAGTTAAAATAGGACCTGAACTACTAATAAAATACTGTGACCAGAATACCATGTTAATATATTAATTTATTAAAAAATAAATGAATGTATGCATACATAACATCAATTTACATCCATGTCACTAGAAGGGCTTTCCTTTACCTTCTCTTGCCTCTTCTCTGTCCTGCACAAGCCCTCTCTTTCATCAGTCCTGGTGTTTCACCATGGCTACATGTTCTTCTTACATGTGCTTGTGTGTTTGAAGATCCCAAAGTGAATGGTGAGGCAGC
The DNA here is from genome assembly GCF_003368295.1 of Carassius auratus. Classification (NCBI taxonomy): domain Eukaryota; kingdom Metazoa; phylum Chordata; class Actinopteri; order Cypriniformes; family Cyprinidae; genus Carassius; species Carassius auratus. The sequence continues at coordinate 13,413,706 of NC_039249.1, forward strand.
TAAAGCAGCGCTGGCCAATGAAGATTGTCCCCACATAGACCAAGTCATTTCCCCTGAGGACGGCCAGATCTTTAACTCAAGCGAGCCACGAGGAGACACTCCGTGTTTTCTGCTAAACGTCGGCAGACGATCCACAAACACGGGCACCCGAGTGAGAAAGGGTATGTAACTGCTGTGTATATGCTCAGGCTATTGCCTGACAAACATACACACACGCACACACAGACACACACACACGCACAGATGTACATATCAGGTGCATTACACAGTAAGTAAAGAGAGTACAAACATACAGACAAGCAGAGCTCGCCCACAACAGACAGTTTATAATAATGCAGTTTAATAACTGCAGTTAAAGACCAAATTTGTACAAACAAAAAAAAAAAAACTCAGCCATCTCAGACTTTAGTCAGATGGGCTCAAAAAATGCATCTTCTGTTGAAATTTTTACTTCCATTTGTTATTTTATTATCTTTCAAACAATACAGTGAGCATTTTTCAAATGATTAAGACCCTACCCTGCACGCTCAGATCCTTCCACAAGTCACATTTCTCCAACCCTCTTCTCTTTTAACATATTGTAAATAAGTTTTTTTCCACGCCACGCTGCATTACATCAAACTCATATTAACACACATACAGCTGCCTCCTGGGGCCAACCTTAATCTTCCCTTTTTTTCTGTTTTTCTTCGTTGTTTGTTTGTTTTTTACTTGTTTCTTCCACCACTGTACATGCCTGTGGTCTGTCTCTATGTTTGTACCTCCTTCCATCTCTCCCTCTCCCCCGTCTTCCTTATGCTACCCGATTGGCTCATAGCCGGAATGTTCTCAGGGAGGTCAGGGGCGGAGCCGGCCGGCACACAGGGTTACCCTCTGCTGCAGCTAGGCTGGGCGCACAGCCCAGAAGACGGCCATGCCAGGGTCACCACCTGAGATCCATGTCTGTTTCGCTGTCATACACTCAAACCACTCACAGCAGCCTTAGATAAATAAAAGGCCCCTACCGCCTATGTAGCTTTACAGGCTTTCAATTAACATCAGCAAATGTAGTGTTATAAAAACAAACACACGTTCATGTTATCTCAGACCTGTTGTAGTATGACCTTTAACCCCTCCGGTATGAATAGACTAAAGATGATCTTTCCACAATGACACCACTGAGAGCGAAAAAAATAAACTGGCCGTTTCTGATCACATTCAAAAGAATATCCTGCCATCATCCACCAATTTGTCATGTGATCATTTTCTAATCAATGGCGCTGTCTGTCTGTGTCTTATGACATGTTGCTCTGTGTGAGCATGCTCTGTTTGAATTCAGATCTTACCCACAGCCAAAAGCACCACAAGTTGATCAACATCACCACCAAGTAGAACTACACACACTGTTCCCAACAAATATGTGTTTTTTCATTGTGTGTTCTACTGTATGTGTATGTGTAAGTTTATGAGTGTTTTGAGATGTGTGTGTGTGTGTGCATGCAGTGCTTCAGAGTGCACTGTTATTTTTTCTGTAGCATTATGTTGTGCAAGTGTTGGGGCAGTCCTGCAGCCTTGCTGTACAATCTGTCCTGATACCTGCATGATATTGGATGAGAAAGTGAAGACTTGGTTTTGCACAATGGCAAAGAATATGATGGTGTAGATATACCACTGACATATGTGACATGCTCTTTCATTTCACGTCAAAAGTCCAAAAAAAAACATTCATGGAGAAATGTGAAAATCAAAAAAAAAAAAAAAAAAGAAAAAAAAAAAGAAAAACAACTTTTAGGTTTTCTTTTTTTGTTGTTTTAGAAATTATTAAAGTCTCTTTTTTTCAAATTATTTCAGTTTTATGATGAAATTCGACAAATTCCCCCTGCCTCAGTTCAAACAGTAGCACAGTAGCACATAAATGCATGTGAACTGATCTCCTCTTTATTTTTTAGTAGCGAACATGAATGAACATTAGATGGTGTGCTGATACAATAATTGTCCCTTAAGTAATTGTCCAATACATTTTTATACGATTGAAAGGCGTCAATTAAATGGCTTATTTCACTTTATGATAATAAAAAATAATGTTTTTAATAAATTAAATTGTTGAAAAGGAAAATAAACTTGTTAAATATATGCACTATAAGTGCAATTATTTTTTTCTTAAAATGTTTCCACGTCATCGTAATTATTTATTTATTTAAAAAAAAAAATTTATCAATTTCCCAAAAAAGTATGAAAAGATAATTGTTTATGACAGCTAGTTATATAATTTGAAAGCTGAGACTTTCATTTTCTCATTGTGCATATACAGTACTTAAAATGTGTTTCTTGTCAAAATGACTCAAAATGATGGAGCAAGTCATATAGAGACTTTGGAAAAGTGACAGAAACTGAGGGTCTGACTCTGACAAATCATTGGACTTGGATTCTTGGTTGCCTTAATTTCAAGTATACCAGTTAATTCAAATTTCTAGATCAACGAATTTGTAAACTTCTCAATACTATCTGTAACATTTGCCTTGCAATCCACAGCCTTCTTTGCTCACTCTAATGCCAGATTAACCAACCGATCTTTGTGCATGCCCTCTCAGTGATTGCATGCCGTATTAAACCCTTTAAACCTGACCCAAAGCAGCAAACATGGTGTGGAGCAAACTGACTGTTGTGTCTCAGCAACTGCCATGTGCACATTTTTCTCCACTAAACCAAGGTTATCAAAAGTCCCGAAGCCTGGGCACCATAACCAGCAAGGCCCGAACGCTGGCCGAGGTGGTATCGCTGTCCACCGGGTCCTGCGTCCCACCTGTTCTCCTGCGGCGGTCCCATTCTCCAATTCCCTCCATTCTCTAAGAAACTGAGCAGTTGTGTAGTTAGAGCTGTCTCCCTGGGTCTTCCTCCTGCTCTGCTGCCTCCTGTTCTCTGCACTGTTTGATTTGGTCTGGTCTGTCTTGTTCTCTGGTCCTTGTTTTCTGGAGCTGTGTTTTTGTCTCCTCTTCCTCTTCCGTCTGTTTTGCTTGTTTCTTGTCTTTACGTACCGACTCTCAACTCATACAAAGCCATCAGAGAGAAAGAAAACCTCCAAATGATCTCAGGGGAATTTTTAAGGATTTCCTAATTACAAGTGTTTAGCAGACACAGTAAAAGAACTGGGATGAGAAAGGTAAACCTTTCTATTCTAGCACACAGTCGTTGTTCCTGGAACCACTTCAGTACTGGAAAGACTTGCATCCTCCCTTCAAACAATAGAAATAATGATATTTTTAAGGATTTATGAATATTTACTTATAAATTCTCTCCTGTCTGAGTATATTCTCACATAAAACCCTTTCAGACATCTGAAAGCCTTTTATCGGTTTCGTCTTTTGGTTTCGTTTCACTGTTTAATTTTTACTGTACTTCCCCTTTGCTCTGGTGGAGTCTTCCTCCCTTCTTTCTTCATCACCTCATTGACAAGACCCCAGGTAGGAGGTATCAAGACTACCTTTGTCTCGCTGTCCTCAACAAATGTCTCTCCTTCCTCTGCACTTCTTTCACTATCCCTGTGAATTTCTGTCCATCCCTCTTTCTCCGACTTCTTTAGCCCTGGATTTGCGAAAGTAACCCAAATGAACAGTTTTACAATGCAGACAAAAGGGAAGTCTTAATTTCTCAGCCCATTTCCTCCTCATTCTGTGAGCTGAATGAAAACAAGGCCCAATGGCAGGATGACCCTGAGCAATCCCATCCTTCCCTGTATTTTCTACTGCAGATCCCTGCAAAGAGGAAACTGCCCTAGTTAAGTATATGCAGTCAGAGGTGCTCAAAGTGACCTGAGAAGGCAGCAGAATCTCAAAACCTTGGTTTCCCTTCTCACAATGGCCAGAGGGATTTCAGGCTGGAGTCCAAAGGAAGGATGTATATGTAGAAAGGAAGCACAATAGAGGATGTTGTAAGTCGACGCAGTGGCAAGCATTTTTATCCAGATTCCGTCTGTCTGAGGAATCTCATGGACCAGGACTTTTTTTAAGGAAAACCTTAAGGACCATCGACTGAAGAGTGCGATGAGTGGATGGCTTGAAAGCCGGCAAAATGAGATTTATCATCATAATACTAATGATAGTACATGCAGTGACAGATGTAGTGGACTCTTACCTGTTCATTTTAGCATGAGCTGCATGGTGTTACATAAAAAAAGAGGAAAATATTCTATATCTGTAATGAATCTGTCTGTACAAAACAAATATTTTCTTTTCAAGAGTTCTTGACTTTTGCAGAATTGACATGTAGCCATGGATAATGAGATGTTCAGAGACCATGTTCTTTATTTCAGCCACTGATTTCTTCATTTCGTCTTTGTTGTGAACCACATGACTCAGCTCTGGTCACATTGACCTCAAATTCTGAATGAGACGCTAGTGGTTATTGCCGTCAGATAGATTGTAAATTCCACTTTTCAGCTTTGTTTCTGTCTGGCATGCTTGTGATTCTGGATCTTATAGAGAAAAAAAAAACTGAGCAAAATACGTTATTTTTCTGTTTTATGTCTTACTTATTGGTGAATAGATCCTGTGGAAACTGTCGTGAGCAACTGTTTATTTCACATATCAAGTGAAAACTTTTAACAGTGTTATTTTTGGAGAAAAAAAAAACATCAAAAAATGAGAAAAAAAAACGCATCCTGTCGAGATGTTCCACATTGTCTCTCATTATTTTTAGGTACTAAAACACAAAGAAAAGCAAAAAGACAAATGTATATTTACATTATAAGAGAACTGTATGCAATTTAGAGGAAAAACAAATGCATGCACTATGTTATGCAACAATAACTGCATAGAAAAACAGGAAAACATGACTACAACCATAGCATGAAATAAATTTTCTATGAAACCTGTTAGAGGGCTTGGGTTTGTTCTTTTTATTTGTGTTTTTTTTTTTTCATTGATTGCAGTGGAATGTGTGTTTTAGTTCGGTTTCTCTCATTGGACGATGTACCAATCCTCTCTTTGACCTGAAGTCGACAGGCACAAAGAGTTGAATTGGAAGGTCTTTGATGCGAGTGAAAAGAAAAAGAAAACATGTCTCCAGGTGGAGCAGCATGGCAGACTGCACTGATGAGCATGGTGATGAATTAAACCATTAACATTTGAAGGAAACAGTGAAACACCTGCATGCTGTGAACGAGCTGAAGTTTTGAACAAGCGATGTCTACATACACTCTGCTCAATGAGGTATGATGCTAAAGCCTGCCTTATACGCCTGCTAAACGTGCTTGCTAGCAGACCGCATTAACGTCACTCTCTGCTCTCCTTTCATCCCTTCTCCTCCTGACCCCTTCCATGTCTCCTCTGTGCTGGCTCGCACGTCGTCCCGCACCCTCTTCACCCGTCTTTGTTCTAGGTGTCTGGGTAATAACTCGTCTGTTGTCTCTCTTCTTTTTCATGTCTGTAGAGGCTTCTCGGCAGGGCCGGCACAAACCGCCTGCAGACTCTGTGTGTGTCATGAATCGTGGTGTTCCAACCACTGTGTGCATGGCCCAGAACACCCCTCCCACTTCTTGATAGCGCTCTATAAGTCTGTTTGTTGTACACGAATGGGTGGAAGACCCCTTTCTACACATTTAAATGTATTTCAACAGGACTTATTTTGTGGTCTGTGGCGGATAGTACTGTTAACTTGTAGTGGTGGTGTGTAATATGTGTATTTGAGTGCATGCGTGTTAAATATGTGTGTGTTTTTGTACGTGTGTCTGTACTGTAAATATGCTTTTTGTGTTGCCCACGCTTGCGACTGAATATTTAGAGTATCTAGTGTAATCTTTACAGGGTTATAAGGTCAAACCTATCCAATAACTTGTGGTGAATCACAACTAATATTCACAAAGCTGCCTTTAAATTAGATTGAGCTCAAACTAATGATGTTGTTCTCTGTTGTGCTGCTGCTGTAAGTCATCAGTTGCCTTTGTTTGCTCTTTGCACTTTTACAGTAAACTTTTACATTCCGGGGCTCAACAATAAGAACTCTTTGAAAATATATGAATTCATTTCCTTACATCAAAATTTACAACAAATACATTATTAGGTTTTTAAATGTTTTATAAAAGGGGTTGAAATTCTATCATTGTTTATGCCACCTTATGTTGTTCCAAATTGATGGCGCAATTTCATCCTATGGAACATGATAGAAGATAGAATGTTCATTTCTCATTGACTCATACTGTATTTTTGTCCATACAGTGGTTGTCAATGGGAAATGGGTTTCTAATATTCTTCATAATATGTTCTGCTGAAGAAAGAAATGCATACAGGTTTTGAGCAACATCGAGGGTAAATTGTAACAGAATTTTAATTTTTGTGTGGACCAATTTTTAAAGAAATTTCAGTTTGTTAGTAAGACAAATAACCTTGATCTTGGTGGCCTTTTCCAACAGATTTTGCAAACCTTTTCTATGTATTTCTGTATATAGGGATCAATAAACACTGACAATATAGCTTTGGTCTGACTGATCATCTGACAACTGAGGCAAACCCCTGAGCCCTTATTGTTGAGCCCTGTATTTGCTTGGTTTATAAATGTTAGTGGACAAATTGTATGTATTTATAATGTTCTTAATTCCATTCTAACTCTTTCTTTCCTTGAACCCAGCAAGGACATCAGTATACTCCAGTGAAAGCAAGTGGTTATTTAAATGGAGTGAGATTTTAACCAGAAAGTGTCAAAACACATTGATGTGTTCTTTTAAAATCATTTAAAAACTGACATCAGAATATCTATATCCAGTTAGTTTGGAGTTAACTCACTGCCAATGAGTAAGACATGTTTTTACTGAGTTTTTCAAATCTACAGTTGAAGAAACCAGATTAAGAAGTAGCAATACTTACTAAGAATCTTTGTTGCAAATGTTGTATTGAATGAGACTTTAATTCTCTCAAATGGATTTCAAAATAGATAACATTTTGTTATCACTAAACTAAACTAAAACAGTACATTTAATACAATCTTAAATTTTCACAAGTAAAAACCATCTGCCTTTTAATTATTATTTTTTTACATTATAGCATAAGGCTACACTTTTTTAGATTGAGTGGTTCACTTTAAACCGAAGAGAAGCTCACAGATAAATGTATTTTTATTTTAAAGGGGTCATGAACTTAGAAACCAAATTTCCATTCCTCTTTGCACAAATAAGAGATCATTGTAGTATAAAAACATCTTGTACCTTTCAAAACTCAAAACTCTCGTTAGTCTAAAAACAGCTTATATTGAAGGCAGTCTGCCAAAACGACAGCTTGTGGAATGTACAACTCTATGATGCAATAGTGTGGATAAGCACTGCCTCCGCAGAAGAAGATCAACGCCTGCTTCTACAGCGCTGCCTATTTTGTCCTGCCCACCGTTTCATGCACATGTAGTGTTAATGAGAGAGGTGAATGCGCAGATCTATGCAGAAACCAAACAATAAAGATGCTCCAAAAACAAGAGGCTGTGCAGTGCAAAGTTGTGGAAAAAAACTTTGCATTGCTTTTATTCTGATCCAAACATTTGGAAAGAGTGGATGAACTTTATTTTTAATTAAGTTCCAGAACCCGTCAGTAAGAACTTTGTTCACTTCATTTTCCAGCAGAAAACAAACAAGGCACAATTTGACAGGGATTTTTAAAAAGATCAAAACTCAAAGACAAGGCTGTGCCGACTACATTGGATCTGACAGCAATGTCACAACACAAGTGTGAGTAACTGTTTTCATTACGTGTCACTATATTGCTTTGTCTGTTATAACAGATCATTTGATATGTACTGAGTATTTACGAAGTTTAAACCTAAATCACAGCAGTGTCTATCATTGAAGGCTGTAGGCTGTCAAACATACACAACTTTTAGCCAATCATATAGCAGTGGGTGTTTACTTCCGAGTCTGAAATCTGCCACGCCTATTAAAACAGACGAGGGGCGACAAAAACAGGACAGAGACTAGCCTATAATTTCTAAATTATGATGTTTTTGAAGTGAAAATCTGTGCAAAATAAAAAACCAAGGCAGTTCATGACCCTTTTAAGAACAAGGGTTGAACCTAAATCTGTCACCAAGAATCTATATGTTTGTAAATATTACATTAATATTAACCTTTGCAAGGTTATTCTTAGGTAAATTTTTCCTCCCGTCCTTAGGTAGCCACTGTACAGTCCACATTTTTAGGGGGATTAAGAGATGCTATTAATGAATGCAAACTGCATGATGTTGATGGTAAATATAAAATTTACCCCCAGTTCCACGTGTGCATTTGAAAAAGTCAAATACAAGTATTTTATGAAAATAAACTATATAGGCATGATTCCAGTTACACAATGAGCTAAATATAACTGAATTCTGTTGAGAGGATGCTTCAAAGGCTGTTTTATTGCTTCGAACAGATTACCAGTTTTGTTGCTAATTGCAGTTATCAGCTTGACAGAAAGGCTGCGTTTCAAATGAACTCTCTATGATAACCTACTATTTATTTAACCAACTAAATGTTTAAGGGGGACTTCTAAGGATTTCAGTAAAGGCAAATAAGGTTTAATAAAAAATAAATGAACCATTTGAATAACTTTGTTGTATTTGTCCTTTTATATACTGTATATCTTTGAGACTTTGCATCATGGCTGTCGTATATGTCTAAATACATCCGAAAATGTGTCAAATGAAATGTTCCCATGGTTTGATTTATGATTTCGTCTTCCCTTATATCCATATTGACTGACAGGGAGCTAAATGCACGTGTGGCTCTGTGTGAGCGTGTCTGGGTGCAAGGGTCTGTGTTTTCTCTGTTTGAGTTCATGTACCCAGTTCTTTGCTCTGCTGCTGAGCTTTGATCTTTTCAGACTCTATGGCAACCTAGTTACCTAATAGGGACCGTAGCCATAGCAACACAAGTATGTGATCTGCTTTCAAGGGCAGCCCATTTCTCCCATACCTCCCTGCTGCCTGGTTACATTTGTATGTGCTATTTGGGTCTGCGATTCATCAGACACGTTCACACATCAGAACACAAAGTTCTTCACATAATTATCACTGATGCTATTCTATGTCAGCAACGGTATCATTACAGTCTGTTGCATCTGCCTACATAGATCTAATGCTGTTCACGAGGAACATAAACAAAACTAGTCTCTGTGGGTAATTGGCGTATTTATATCGATAATTACCTCGCCAGTAATTACATACCTGTGTTTATATGTGTGCATGAAATCTCAACCTGGGTTATTAATCTTTTCCAATTGTGGTTATCATAAATTACCATCTACACACCCTGACACACAAAGCGACTGATCACCTGTAAAATTCTGGAGGATGGCCTGAGTTGAGGTAAGGAGACAAATAGTAACACTTCTGACTTCAGAGCACTGCACCAATGGGGTTTAACCTGCAGGAACAGCAAAGCCTCTATGGCAGAACTGACAGTGCCCAACCAGTGCCAGGAGTCCTTATGAAGAGTTAATAATAAAAAAAAAGACTGCTTTTATTGCCACTTAATGGAGTAGCATTTTAGAGTTCAAGTAATAAATATAAATCTATTTCCAAACTGTGTGTGTGTGTACCTGGTACCAAACAATTATAGTAATACCAGTAATTTAGTCATTTTTAACCTTGTCGGACAATTTTATTTTTTTTGGTCCCCATGAGAAAAACCACTTATTCACAACAACTTTTTTTTGCGAGGGGGGGTCTAAAAATGCTTTCTGTTAGGGGTATGGTTAGGGTTAGTGAACAGAATATGCAGTTTGTACAGAATAAAATATATTATGTCTATGGGAAGTCCTCATAAAATGTGAGCATGAAACCAGTGTGGGTGTGTGTGTGCGCACATATGGAGGTTTTCATATGAAAGAAAATTTATACTTTTATTCATTTCATGGTTGAAATTCATTTGTTTAAAACTGACAGTAAAGACTTCTATCACAACAATAATTGTGTTTTTCAATGATCTACTCAAAGAATTCTGAAAAATGTTTCAGGGGTTCCACAAAAATATAGGCCGCACATACACACACACATAGACAGACAGATATGTATTATATCTTATATATCCATTTATACCTGGGTAACATCTAGCTTAAGTGAGCATTGTGCAAAGGGAAAATAGTGTATATTTTGGTATATTTTTGTATATGTATGATCTTACAATTCCATAAAAATGGTAACCTTGAAGCCATGGGTTTAAGCATATGGCACTAAAGTGAATAAATCTCAGCTGACAGCAAATCAGACAAGTCAATTTTTCATGTCTTGCACTGTCCTTTCTTTAAATATTACAAGAGAAACCTTTTCACTGATACAAAGATCAATACTGTGCTTGGGAATAGGGCAGATTTCTCTTGCAGGTTGGACTCCAGCTAGATTTGAAATCAGGAAATCCCTGGAGGGACTTACTTGTCCTTGGAGCCATTATATCTCAGAGGGATTAGGAGATCAGATTCCGAGGATATTCCAATTTTAAAATAACTGCTGTTTATATAGCTCAGGTAATTTCCTTAAGTGAATGATATAATTACATGTTTGATGACAGGACTTCTTCCTAGGCAGGGCATAACCTCCTATGCTACTCACTGGAGTTGAGTAATGAGCTGAACTATCTTTGACTGTGCTGATGATGAGGCTGAAGGCCACTGAGCATGTGCAGTAAGTCTGCTCAGGGCCTTCTGCTGCTCGTGCTCTTACTTCATCTTCCTGTGCTGTCACAGGATGGCCTGCCATCGAGCAGCCAGCCCTGAAAGTTTAATGAACACCAATTAAGCCTTCACAATCGCTTAAGTGGTTTGGACTACCGGCAGTAGAGATAGAGAAGCTCTGGGAGGAGATAATGAAGAGAGAGATAGAAATAGGGAGTAAAATGGAAAAAGAAGTTGATTATATAAGGTTATAAATACAACTTTAAAATCTATATATTTTTAAATTACGATAATATTTTCTTGATGGTATTTTGCTCTCACTAATATTATATAGAAAATAATATCATTACCAGGTTGTTAAAATGAATGTCAAAATATTTAATAAATCCAATAACGTAGTAGCTCATGTGCTTCCCTTTATTATTATACCTTAACATGAATGATAAAACATATCTTTTTTTATTAGTGTCATTCTGTAATCTTGAGAGCAGCCCTGACTGCATGCCCACATGAAACATTGACACATGTGCATTTCATCTACAGCTCTTTGCTGTCTGCCCTTTTATATCTCTTCTGGTGGGAACCCTGTAAAGCAGCCAAGCCCCCTTTGACTCTCTATCGCTCTCATCTTATCTCTTCTATGACTACAAAAGGAGCACTGGAGTGTGTTATACAGATTTTTTACTGCCCCACTGGAATAAGCTTGAAATGCACACTAAGTTTATAGAATATGCAAATAGGAAAACTTAATTGTTTTTTAGCCAACATATGTAGCATTACTGCTGCAAACTGACTGAGACTCGTGCATCATAAATTTGGTATACAAATACAAAATAATTGCATGAATTATCTAAGTCTCTGTGCAATGCACACAATATAAGCAAAATCTAAAGAACCCCATACAGACTGGAATGTTCTTTAAAATGCAATGTGACATGTTTTATTGTCATGGTGCATGCCATTTTTATGAAACCAAAGATCATTGATTTTTAATTTGGCTGTCTACCAGAAATCTCCAGAGGACTTCTGAACGTTTTGTTGTTGGAAGCGGTTCTGGAAACAGTCGAAGTACTCTGATGTTAGTGCTCCTCCATTAAATACAGTCCAAGTATCTCCTTAATCACAAGATATAATGTGCCTGAAATGAAACCTTGAAATGTAGGCTACTCAGGTGGTAATCTAATTACATGTATTCTCATCTGTAATAAAAGGGGATCCCGGAAATATCCCAAATTCTTCTTTGACCTAATAATCTGAAACACTTTGACTCTCATGTTATTTCAGAAAGACGTGTCTGGAGATATAATGTAAAAAGAATATTTCTCAGTGAAAATCAGCATGTTTAAAGAATTATGCTGCATTCACGTCATATCGTAATAACCCTCATTTTGAGATGGCAACACATGACGTTCTGCTGTTCACATCCTTGGACTAGGACACTAATATTTTTTACCATCAATGCCTAAACATAGTGCGCAATGAATTGAAGTTGTAATTACGAGTCGAGTTCTACGAAGACGTTAACTTTTTACAAGTTGGTATCTTTTAATTACTGTAATTATGATGCGGCAACGCGCCAAGACTTACCTGGCTAAATAATTCTTCTTCTTCTTTGGTGTTTCGTTAGTGTTTGGCAAACCAGCTTATAGGTGCATTACTGCCACCGACTGGACTGGAGTGTGGATCAGGAGGATATGCATCAAAGGATGAGAGAAGAGTATAACTGCAGCCTGGAGATCTCCAAATAGGGGCAGGAACTCCAAAATAGGGTGTGGCTTCCTCCCATTGAGAGACAGGCGCATCCACTTCAGTGCAAACTCTGCCCCACCAACTTTTGTATATTAAAACTGGCAAAGTCCTGGCAAGATCCTTTTAATTCATACTTTGCATGTGACGTCACAAATACTGGCTGGAAATACATATAAATACATACAGCCAGACGGAGGTGCCGTGACCTAAGCCTAGAACTCCCTCTGCTGATGTTTTATCGTAGGCTACACAGACATGCTTTCCAAAATGTGAAACACTTCAATAATTAATGAACCAGTCTGCATACTACTATAGGCTAACTTAAAATCAATTGATATTGATAACCCGGGGACAGTTCTTGTGTCACAGTTGATGTGCACATCAAGACATTTAAAGGAATATAAATAATAATTGCACTACAGTACAGGGTCCAGTTTAATAACAAGTTGTCCATGTGTCAGACACTTCACTATCTTGAGGCCACGAGTTACTTATCTTGAGGCCACGAGTTAGTATCTTGAGGCCACGAGATACTTATCTTGAGGCCACGAGTTACTTATCTTGAGGCCACGAGATACTTATCTTGAGGCCAAGAGTTAGTATCTTGAGGCTACGAGTTACTATTTTGAGGCCACTTGTTAGTATCTTGAGGCCATGAGTTAGTATCTTGAGGCCACGAGTTACTTATCTTGAGGCCACGAGTTAGTATCTTGAGGCCACGAGTTAGTATCTTGAGGCCACGAGTTAGTATCTTGAGGCCACGAGTTAGTATCTTGAGGCCACGAGTTAGTATCTTGAGGCCACGAGTTAGTATCTTGAGGCCACGTGTTAGTATCTTGAGGCCACGAGTTAGTATCTTGAGGCCACGAGTTAGTATCTTGAGGCCACGAGTTACTTATCTTGAGGCCACGAGTTAGTATCTTGAGGCCACGAGTTACTTATCTTGAGGCCACGAGTTAGTATCTTGAGGCCACGAGTTAGTATCTTGAGGCCACGAGTTAGTATCTTGAGGCCACGAGTTAGTATCTTGAGGCCACGAGTTAGTATCTTGAGGCCACGAGTTAGTATCTTGAGGCCACGTGTTAGTATCTTGAGGCCACGTGTTAGTATCTTGAGGCCACGAGTTAGTATCTTGAGGCCACGAGTTACTTATCTTGAGGCCACGAGTTAGTATCTTGAGGCCACGAGTTACTTATCTTGAGGCCACGAGTTAGTATCGAGGCCACAAGATAGTGATTTTTTTTTTTTTTTTTGACAAAGTGGGACCAGAGGGGCTCCGTAGCATAGCACATCCAGTTTAGTTTCAAAAATATATCATAAAGTAACTCTGTCGCCCCCCTCAGTACTGACTGCAGACCAATGCAACAGTGCACATCAAATTTGTTCAACCAGATGTGCGTTGTCCAGTAGCCTATCTGTTTTCTTTGGGGGGGGGAATCAGATCCAGAATCAGATCCAGAGGCTGAAATTTAACAAGAGCAGCATCAGCAAAAACGTCTCTATGTGGTATGTACTGAAACTGTATATATTTGCTTAGCGGTTTTGGAAAATGACTAAGTTCCACTTTGTCGTCTTTTTTTTTTTTTTTTTTTTTTTTAAAGCTGTACATGTGGAAAGTGCAGTTTGATGACAACATCGCATGTTGTGTACTTGATGTGCTTACGCGCCGATAGCTAAGTTCACAACACAGAGATATTTTAAGCAGTTTTACTCACCGCATGCGGTTCCAACACACGATCGTGACCCTTTTTCGTTGGGACTGCATTATCCTTAAGAAATAAACGATGTGCAAATCCAGCGTCAAACTGGGCCTTGTTTGTAAAACAAGCATCTTCGAAATGCAGGGGAACAAACACAAACACTTGTACAACTCCGTTGATGCTCTGTAAAAATAAACTCCATCCACTGGTCCCTTAATGCTGTTTCTCTTTTGGTAATCTATGCAGGGTTGTCTTGCCCTGGCAACCAAAAACACACTGCTTTTGTGACATTTCGCGACGCTCTCGCTCTGATCAGTGATTGTCTGTGCACAGCCTCTCTCTGCTCTGCTATACAGGAGCACTCGCTCTTCCGGCAGACGTGCCCTCAGGACCCATATAAGGAAATTCCGCTCCATCTAACGTCACACAGAGCCATACTCGAAAAAAACTTTCCGAAACTTGTGACAAACCGGAAGGACTATTTTTGGAACAGAAATACTCCTTCAAACCTACAACTTAATTTTTGAAACTTTGTCAATGTTTAGCATGGGAATCCAACTCTTTAACAGTGTAAAAAACTCAGTATGCATGAAATAGAATTTCACCCCCCCCCCCCCTTTAAGCCATGTGATTGACTCATTAGTGGGGTTTTTATGATATAAATCGTTCATATGATATAAACAAAATAGATATTTAGCAATTATGCACACATCAGCATTGTAGGTTCTTACAGTTTGCTTATATGTTTTAGCAATATTTGTGATTTTCACACAGCTGTAAACACAAAACTAGAAACACTATCGTTAAATGAAAAATAACTTACATCAAACCAAATGCAATCAACACAAAATAGTACTTTTGCACAATGACAGACACAATGGTTATTATCTCGATTTTTTACAGAAAATGTAATTTTAAGCAATTTAGGAAATATATGACTTGATTTTTGCAAACATAGCTCTGGGATTTCTTACCTGAATTTCAAATTTTATCGATTGTGTAACTTTCAAGTCAAGATATCACTGTAATACAACTGCATTGCCCCCTGCTGGCTACAGTATCACACTGCAGGATACAGTAACTTCAGTTATTGGCAAAAAAATTGTTTACAGGATAACAAATATATCAGAAGTGTGGGTTTTATGAGCTACTTTGTTTCAGTAATAACATGCGAGTCATTTGTATCATTCAGATACAATTCAGATATAATTCAGAACAAAATATTTAATAAAAGTTGGCTACATTTTTACATTTATGTATTAATTAAATTTTGATCTCTCCCTATAAGAATCACTTAATTGGCATTCAGTAAGCATAAACATGAATGGACATGGAAAAACAGCAAGGATTACAGTCTTCAGAAGACAAAACACACAATATACACACCACAGTTTCAGATTCACATCAGAATAATAAGAAAAAGGTGAAATAGATTAGTTATGATGTATATTTTTTATATCACAAACACCAATAAATAAATTATTCAGCTCATAGTAAGAAATTAATGGGTCAATTTATTAGAAGAAACAGTAGATTTGATGTTCAGAAAGCAACAAAGGCTCTTAACTGGTCATCTAAGTTTTTGCCTGTGTTAATTTAACAACTATAACACAAATGTGTGATGAAACTATAACACTTCAAGATATGATGTTTGTAGCAGTGCTTTTCAAACCTAAGCTTTATCTTCAAAGATTATAATCTCAACAGAATGAACTGTGTATTTACAGAGACTGAAGCTGGGGTGGACGTTAGAGTAGTAGACTGTATGAATATAGTGATCATGATTTAATGTGATGGTCGTAGTTTTATACTGTGGTTGTGTTTGAATAGCAGTGGAGGACTCTGGTTGGTGTACTCAAAGGGCACGTAAAGTCTCTCACTTTGAAAGCAGTGTTTGGATATTTAAGTGCTTTGTGGTATTTGGCAGATTTTCAGTAGCAGAGGAAAGGTGCTCACAGAGATATTACAAGTGATTCACCTCTGCAGTCAGAGAAGGCAGATAATGAGATAATACTATTGCAGAGTTGAATGTTGAGTAACGTGCTTTGATATAAGAGATAGAAGGAATACAAGCTATTAATATGAGCAAGAGTCATAATGGTTTCAGACGCCAAGGTGTGTACTGAGCCGACAGAGAGCGTCTCCTACAATGTCCAGCTCGTGTCTGAGCTCCTCGACCATGTCATTGATGCTGGGCATGTCCTTCAGCACACACACGCTCTGTGTGTATGGATTATACCGCAGGGAGAATGGACGCTGGATTGTCTTTGCAAATTCACTGTGAATAATAAAATAGAGGAAATATACGGTCAAAACAAAACAACAATGATATGGCAGCCAAAAATACCAAGTCACTTATTTAAAAAATAGTTTTACCGCATTCTAAATTTGGCTTCCTCAAAGCTCTCCGAAACAAAGTAAACATCTTGAAAGGTGGTGATGAGACACTCCTGTTTGCAGGTGACATTGGGCTCAAAGGGCAGGATTTTAGCAGAGCCTGAGAGAGAGTGCTTCAAAACAATACATATGCGTTTCAGTCATTCACCTCAGTTAAATTCATTAACAGCAGTTACAATACTGCTCAGAATTTAGGGTCAATAAGATTGTTTTTTTGGATGCAGTAAATGCAACAAAAGTGTCAATAACAACATTTATAATGTTACACAAGATTTCCGTTTCAAATAAATGCTGTTATTTTGAACTGTCTCAGTTTATACATGATTTCTGAGGGATCATGCAAAAATGGAAAATTGACAAATGGCTGATGATAATTCAGCCATTAAAGAGAAAACAGTTCAGTTTCACAATATTCTTTTTTTATTGTATTTTGATCAAATGAATGCAGCTTTGGTATTTTTAAAGACATTTAAAAAAACCATCTAGCAATTTATTCATATTTACTGTTGAAACTAGTTATTATATTAAGCATAAAAAGATTATATCTATAATTCTAAATCTGATAATGTGTATCCACCTTAAGTTCGCTGATGGAAGAGAGAAGCCCAGCGCCGTATGCTCTGAGCGATCCCTCCTGCTTACACAGGCCAAACTCCACCGTGAAGAAATAGCACTGCAATGGAACATACAACAACAGACCAACCATCAAAACTAGTGCAAACAATATTAAGGCTTTATGCCTATATACTGTGTAAAGAGCAGGAAAGCTAAATGTAAGAAATACATACTGTTGCTAACTTCTGCACAGCATCATCAGACGCCCCGAGAGAAGCCAGTCCTAATTCCTGAGAGAACTGTGCAAAACTGGGTTCGGCCAACAGAGGAACATGACCCAGCAATTCATGACATGTGTCCCTGAAAAACACAGACAAGAAGATCAAGAAGATCTCTTTAATTACCGAATAAGGCTGAATAAGGCCTAGTTCACAAGACATATACAAACTGTGTAAGTGAAGCAGAAGCGCCCTTGCATAAAGATTTGATGTTAAGACCGTTTCTGCTGTAGAGTTGCAGCTCTGTGCAGAAAATGATTGATTTCTGGATTACTACATTGAGTATTTCTTTAAAAATGCACCTTTATGCTTTTTATGATTTATTTTTACCTTTCCTTTAATATGTACTAAATCTGTTGGTGCATGCAAATCATCTGCAAAGATAAAGCACAACAAAGTCCACACCAAATGGATATAACCTCTCCAGTAGATAACACTCGCCTAACACACTTTGTTTATAGGCATGCCATTATGTCTATGACTATGCTACATCACCAAAAAGAAAAAATAAACTTAATACCAATTTATACCAATACCAACGCCACAGTTACCATAGATATAATATAGTTTACAGTTGCTCATGGGGCCTTGGAAGCTAAAAACCCAACTGATCATTCACAATAGACTGGATGGGCGAACTCGGAGATGGGAACCAAAAAAGAACGTTTCAAGCAGATGTAAAAAGAGGTGCTGCAGCAAAGTACAGTATGAAAAAATTATGTTTTTTTATTTGAAATCATGTAAATGTATTCTATCAGACACCAAATATAAATTTATGACTTTTAAATAAGCATAAAAGGGGGACTTTAATAACTGCCATAAATATAAAATGATTATTGAGAGCACTGGCTATTAACTTGATCATTCTGAAATCATGTGACGGAGTTTAAACATTGAAATGTGGTTGAAAAAAACATTGCAACAATGTTTAATGCCAAAGGATTGTAAATAGGTTAAACCAATCATTTTATATCAATGTTAAAACTTTAACATGCTGCAATAAATCAACTTTTATGCAATGTTCCAAACTGCAACAAAATTAAATGATTCAACCTTGATCCATGAAGTTGAATCACCCAAGAATGGAACCCAAACCCCAAAGTGCAAAATATAAACTGCTTTAATCATCTGGATTCAGTTTGATTAAAAGGTGATGTGTTTGTTTTCATTTCTACATGTTCATGCATCAGGTGTGACAGACAGTTGGTATTGCTTCAACAATAGGTACTGCTTCATAAAAGCCTTTTTCAAAAGATTGTGTCAATAAACAGGCCTGAAGAGATAAAGGGATATACAGTATGCTTTGTACTCACGGTTCAGGAGTGTAGAGAGGATCTGAGCTGTGACGCACATATTGTGTACAGTGAAACACTCTGAAGGCCAGACCAGCTAGAAAGTCTCTCGGTGACAAGTACCCAGCAACAGGGCGAATGGTGAAGCCAGTTCGCTCTGAAACACACATCCAGCAGCCATATAACTACTGCCATCTCCTGGTCACACAACTAATACTTCTCTCAGCTTGTATTGTAGCAATTGTAACGTTAAAATGCATCACATAGTTTATGGCTGTGTGTGCACTAATGGTGTGCGCTCAGTCTCACCTCTCAGGAAGTTGGACACGTCCTCCAGCTGTGGTATGTTGTCCTCTCTGTAGCCACAGAACTGGGTGAGCAGAGGCAGGTTGTTTAGGTGCTCTCGACAGGCATGTGTGGGGTACAGCTTATTCAACTCCCGGAAAACAACACCCCACGTCTTCACCTCTTCCTCTGTAAACTCTACACGTGGTATAGGTTCTCCACTGCGGAGTGAGAGAGAACCTTGTCAATATTAAAGATAAATATGTGGAAATAATGTAAGAGTTTTAAAACCTTTTTGTTAAACGTACTATTTGTAACTCATGGCAAGATCAGCAAAATATTTCCTTCTCTTACGATAAATGTTGTCTTTGAATCCCTGAAATCATATAGGAACAAATACATACATAAGGTCGTGGAATATTTTAGCAGCTCAAATACTGAAGAGCGTTACATGATCACGACAAAAATACTATTATCAGTGAATTTCTATAGCCTTATTATCTAGGAAGATGTAAGAAAATACTGACCGGATGATCCGCATCCAAATCTGAACCATACATCAGAACACGACAGGCACTCTTATCCAGATCTGAGATCTTCTTGGGGAACCAAGGCACCTCAGCAAGATCTGAAAAATGTTTTTTTACAGTGTTACGCAAGATTTATAGACACGTTTCTGTGCAATACTCATCTATCTAATAAAGGAGCAAAACACAGTACCGTTTGCAGGAGTCCAGAACTTATCAGGTGAGTCCATGGTTATGATGCTTGTTTGTTTGCGCAGCAGCTGAACAACCTCTTTTAGAGTTTCTCGATCACTGTCACAATCCACCAGTACTTCCAACTCTGAGTTACGCCGCCGGGACTTACGTGACTCAATATGCAAAAGCTTTACCTGGCTGTCCTGTTTATAATGAATAAAAATATTTTAGCCATCTTTAAATTTAAATGGAAAAAAATCTATTTGAATAATATCTATTCACTTGTACACTGCAGTGGCACGGAAGGAGGTGGAACTTGATACAGTATCTATAAATTCACTTAATTCTTTGACAGTGCACACTTTCCATAATAGGGTTTCAAAGTTGTTGTTTATTATTGCTTTATCTGGAATTATTAAACAACTAGCTATTTAACCATTAATGTCTTAGTTATGAATAACATGATTCTACTGAAGCTGAAAATCTAGAAAATAGTCAAGAAAGAAAGACCAGACTGGTAACAGTTAAAGAAGGCAAATATTAATGTACCTGAAATAATTTTAATGCTTTCACAAGCCCTCCGACTTCATTCTTTAGAGAGAAGACAATTGCAGCATGTTCTCTCTTGGAGGAACGTATCTTGTCTTTGTTCTCTTCTGTCTTATGTAAAGTAGTTTTTTTAAACTTAAATAAGAGAGAGAGAGAGACAGAGAGAGAGAAAGAGAGAGAGATTATAATCAGTATATCATTGGGTTTTACCTCAGGTGTTTTCACATTTGCATGACAATCTCTCTACTACAGCAGATGTTTAATATCCCTTGTGAGTGAACTTCTGTTTGCTTTTGACGTTTTTTTTTAAAATACGAAATCGTTATTCACAGGCTAATAACATGTAAAGATCATTATTTTCAAAAGGCTGAGTATAATACATTATGCAGTCAAATTTAGGTTAGGGCTAGGCTATATATGACAAGACCAGCACTATGTGGTGGACAGCAACTGCATGTAAAAGCCAATGAATTTAAAAAACAAATGTAGAATACAATGCACAACAAATCAGAAGTTCATACGCATTGAATAATAATAATAATAATAATAATAATAATAATAATAATAATAATAATGTGTGTTAAATTTTTTATCATAGTTATTTAAATGCACATTAATGATGACAATGACTTTTCTCCCCAAATTCAAATTTTTAAGCTTTATGATATGTAAGATATTATCAAAAATTGTTTTATTTTGAATATATGTCGAAAGTTGTTCTTACCTCTTTGTTGAGTTGCTTCTCTTCGTAATTCTTATTGATGGAGTCAAAAGACCGTCCTCGACGCGGCCCGTCAAGCTTGTTGGAGAGCATGGATGGGTGCTTCTGTTTTTATAGTAGAATATGGAGGTGCGTGGCTCACAGATACGCTTCTGTCAGTCTGATAATAATGTTTTCTCTCTGGATTTATAAAGAGATCAGGCGGAGGAGGGGGAGGAGCGCGCGGCTCTGGAAAGTGCTTCCTGACCAGCCGACAAGAAGATTTTGACTGGAAATGGTTCAGCAACCGAGGACTATTCGACCGTTAGATCATTATGGTACATTAATAATAATGATAATAACATTTAAATAAAGTGGGGGAAACAAAACTTGTGTTATTAATGGTAGAACGGAAAATAGGAGCAAACAGGATTAGCTGTAGCTTTTTATTTTACTCTAGTGATTAAAATGATTTTGAATCACACGGTCTCACACTGCCCTTTAAAGTTTACTGCCTGAATGTATGCCAGTTTACTTTTATTATGTAAAACTGTTTTCCCTAGATCTACTGAAAAAAGTGATATCTGTATTATTATTATTTTTTACAAAACTGATATAATTCAAGGACGTTTTAAACTAAACACATGGCCTACAAAACCTTAAAGTTAATGAGATATCACAGTGACAACAAGCCCCAGTCTCTATTGGACAGCTTATTTGGCATAATATACATTTTTGTATGCTATTGATAATGTTCCTTAATCTATAATAGTAATATTTATTATTGATCGAAGTTACAAAATGTCAATGAATTACCAGCCTATCAGTAGTTCATCAAAATCACAAGAAAAGAGAGAAAAAAAAAACAGAACAAAAAGGTAAGGAAATGTATATAAAATAGAAAACGATCGCACAATGGTTCAGTGTTGATATGCTTTAACACTATTGCCTGACAATCCTTTAAAACGTTCATTACAATCATGTCATAGACCTTGGCATTTAAACACACCCAATCTTTCATTTGGTTCATACTGTTGACTTTCGTTTATTGATTTACTCTTTCCAAGGTTGGTCTGGGATCAGTGAGCTTTATTTCCACACCTCTGCGGAAAGACCAGTGATGAAGTGATGTGGATAACGGTCTAATAAGACACGGCAGCAGGCCTAGATTAACTGCCGATGACTGATTCGGAATGTGCTTGTCACTGGTTCCTGTTATCTCCAACCAAAAGGCCCCTGCAGTCCACACTACAGTTCCAGTCCGGGGGTGAGTTGTTCCAAAGGGAGAAACATGGAAAATAATACAAGCACGTCAATGAGCATGGCTCAGATTAATAAATAATGATGTGGTAGTTATGAGCAATGTCTGTTTACAAGCTCACACCAGCATTAATTAGCTCAAATGCAATATAATTAGGTACTGCTGTACGTCCATTTCCAAACAACATGACTAATCTTTTATTCAGACGTTCTCACGCTACTTCTGTGCTTTATTGGTCCATTGTCTGTGCCTCCCACTGCTTGGTCATTGATCTGAAAGACCTCCATACCCCTCCTCAGGGGGACACACAGACAGTCTTTTGTAAGGCAGCCCATAAGTACACATCTCATTAGGCTTTATGAAGTGAGAGATTCACCATCTATTGAAACGCAGCCAGTTTATACCAGTTCCAACAGCATGTCCAGATTTTGTGCACCATTTAGTGGAGATGTAGAATATCTTTAGCTTTGCAAACCAATATCCTACATTATATCATTCAAATACTGAAAAGCAAGATGTGTGCAAATCGAAATGCTTTGTACTTTATGACTCGAAGAAAATCTCATTCATATAACCGCAACTCATTTAGAGGTAAGGCACAGGAAATGCTTGAGCTTTTTGGTGGTAACAGCTATCTGGGGGTCAAAAAGCAGCAGGGAATGAGCAATGTGCCATCTAAAGATGCATGTGTCTTAATAGGGTTAGCATGTAACCTTATATTTACTTTTGAGATTTATGTTCATTTCCTTTTGGCCACATATTATAATGGTGTTTGCGCAGAACCGGTGACGTACAGCATGATTGAGCCAAGTCAAATCATGCTCAGACTAATCCAATGCAGAACTGGAGCCTGGTCTATTAGCATAAGCTTCACTGTAGACACACAGCTTGCAATCAGAGACTTCATTCTGAGACAATTCAATCTGCAATCCGTCTCAGCAACAGGAAGTTCCCTTCAATCGAGGTTGTGAGGAAAAGGCAATGATAGAAAAAGCTATGATACATATTGTGAGTTCACTGGTCTGTCAAACAACCTGAAGTTCCTTCAAGGTATTAGTACTTCCTGCCCTCCTAGGTGAGCAAGA
The DNA here is from genome assembly GCF_003368295.1 of Carassius auratus. Taxonomy (NCBI): domain Eukaryota; kingdom Metazoa; phylum Chordata; class Actinopteri; order Cypriniformes; family Cyprinidae; genus Carassius; species Carassius auratus. The sequence continues at coordinate 13,436,862 of NC_039249.1, forward strand.
CAAGTTATGATGTGATGCAGAACAATGTCAGGAAAGATTAAGTCTGGTCATGATCACTGAGCTTCAGTTGAAAGATGACAATCGTAAGAAATATCTCACCAGCCTAGTAAAAAAAAATCCATTACAGTAGGTGGACCAAATAAGATTTGCTCCAGTGCCGGGAAAAAGACCTAGGTAACTCTCATTAGTGGTTTAATCGAGCTGCGAGGCACTTGAGTCAAGTTTTGGCACGGTCTGCAAACTTTATGAGACTGTAGATTCTTATGTTGACCTTTTATATCTGTTATTTAAATGCAAATGTTCATCGATATACAGAGAGAGAGAGGAAGAAATGAATGTGTATAGCTCAGAAGCTCTGAGAGCTAATTTGTTTGACCAGGGGTAAACATGTGCGTCAGCATGCTGCTTGTGCATCTGGCTCGCTCGGCAATCTATGACCTCTTCATCACCCAGTAAAGACGATGGATTGCAAAACAGGCTGTGACAGGACAGAGGGGTATATGATTCCATCATAATCTTTTTAAAGCTCTGGAGGAAATCAATGGGACTTCCTGTTTCATAAAGTGAAGAAATGACATATAATGTTCTAATAGATTTTTTATTTAAAAAGTAATGCTCTTTTCATAAGTGGTTTCCACAATATTAAACAGCACAACTGTTTTTAACATTGATTATAATAAATGTTTCTTGATCATCAAATTGCCATTTTAGAATGATTTTGGAAGGAGCATGTGATACCAAGGATTGTTGTAGTCAGTTATTTTAAGTTACTTTAAATTTTAATATTATTATTAAAACAAAATTTCTGATAAAAAATAAATGCAGCTTTGGTGAGCATAAGAGACTAGTAGTGTTCATAAATATTACAAGAGCCAATCCATCCAAAGGAAAGTAAATGATCTTGAATGATCCTTGTCTTTATGCTCGTTCAAAACTTCATCCAACATTGTAACAATATTGACAATATGCTTTTGACTTTCAACAATCATTCTGAAGTAAATTATTGAGTTTTTACAGCGTAATAGGTTGGTATTGACATTTCAACGCTGAAGCTGTATGACACAGGAAATTAGTTGCAAGACACATAAAAAGGTTTACTGACCTTTCCGTTTTTAACATTAGACAGTACCTCTCAACTACTTTGAGGAAATTTCTAGAACATCATTGAGAAAATGGAATGCACTTTGCAGAGAGCAGCAGATATTTTATTATCAGTATTGTGAGAAGAGTATGTGGCGATCTAATAAAACTGAATTTGCCAGGTTTAGAATCGAAAATGAACTTCTATTGCTAATGGATGGTGATGTTGCATTGAAGTTTGGGGGATCAGTTTATTGAAATTTTCTATTAAATTCATTATATGTTCACTTTGAAATGTATTGCATCTTAGCATGTTTCTTACAATTCTTAGAGGGAATTTCAGAATAGCAGTTACAAGAGAAGCTTTACATTTTCATAGTGCAGGTATATATAACAGTCAACACTTGAATGGAAGAATAGTACGGCCATGACAGCAGCCAGACCAATCTAATGGACTAACTAACCCAACAGAATGACCGACAGCTGTAGAGACACTGACAGACTTGACTGTACATGAGCAGTCACATTTGATTAAATTCTTGCTCGGATGATATACTGCCTTCCAACCATCAACCATATCCAGTTCTTTCTTAGGAAGCAACGAAACCACTCAGAGGAAAGGAAATGCTTGAATGAGGAACGCTAACCAAGTCTAGTCTACAAATTGTGAACATTTGGTGAAATTGTTAAGAATTACTCCCTTGAGTTCATTCTACAAAAAAGTGAAATTTAACTATCAGTTCAGGAAAGAAGGGAGAACAATTATGAAAACTAAATGGTTACATAACATGACAAAGTTAGTTTGAATATACTGTATACATTTATTTAAGATAAAGGTAAATTTGTGTCATGTATGAAATTTGTTCAACAGTTTGTGGAAGTGGCAGATGCACCTAACAGTTCACAATGCAATGCTAAGTATACCAGACGGGATTTAAAAACATGTCAGGAATTACCCTACAGCGAATCATCTCCCCAACCCTCATCAGAGAAAATATCAGCCTGTCGTTGTTTGAAATTGTTTCTGAAGTCCTCATCAAAGTGCTCCAGGTCATCTTCTTTGAAAATACCCTAGAAAACAAGGAAAATAAGAAAACATACAAATGTTGCATTACAAAAAATACATTCTCTAATGGGTCTGATCAAGTGAGAAATGTGTGTGTGTGTGTGCACTATGGTGTGGTGTTCTCACCTTTGGAAGGTATCCCAACAGTTTCGTTGCATGCTGTTTTAGGAGCCTCTGTCTCTCCTCTTCAATGATCTTTCGCCGCTGAGCCTCTCTCTCCTTCTCCATAGCTCGCTCCTCTTCCTCCCTCTCCTGTTGAATATTTAGATTCATTCATTCCATGTCGTCTGTACTATCAGTGGTTATTGGTATAGTCTGAATCAGAAGCAACTAATGGAACTAATTTCTGCACATTTGCATGCTTGATTTGTGGCTTTGAGTCTTACTTGTTCAGCCAGATACTGCTGTCTCCTTTCTTCCAGTAGCTTCTCCACAGCTCGTTTGTGTTCCAACTGTTTCATACGGCGCTTCTGGGCATTCATCTGCTCAATGCGGTCATCCTCTGCAAACTTGGCCATCATCATCTGTCTAAAGGTCTTCTCTTCCTCTTTCTCAGCTTGTATGCGCAACTGCTTGAAGGCCATCATCTCCTGACATGTCTGCTGCAGCTCTAGCCGCTGCCGGATCCTCTTTTCCATCTCTTCCTGTAAGTGAGTGACATGATGGTAAAGAAATAATAAATGTACACAGTCCTGAAATATGCTTAATATTCTTGGTTAATTGAAATATGACTGGGATTTTTCTAGATAGGCATCATAAGGTTAGTGTTGCCAGGGTCACGATTTTCCACACAATTGGGCTATTTTAAAAATGTCACAAGAAAATTTTTTGTATTGTGTGTTTTTGGGCCACTTATATAATGTACCACAGCCACCAAAAGGCTTACTAGAGGTTACATTTAGACACAAGTTTCACACACATCAGGAACTTGAAAGCAGTTAAATTAAGTTTGCCATTATAGATTAATAATGCATTTATTCTTGTGTGTAGACAAAACAAGAGTAAATGTGGAGAGTAGAAGAGTGAAACAAAAAGAGTATGTAGACTATTAATAATAGTCTTGACTGAGATTAGAAGATTTTTAAAAGAACTGGGGAAGTGAAAGAATGTGTAGCTTTACAGATTAAATAATAAATGTGCACATATCGCATAAAAGGTCTAGCTAAAATTATCCAAAAAAACAAACAAACTGTGTTTTCATTACTTTTGGGTGGGTTTTTTTGAGTCAGTTTTGGAATAGAATTTCTTTGTTTCTTTTTAGATCTGGCAACCCTGCATAAGATTAACCTGTGTCTTCTTTGTAAAAATGCACAGTGTGTATCCAGTAAAGTGAGATGTAGTAAGAGACACTGTAGGAGAGTTCTCACAATTTCCTGTTGTCTTGCAGCCTCGGCCTGCTCTTCCAAGTGAAGTTCCTCACGGACGCGCTCCATCTTCTCACGCTCTCTTTTCTCCATCTCGATCTGCTCAGAGAGCTTAACAAGAAGGAATGAAAGAACACATTAATACCTGAATCTTGAGTACATAATGGCACAGAGGGTGAGCTGTCATGTACCATTTTGTGCAGGGTTTCTTTGGCCTGTTCTCGCTCTCTAACTTTGGCCATCCTGTCCTCCTCCTTCCTCTGCTGGTATTGGGCAAACTCAATGATGCGCCTGTTCTCCGCCTCCACCTTTGCTCGCTCTAAATGTCTCCACTCTGCTTGCTGCTTTTTAAAATCTTCAATGTATCTCTTAGTGGCCACCACTTTCTCAAGTCGTAACTGAAGCTCCCTGTAAATTAAGCTTGTCAGTTTCAAACCATCCTAAAACCATTTAACCAGCTAATCTAAAAGAGGTTATGTTGTCAGCTTTCTCCAGAATTTCTAAAAATGAAGTAGAAAACATAATACTCAGGAAAACGTGAAAACAAAGAACACACTTACCTCTGGTCTTCCTCATAGATCTTCCGCACTATTTCGTCCACCATGAGTTTCTCTTTAAGAAACTCTTCATAGGCTTCCTGTCTCTTGCGCTCCTTCTCCTCAAGCTGCCGCTCAAGTTCTTGTTGGTACCGCACTACCTCCTCATACTTCTTCTGCTCCTGCTTCTCTTTCTCAATCTCTGCAAGCTCATGCTCGTCCTTCATCTTACGGGCAACAGCTGCCTCTTGTCGCTGGTAAGATGTAAATTCACAATAAGCAAAACCACAAAATAAGAGACTCAAATGTCAGACACATATTTGCAGATCACACTGTTACCACTGTCTCATATCGCATGGCTTCCTTTTCTGCCATCTGTGCTGCCCGTTCTCTGTTCGTGTAGGCAGACTTGAGCTTTAACTCCAGCTCTCGAAGCTCAACGCTGCCAATAAAAAAACAGAGCTTAATAAATGTTAAACCTATAAAAACATTATGCAGTGCTATAGTGCAATCAAGCTCTCCGGTCTCTTACCTGTTCTCTTTAATGTACTGCCTCATCTTCTCATCTCGGAGTTTCTCATTATTAATTCTGGCAAGCTCCTTGGCCATCCTCTCTTCCTGTTCAAGCTGCCTCTCTCTGAACTGTCTGTCCGCTTCTGCCTACAACATACATTTTGCATCTATTTTATTTATATTTTAAAATAAAAATGGTAATGTTACATATACATTATATGTTTTGATTTAGAATAGACTGTATTCAGTGTATGTTCTGAAATGCATGGATGTTCTTAAAGGTATGTTCATATTTTTGTATGGCAGAAAAAAAAATAAACAGTAGGGCAGAGCTAATGGGGATCCTAACAAATAAACAAAATACGAATAATGTAAAACGATCAGAATAAAATCAACCTTGAGAAGTGATTCCTCCATTTGTTTGCCGTACTCTTCATCTTGCATTTTGCGCAGGAAGCGCTTTTTCTCGATTCTGTCTTCGCACTGGATGTTGGCTTGCAGTTGCTTGTCTTTGGCGATGTGTTTGCTTTGATTCTCACGCATTTCCTCCTGTTTGCGGTGCTCCAGCAGCATCTTCTGATGGTGGCTGTGAGAGATGTTGCGCTGCTGGCTCGTGAAAGACTGCAAAAAGACGGTTTCCCGTAAGTACAATACAACATCGCATCGTAGCATCTGCAACGATTAACGTTACCTAGTTCGTTGAATTTAGTTACTCATATCTGCATTATTCTTACCATTCTTCAGGTGTACTGGAGGTTGTGGATCAGGTCCGTCGACTTTGTGATATAAATGCTTTTGTTTCTAACTAAACAAAGTGGGAAACGCCAGCCACACTCAGTTGTTTGTGAGCCGTTGTCCTAGAAACGCCGGGCTTTCCACCTGTTAATAAAGACGAATATTATTGGCCAGCGCAACTCTTGCAGTACTAATAAAGTGCAACATGTTCCGGAAGCAAATATTCCCATTTATTTTCTCTAAAATAGATATACAACGTAGTGGTAGTAACAATGAAGCATGTGAAAACTTACAATTTATTAACCATTGTCCATTGCTTCGCAAAATGAGTCATTGTTTAGAAGCACTCTAAACGCGAAACTCTAGTGACGCCTGGTGGTCAGAATTATAGATATGAATGATGCAAATGGAATGTAGAAGAAGAAGAAGAAAAACATGCAATGTTTTCTTGAATCTCTATTAAATGCAATTAAATCTTTTGGACAATATAAAATACAAAGTAGAAAATTTATAAAACTGAACGTAACTTTTTCAGAAACTATCAAAAATATGTCATTACAAAAGAAGAAAAACACAATGAAAATTAAAAATTTAACAGGCTCTTCAAATATGCTTCATTCTTTGTTAATGTTTTTCAAAGATTTGTTTTCGCTAATCGTGGATCTGAATTCATTGCCACAGATTGCCACAAACTTCTCGTGTGGGCGGGCTTAACAGTGATCTACTCTGATTGGATAGTGAGCTTTTGATGGACAGGTGCTCTCTGACAGTTATTCCCATGTATCTTTTAGTAAGCAACTAAAGTAGCAACAGAGGTGATAAACTGAGAGGCTGTGTTTGTGTTGCAGTTACACATTTAGCAAATGTAAAAACAGGACAGATCTATTGCAGATGATCTCAGACATACTGATGCATATTAATTTGAATACATAACAGTCTCGTCAGAATTTTGCACATATGTTGTTTGTTAAGTTTGATATTATTAGGGACCCCAGCAAGAAGCAGCATTGCAGTGAATGTGAGAAAAAAAGTATTAAAAAGCCATAGGGCGAAGTCTAGCAATATTTCTGATAAATGATAAGGAAGTTTTACATTGCACATGTGGGTCAAAAGACAAATTAAAGTCAAATATAACTCTTAATTTTTTATATATCTGTTCAAAAGTCCAAAACAGAAACATCCGTGTATAAATTAGCAAACCGCAGCTTTACGGAGCCAATGAACATAACCGAAGTCTTATCAATATTACGTTTGGTTCATCTAAGTTTTTATCTTAGAAATACAGTGTGAGAGAAAAGAAACATCCACATTTTGACCTGTGAATATACTGTAGTGAGAATAAATTTAGTGAATAGAGTGAATATAAATCCGACTACTCATTTCACCCTCTGATTTCTGTTTTATGGACAAAATATAATCTTTTGTGTTCCACACAAGAGATGAAGTCACATAGGGTTCTAATAATATAGTCATTAAATAAGTCATATAGGTCAGTTAATGATTACAGTACAATTTATTGTTCTGAAGCCTCAAAAGGTTGTCCATTGACAGGAATGGGTCTGATGGTTATCAGATTCCTAAGAAAATGGAAATGTTTTTGTTGTTGATTACAATAAGCATACTGTAAACAGCTGCAAGATTTAGTTACTTATAAATCAGCCCTTGATAAGAAAAGGATTTAAATACAGTATTTCCTTAAGCCACTTTAAAAATTAAGGACACACAAAACCATTTAGCCCTGCTGTATAGAAATGGTAAGTTATTATGCAAGGTTTGCAAGTTTTCAGTGTGTGTTTAAATCATGAAAAATTTTCTTCTTTTGTTTGCAGAATGTCTATCTTATGAAAATATTTCTCAGTCTCTCACTGAGTTTATGGTTGTGTGATGCTAAATCAAGTAAGTTTCATTTTAAGATTTAACTAAAACAATTTATCTTAAGAACCTTAAGATATTGATTTCACAATATATTACATTATGACCTACTTAAACAAAAAAAAAATGTTAGTTTGTTTTAAATGTTTTTTCTACAGTGGGAGCTATGTATGTAATACAAGAAGCAGAAGCACCATGTATTAACATCAGTGATACCAACAGCAACCATGAGCTTGAAAAACTTCTGGACAGAATTAAATATGTTGCTCGAAGCTGCAAAGAAATCCGTGACAAGTATCATGTTTATGATGGTACAATCTTTTCTATTTATTTTTGCTATCTTAAGCACCAAACTGCATTTATTTGACCCAGGAATACCTCTGTTCATTCAGACGGCCTGTACTATCTGATCTCATCAAGAGGGGTCCTTTACCAGACGTTCTGTGATATGACCACTGCCGGCGGCGGCTGGACGCTGGTGGCCAGTGTTCATGAAAACAACATGCATGGAAAGTGTACTGTTGGTGATCGCTGGTCTAGTCAGCAAGGCAGCGACCCAAAACGTCCTGATGGTGACGGGACATGGGCAAACAGAGTCACATTTGGAGCTGCCGAAGCGGCCACAAGTGATGATTATAAGGTATTTTTTATTGCATTAATGGTTTTACAGCCATGGTTCAAGGGACGAAACCTAAAGGACACTAAGACATTGGACTGACAATGAAAAGATGTTGGTCTACGACATCTTAAATGACAGTCTGTTTCCTTTCCGTCACAGAATCCTGGATATTTTGACATTGTGGCACAGGATGTTTCTGTGTGGCATGTTCCTAATAATGTTCAGCTGGAACACTGGACCACTGCCTCCATCCTGAGATACCACACTGAAAATCTTTTCTTAACCCTACATGGAGGAAACCTTTTCAATTTATTCAAGGTTAGATAAACTTTGCACCATTTTCACAGAAATATAGGTGAAGACTAATTTTGAAATGAAATTAAATAAAACAATGAATATTTATCTTTATTTTCCCAGAAATTCCCTGTGAGGTTTGGAATCGGGACATGCAACATTGATAATGGACCTGCTATTCCAATAGTGTATGATACTGGAAATACAGTAACAACCAAAAATCTGTATGGTCCTTATCCAAGAGGTAGCAATACTTTGAGCCGATATTTTTTTCAAATTAGCTACATCGATTAACAGACATAAAATCTGTGTATTATTCAGTTCCTTGTGTATTGCTTACAAGGCATCATCATTGTTGAGATCACTTTAATGAATGAAAGCCATGTTGTATGTGGACCTACCATGACAGATCATCATCAGTGGTATATTCTGTGGATTTTTTCCCCAGAAATATTTGAGCCTGGATTCATCACATTCAGGGTCTTCAATACTGAAAAGGCAGCTATGGCTCTTTGTTCAGGTGTTAAACCAACCGGTTGTCACACCGAACATGTGAGTTAAAAATAATCTTTCCATTTATAAACTGAAACTGTGGCATGCTGTTAATCATCACAGGCAATAATGCTTCGAAGAGCAGGGGTGCAAAACAAACGTAACCCACCGGCCTGATCATTCCATACAGCCCAAATTCCAAGTCACAGAAATGTAATGGCAAAAATTATATATATTATATAACATTATATTATATTACAAAATACAAATCTTTTGTTGTTTTTTATTGAGGGAGGGGGGAGGGCACAGTGTGTGTGTGTGTGTGTGTGTGTGTGTGTGTATTTATATATGTAAAGTGTTAAATTCAGTTTTAACTGCTCTGTTTGTGCAGACTGCCTAATGTAATATATTCTGTCAAACGTGGCCCCAACCCCAAATGAGTCCCCCACCCCTGATGAAGAGGAAGTTCACAATTATACTCCTACTGCACCAATATTATTTGAAGAAATACATATCGTGTTGCTAGTAATGTACTCTTATTGTTGCAGTTCTGTATTGGTGGAGGTGGACACTTTCCTGAGGGCGTCCCTAGACAGTGTGGGGACTTTACGAGCTTCGACTGGGATGGATATGGTACTAATACAGGATGGAGTGCTTCCAAAGAGATGACTGAAGCAGCTGTACTTCTCTTTTATCGCTGACACTCTGATCATTCTAAAGAGATATACCGCATTTATTACCAGCTGAACATTATAAACACAATGAAGAATTTATTTACAACATAAATTATTTATAATGGCTATAATTCATTTTTCAGATAAACATGCGCCAATGTTTTTAACTTCTGAAAATTAATTCTAAGGTCATAAGTGTTCTGTGTCTGTCTGGTATCTTTCCCGGCTGGTTTCTTAGTTTTCTTTGAGGGTATTAATTTTTAGACTTACTAAAAGTAATCAGGTCTCCTGCTGAAGCCTGCATCTGTGTCTGTGTTTTGTGCCTGATATCATTTGTTTGGTGCAGTCAACATTAATATGAAGGGAATAAACCTCTAATCTGTGTCAGGAAGAGAAAGCTTCTTTGGTTGCTGACAGGGTAATTTTTTTTCTTCTATATTTATGTGCTCCACTTAGGTGTTTTTTTTTTTTTTTTTTTGTTCTTTTCATAAATTGGAAACACTCCTTTTCATTTTTACTGTTTTAAACACTTTATTAATTATTGCAAAGTCATCAAAACTAACTCATGGCATCCAAACTAATTATTTTTTGAAAAAAGTCAAAAATAAATCAAAACAGTCGTTTATGACATAAATGTGAGACTTATTCGCAAAATCACCACTAGGTGGCGCAAAGGGTTGGTGCTTTGCTCAGAAAGGCTGAAATTGTGACATTTCCACTTTTAAATGAAGATAAAATAATTAAGTAAATTAAACAAGTCTTTTAATGTTCATTTGAAGTTACTGACTGCTCCTTTATCACTGCTGTCTGAGACACAATGAAATAATTCTGCTACTGCTGATCTGGCAGTCACAGCATTCAGTCAGTGTATTCTGCTGATGATTATCTTTTTTTTAGACATTTCAATGTATTTTTATTGTGCTACATTTCAATGTATTTTTATTGCGCTTGTACATCTATCATATTTCTATGTATTGTTCCTGTTCAACAGAAAAGCCTATTAGGCTATTTTATGTAAGTATGTTTTAATAAATTATTTATATCTTGTTGTATAGTGTCAATTTTCCAAAATTGAGATTTATACACCATCTGAAAACCATCTTAGCATAAAAGGAAAAAAAAATAGTTTTGACCTATAAATTGTATTTTTGGATATTGATATAAATATACCCCAGCAACTTAAGACTGGTTTTGTGGTCCATGGTCACACATATAAATATACTGAAGTATGAAAATGTTTTTGAGTATAAAACAATTGGGCCCAAAATGACATTTTAATAAGCGAAGACATGTTAGGGAAACTTTTTGTTCACAGAGAAAACTATAAACGAAAAAATGGTAAAGTGAAAAATATAAAATGTCATGTGTATTGCTTAAGTTTAACAAAAGACCTATGCACCCAAAGTGTCCATGTAAATTAAAATTAAAGATTGATCAATTTTGATACATTGAACTACAGTAAAGAAGGAGACGAGTGTAAAAAGTGAGTTCCTGAGCTTGGTATTGATTGAAGTGCTGCCTGCAATAAGCATGAAGGATGAGTATTAGTTTATACATTATGATTTGATATTTCATCAAATGTAATGAATTATCAAACTTCAAAAATGTTTAGAACAAAGGAGGTGTGTGTGTGTGTGTGTGTGTGTGTGTGGGGGGGGGGGGGGTTGCTGTTACGCGCATTCTCTGACTTGCACAAGCTAAGTCTCTCGACAGTGCTCGATAAATCAGAAGAGGGAAACACAGGGCAAAAACGTAAGTTTTTTTTTAAACTATACATTGAAATAAATAAAAAGAAAGAGTGTAAACTACGTAGATGTTAATTTTGTATTTAATCTACTTTTTTTACGAAAGAAACTTAAAAGTGAAAGCAGAGCTTCAAGCTGCGCGTTGAGTTCACGGGGAAAAAACCTGTGCACTAACCAACAGTATGCTAGCCATTGATCACAAACAAGATAGTAAAAATACTTGACCTTGTTATAATTATTACACTGCAGTGTTATTGTTTCCTGATGTAAACTATAAAAATGCACAAGATTGCATTTTCTGTAGCATCCTATGGCATAAATCAATTCCTATAGTATAAACTTCCACATTGCTGTATGTTGGATATTGATTGCAAGGGATTGGACAGGATTCACGCTTTTTTACTGTTTGTCGATACAAAAAAAAAAAAAAAGAAAGAAAAAAAAAAAAAGACAGTACTATTTATTAGAAAGATAAAACATAGGAAACGCCCCTTAGACAAAACGGTACATGCAGAACTCTTTCTGGCGTTCCTGGACTTCCTGGTTATCGGTCCACAGATTCTCATCTACATCACGATATCTTCCCTTACAATGCAATGCTTCACACCTTTCCCTTCAGTAGTGAAAGTCAAGATTCACTTGAGAACTATTCATCAGTATGAATCAGCTTGTTTTGCTTGACAAATTACAGCATGACTGAGAAAAACTGTACGCAGAGAATAGCAATGAGGCTGATGAAAGAAAAATGTGCTTAATGTGTTATTGTGAATAACTTTTCTCCTTTTGTTTGCAAAGTACAAAAATGTTTCCAGGGTTCCTTCTCAGCCTCGCACTCTCACTGAATTTGTGGTTCTGTGAGGTAGCATTAGGTGGGTGTATTTTTTTATCTGCATCATTTTAATAAATATATCTCATTTCGTATCACAATATATATACACTGTCTTTATGTTTCATATTTTAGCAACTCAACAAGAAGCACCATGTATTATTATGGATGAAACCAATATCAACCCTGAGATTGCAAAACTTCTGGGCCGAATTAAATATGTTGCTCGAAGCTGCAAAGAAATTCGTGAGAAGTATCATGTTTATGATGGTACAATCTTTTTTTTTTTTTTTTTTTTTTGCTATCTTAAGCACCAAACTGCATTTATTTAACCCAGGAATACCTCTGTTCATTCAGACGGCCTGTACTATCTGATCTCATCAAGAGGGGTCCTTTACCAGACGTTCTGTGATATGACCACTGCCGGCGGCGGCTGGACGCTGGTGGCCAGTGTTCATGAAAACAACATGCATGGAAAGTGTACTGTTGGTGATCGCTGGTCTAGTCAGCAGGGCAGCGACCCAAACCGTCCTGATGGTGACGGGACATGGGCAAACACAGTCAAATTTGGAACTGCCGAAGCGGCCACAAGTGATGATTATAAGGTATTTTTATTACAACATAAAGGATATTAAGACACTGGACTGACATCAAATGATTTATCTAGAATCTGAAACAGAACAAAACTGCATTATATAAAGCATATAAATAAATGTGACTTGACTTGACAGAATCCTGGATATTTTGACATTGTGGCACAGGATGTGTCTGTGTGGCATGTTCCTAATAATAGTGAACTGGAACACTGGACCACTGCCTCCATCCTGAGATACCACACTGAAAATCACTTCTTAACCCTACATGGAGGAAACCTTTTGAGTTTGTTCAAGGTCAAACAAACTTCGACACAATTTTTAAGTTTGAAACATTGACACACATAAAGGCAAAGCTAAAGCGGACATTTATCTTCATTTTCCCAGAAATTCCCTGTGAGGTTTGGAATCGGGACATGCAACGTTGATGATGGACCTGTTATTCCAATAGTGTATGATACTGGAAATGCTATATCAACAAAATATCTGTATGGTCCTAATTCAAGAGGTACAGCCATACATTTTAAGACAATATTTTTCAAATATTTTTAAAGAAAGTAGCTAAATTGATGGATAGTCATAAAATCTTTGTATCGTTCAGTGATGCTATTATTTAAGCCATCATCCCTTTTGTAATCTGATTACTGTTGTATGTGGATCTACAATGACAGATCTTCATCAATGATATATTTTGTGAATTTGTTGTTAGGATTATTTGAGCCTGGATTCATCACATTCAGGGTCTTCAATTATGAAAAGGCAGCTATGGCTATTTGTTCAGGTGTTAAACCAATCGGTTGTGACACCGAACATGTGAGTTAAAAAATAATATGGATTAATAATGGATCAACATTAATGAACAGAATTTGTGATATAATAATTCAGATCAGACAATATTACATGGATTCATTTAGAGTAATACACTTACAACAAAAATAAAACTACAGCATTAATGTTATTTGAAGAAATGCACCTTGTGTTGCTAGTAATGTACTCTTATTGTTGCAGTTCTGTATTGGTGGAGGTGGACACTTTCCTGAGGCCGTCCCTAGACAGTGTGGGGACTTTACGAGCTTCGACTGGAATGGATATGGTACTAATACAGGATGGAGTGCTTCCAAAGAGATAACTGAAGCAGCTGTACTTCTCTTTTATCGCTGACACTCTGATATTTATAATGGCTATAATAAGTGTTAGCTATTTAATAAACATCTTCTGCTATTTTCTACTCCATATCCAGTACTCAATACATTAAAAGTGTATGGTTTATTTTTTATATAACTGCCGAAAAGTGGGAGCAAATATATAACATTTTAATAAATTCAGTTGATTGGCACCTATTGAAACAAATTATACCTTGTCAATAACTTATGTGACTAAAGTCTGTTTTTGGTTAGTTGTCATGTCAATGTAAACGCCCCTAAAGACCACTAAGCGCATGACATCATTTGTCATGTCCTCGGGTTGATCACTCTGTCCTTCGATTGGCGTGTTCTGTATCTGTCTGGTATCTTCCCCGGCTGTTTTTTTGTTTTCTTTGAGGGGGTTCATTTTTGGACTTATTAAAAATAATCAGGTCTCCTGCTGAAGCCTGCATCTGTGTCTGTGTTTTGTGCCTGATATCATTTGTTTGGTGCAGTTAACATTCAAATTAAGGGAATAAACCTCTAATCTGTGTCAGGAAGAGAAAGCTTCTTTGGTTGCTGACACTGAAGGGTAATTTTCTTTCTCCCTGTCTTTCTACTATATTTATCCGCTCCACTTAGGGGCTTTTTTTTTTGTTGTTTACATAAATTGGAAACACTCATTTTCATTTTTACTGTTTTAAAAACGTTATTAATTATTGCAAAGTCATCAAAACTAACTCATGGCATCCAAACTAATTATTTTGTGAAAAAAAGTCAAAAGTCGTTTATGACATAGATGTGAGACGCAAAATCACCACTAGGTGGCGCAAAGGGTTGGTGCTTTGCTCAGAAAAGCTGGAATTGTGACATTTTCACTTGTAAATGAAGATAAAATAATTAAGTAAATTAAACAAGTCTTTTAATGTTCATTTGAAGTAACTGACTGCTCCTTTATCACTGCTGTCTGAGACACAATGAAATAATTCTGCTACTGCTGATCTGACAGTCACAGCATTCAGTCAGTGTATTCTGTTGATGATTATCTTATTGCTGCTGGGTTTTTTTATTTCGATATTTCGATGTGTTTTTATTGCGCTTGTACATCTATCAAATTTCTATCTATTGTTCCTGATCAACAGAAAAGCCTATTAGGCTATTTTATGTAAGCATGTTTTAATAAATTATACATATCTTGTTGTAAAGTGTAAGTGTCAATTTTCCAAAATTGAGATTTATACACAATCTGAAAGCTGGATAAATTTTCTGTCTGTCCATTAATGTATGGTTTGTTAGGATAGGGTAATATTTGGCCAAGATACAACTATTTGAATATCTGTAATCGTCTCTAGGTTACGTATGTAACCCTAGTTCCTCGAGGGAACGAGACGCTGCGTCAAATGCACTTTGGGGAACGCGCCTAGCGTGAGCGACTCTGAATATCGTGTGTAATCAGTCCAATGGAAGAGCGTGGCGTCACAGGCGGGGTGACGTAAGTGACCAGGAAGCTATAAAAGCACGTGCCGCAGCATTGCAGATGTCCAGCATGGATACATCTGCTTGGAAGGCCTTGGAGGCCCCCATACCCCGAGTAGAGTGAGCCTTGTCTCCCGACAGCGGGGGACGACCAGAGGACTCATAGTTGGCGTTGATAGCCTCGACTATCCAACGACTAATGGTCTGCTTAGAAGCAGGAAAACCCCTCTTGGGGGGACCATAGCGTACAAGCAATTGATCAGTTTTTCTCCACAGGGCAACTCTGTGGACGTATGCGTCCAGTGCTCGAACTGGACACATACAATTTAGCTTCGCTTGGTTAGCCTCCCGAAAGGGAGGAGGACAGAAGGCCTGCAGCACTACAGGTCGTGGTGTAACAGAGGGAACCTTGGGAACATATCCTGCTCGAGGGTATATGAATGTTTTGGTCATGCCCGGTGCAAACTCAAGATAAGTGGGGGCCACAGAGAGGGCCTGAAGATCTCCTACTCTCCACAGAGAGGTGATAGCCAACAGAAAGGAGGTTTTAAGTGTGAGATGTCTGTCTGAGATATCTTGAATAGGTTCAAACAGGGGTTTGCACATTGCCTCTAACACCACAACCAAGTCCTACAGGGGAATACGGGACCATACTGGAGATCTCAGCCTCAGCGCACCGCGGAGGAAACGTGTAACTAGGGGGTGTCTTCCCAGAGACTGGCCATCGAGAAGGGTGTTGTAGGCCACAATGGCCACCACGTAAACCTTCAGCGTGGAGTGGGTCAACCCTGCAGAGAGGCTAGCCTGTAGAAACTCCAGAACTGTACCAACTAAGCAGTTTGCTGGGTCTAACTGGCGGTCTCTGCACCATGAGGTGAAGAGTTTCCACCTCAGGGCATACAGTTTCCTCGTTGAGGGAGCTCTGGATTGGAGGAGGGTCTCAACAACCTCAGTTGAGTGATCAGCTGCTAACAGTTGTGACCCCTCGGGCCACACCCACAGCTTCCAAAACTCCGGGCGAGGGTGAATTATCGTACCCTGTGCCTGCGCGAGTAGGTCTGTCCTGATCGGTATCTCCCACGGAGAGCCGTCAAGGAGCGAGACTAGATCTGAGAACCATACTCGGCCCAGCCAGAACGAGGCTACTAATAACAGACGGACCCCATCCCGGCGTACTCTTGCCAGTACTCCCGGGAGCAGAGCAATAGGGGGAAAGGCGTACAGAAGAAGCCTCGGCCAGGTCTGTACCATAGCGTCCAGTCCCAGAGGAGCTGGATGAACTAGAGAGAACCAAAGGGGACATTGTGATGTCTCTTGAGTTGCAAATAGGTCTACTTGAGCCCTGCCAAATACTCTCCATATCTGCTTCACTACCTCTCGGTGAAGTCTCCATTCCCCGGGCCTCGGCCCCTGCCTCGTCAGTATGTCTGCTCCCATATTTTGTTTCCCAGGAATATATACTGCTCTTAATGAGAGGAGTTTGCTCTGGGACCACACCAGGATCTGGTGCGCCAGCTTGTACAAAGGGCGCGAACACAGACCTCCCTGGTGGTTGATATAAGAGACCACCGATGTGTTGTCGGTGCGCACCAACACATGGTGACCCCTTAGGTCTGGGAAGAAGTGGTTCAGTGCACAATTTCTAGACAATTGATATGCCATGTTAGATGGCGACCGCTCCACAGACCACGGGCAGGGTGGCCACACATGACTGCACCCCAGCCAGTGAGGGATGCGTCCGTCGCCAGTATTACACGGCGACAAGGAGCTCCCAGCACCGGGCCCTGATTCAAGTTTATTCCACATGTCTAAGGCACGGAGGCAGTGCTGCGTGACCTTGATAGTGCGAAGTAGATTGCCCCTCGGGGAAAATCCCTTGGTCTTGAGCCACCACTGTAGGGGTCTCATGTACAGCAGGCCAAGAGGTATCACATTGGACGCAGCTGCCATCAGAACCAACAATCTCTGAAATTGTTTGACAGTAAGTGACTGGCCTTCTCTGACTCTCTCGCCTGAGATGCGGATCGACTCGATACGAGCAGGGGACAATTGTGCCTGCATTGCAGTCAAATCCCATACTACATCTAGATAGGTGGTTCTCTGAACCGGAGAAAGCACACTCTTCTTGGCATTCAGTCTCAAACCCAGCTCCCTCATATGTGCGAGAACGACATCTCGATGCCGAGCCGCAACCTGCTCTGACTGAGCTAAAATCAACCAATCGTCGATATAGTTGAAAATGCGGATGCCCTGCATGCGCAGGTGGACCAGAGCCGCGTCTACACATTTTGTGAAAGTGCGGGCTGAGAGTGCAAGGCCGAAGGGAAGTACTCGATATTGGTAAGCTTCACCCCCGAAAGCGAACCTCAGAAACTACCTGTGTTGTGGAAGGATGGATATGTGGAAGTATGCGTCTTTGAGATCTATTGTGACAAACCAGTCCTCGGACCTGATCTGAGCTACAACATGCTTGATTGTGAGCATTCTGAACTTCAATCTCATAACTGAACGATTTAAGACCCTCAAGTCTATTATCGAACGCAGCCCCCCATCCTTCTTTGGAATTATGAAATACCGGCTGTAAAATCCTGATTCCCTGTCCTGAGGAGGGACCACCTCAATGGCCTCCTTCTCTAATAGGGTGTCCACTTCCTGTTCCATAACCAGACCCTGCCTGGGGCCGACTATCGTCTAAATGACCCCGTTGAATATTGGCGGTGCGGAGCCGAACTGAATACAGAAGCCTTTTTCTACTGTATGCAGGACCCATCGAGATACATTTGGCATTTGACTAAGGAAATCAGTCTCTTGAGACTGACTTCTGGTGTAGGAGGCCCCCGCAGGGGCAGCAAGCGTCTCAGCCCCGCTACGCACACGGGCGGAAGATACTGAGACCGATGCTCGCTGGGGACCGCTGCACCCTGGAACACTGGCAGGGTTGGCAGACCGGCCCCCAGAGGGCGCTGAGGCAAGACGGGCACCGTGTACTGCGGTGTGTACCGCTCTACCCCAGCAGAGGCTGCCCTCTGAAACACTTGGCATTTGGCGTCCTTTTGGCATCAGGGTTTCTTGGCCGAGGACTTCTTAGCTTCAATAACTGCCCTGAGATCTTGCTTGGGCTTAGAAGACCTCAGCCAAGAGCTGCTTTTGGGCCTCGCGATACGAGCCCATCTCCCCCCCAGATGCCCCAAGAGAGCGACGAGGGAGGAACTTATGGAACGTCGCTGCTTGTTTGCTGGCCTCCTGAAACCTGTCGACAACAGAATTGACTGCGTCGCCGAACAGGCCAGTCGGCTGAATCGGGGTGTCCATGAGGCAGACCCTGTCCCGCTCTTTCATATCGGACAGGTTCAACCATAAGTGCCTCTCCGCAGCCACCATAGCTGCCATGGACCGCCCAACCACTCGGGTGGTCTCCTTGGTGGCACGGAGGGAGAGATCAGCGGTCCTTCTTAGCTCTGAAATATCATGGGACTTGATCTCCTCTTGCTCGTCTAGCTCCTTAAGCAGGTCATCTTGGTACGCCTGTAACACCGCCATGGTGTGCAGACATGCACCAGCCTGACCTGCAGCCGCATACCCTTTGCCCACTAAAGCCTATGTTGTTCTGAGTGGCTTTGAGGGCAATGCTGGGGCCTTCAGAGACGATGCCGCGCCGGGGGAAAGATAGCTCGCGAGCATCTGTTCCACCCGGGGCATCGCTCTATGACCGTGCTCTCCCATCCCCACCACATTTCCATAATAGTCAGATGAGGGGATGTAGAGGCGGGCCGAGTATGGACATTTCCACGACCTGGCAATCTCTTCATGCAGGTCGGGAAAGAATGGAAGGCCCCGGCTGGGAGGTAGCTGACTCGCGCGCAGGAAGCGTTCGTCAAGCTTGCTTCTCTGCGGTTCAGTTGTTTTTTCAGCAGACCAATCAATGCTTAACTTGGCCACCACGCGAGTAACCACATCCAAGAGCTCCTCGTATTGCGGCGAGTCGGGTGGGGAATCCCTGTCGACCGACTCCACATCAACCTCCTCAGAGGAAGAGAGGCGGAGCGTCGACCCCTCTCCCTGAGTGGAATGAACCGCCGAGCGTGCTTCCGACTCTAGGGATTGGGTGCCAGATCTGGCGGAAGTGGAAGGAGATAGGGACTGGCCTGTCTCCATTCCCTCCACCAAATCCACTTGCGAACCCCACGAGTGCAGCCGCCGTCTGCCTCGGCAGAAACGGGACCATCACTGCGGGGAACGCTGGCGAAGGCCCCCTCCTCGAAGAGGGCCCTCCGGGAACGAAGCAGCCGCACCGACATACACTCACAGAGCGGCCCCCTCGAGAGCCGACTCAGCGTGCTTCGAAGCCAGGCAAACCACACACAGGCTGTGTGTATCCCCACCCATTATATATCGCGGGCAGGGAGGAACACACAACCTATAACGTGATTTGGAATCGCCATCAGAGTGCTTAACTTTCGCCTTGCTCTTTGGCATGTCTAGGAGCTCTTAACTGGACAGACAACAGTAAATAAGACTCACAAAACAAACAAGTGACATTCACACACAGAGCGCTTGCTGAAAGACGCGAAGCTGACGCCTAGCTGTGCGGCATGTGCTTTTATAGCTTCCTGGTCGCTTATGTCACCCCGTCTGTGACGTCACGCTCTTCCATTGGACTGATTACACACGATATTCAGAGTCGCTCACGCTGGGCGCGTTCCCCAAAGCGCATCTGACGCAGCTCGAGTTCCTGAAGAGGAACTGAGGGTGCAAAAAAAGAAAAAAAGAAAAGGGGGTCAACATAAAAGAAAAATCAATAGTTTTGACCAGTAAACTGTATTTTTGGATATTGCTATAAATATTCCCCAGCTACTAAAGACTAGTTTTGTGGTCCAGGGTCACACATATAAATACTGAAGCATGAAAAAATTTTGAGTACAAAACAATTGGGCCCAAAATGACAATTTAATATGAGAAGACATATTGAAACCAAAAAAGGGAAACTTTTTGTTCACAGAGAAAACTATAAACTACAAACCTGTAAAGAGAAAAATATAAAATGTCATGTGTATTGCTTAAGTTTAACAAAAGACCTATGCACCTGAAGTGTCCATATAAATTGAAATTAAAAATGTATAAAATTTGATACCTTGAACTACAGTAAAGAAGGAGAAGACTGTAAGAAGTGATTCCCAGAGCTTGGTATTGATTTGAACCCCCACCCCCCACCAAAATCTGAGAATAAATCACTCTTTAATTGCTGCCTGCAATAAGCATGAAAGATAAGTATTAGTTTATACATTATGATTTGATATTTCATCAAATGTAATGAATTATCAAACTTCAAAAATGTTTAGAATTAACAGGGGGGAGGAGGGGTTACATTTAAGCGGCCACGCGCATTCTCTGACTTGCATAAACTAGCAAGTATAGGTCTCTGCAAGAAAGTAATGGGAGTTACAAGATCAAGGTGTTTTTACACCATGATACCTGATTGGTTGATGTAGTAGTGACGTTAGGTTTAGGGGTGGGGTTGAGTAAGGGGGATCAATTAGATTGCATGATTCGGAAACACCCAGCAGTTTTAAACCACCCACATGGTGATAAACGCCCACTTTTGCTCTGCAGAGACCTAAGTCTCCAAACTAGAAGTCTCGACAGTGCTCGATAAATCAGAAGAGGGAAACACAGGACAAAAACGTAAGATTTTTTGAACTATACAATGAAATAAATAAAAGAAAGAAAGTGAACTAAGTAGATGTTAATTTTGTATTTAATCTACTTTTTTACGAAAGAACCTTAAAAGTGAAAGCAGAGCTTCAAGCTGCGCGTTGAGTTCACGGGCAGAATAACCGCAGCACGGGGAAAAAAACTTGTGCACTAACCAACAGTAGGCTAGCCATTGTTCACAAACAAGATAGTAAAAATACTTGGCCTTGTTATCATTATAACACTGCAGTGTTATTATTTCATGATGTAAACTATAAAAATGCACAATATGTTCTGTAGCATCCAATGGCATAAATTAATTCCTGTAGTATAAACTTCCACATTGATGTATGTTGGATATTGATTGCAAGAGATTGGACAGGATTCACGCTTTTTTACTGTTTGTCGACACAGGAAAAAAAAGACAGGACTATTTTATTAGAAAGGTAAAACAGGAAACGCCCCTTAGACAAAACGGTACATGCAGAAATATTTCTGGCGTTCCTGGACTTCCTGGTTATCGTTCCTCATGTTCTCATAGTGAAAGTCAAGATTCACTTGAGAACTATTCATCAGTATGAATCAGCTTGTTTTGCTTGACAAATTACAGCATGACTGAGAAAAACTGTACGCAGAGAATAGCGATGAGGCTGGTGAAAGAAAAATGTGCTTAATGTGTTATTGTGAATAACTTTTCTCCTTTTGTTTTCAAAGCCCAAAAATGTTTCCAGGGTTCCTTCTCAGCCTCGCACTCTCACTGAATCTATGGTTCTGTGACGTAGCATTAAGTGGGTGTATTTTTTTCTTCATTTAATTAATATATCTCATTTCGTATCAAAATATATATACACTGTCTTTATGTTTCATATTTTAGCAACTCAACAAGAAGCACATATTATTATGGATGAACCCAATATCAACCCTGAGATTGCAAAACTTCTGGGCCGAATTAAATATGTTGCTCGAAGCTGCAAAGAAATTCGTGAGAAGTATCATGTTTATGATGGTACAATCTTTTTTTTTTTTTTTTTTTTTTGCTATCTTAAGCACCAAACTGCATTTATTTGACCCAGGAATACCTCTGTTCATTCAGACGGCCTGTACTATCTGATCTCATCAAGAGGGGTCCTTTACCAGACGTTCTGTGATATGACCACTGCCGGCGGCGGCTGGACGCTGGTGGCCAGTGTTCATGAAAACAACATGCATGGAAAGTGTACTGTTGGTGATCGCTGGTCTAGTCAGCAAGGCAGCGACCCAAACCGTCCTGATGGTGACGGGACATGGGCAAACAGAGTCACATTTGGAGCTGCCGAAGCGGCCACAAGTGATGATTATAAGGTATGTTTATTACAACATAAAGGATATTAAGACACTGGACTGACATCAAATGATTTATCTAGAATCTGAAACAGAACAAAACTGCATTATATAAAGCATATAAATAAATGTGACTTGACTTGACAGAATCCTGGATATTTTGACATTGTGGCACAGGATGTGTCTGTGTGGCATGTTCCTAATAATAGTGAACTGGAACACTGGACCACTGCCTCCATCCTGAGATACCACACTGAAAATCACTTCTTGACCCTACATGGAGGAAACCTTTTGAGTTTGTTCAAGGTCAAACAAACTTCGACACAATTTTTAAGTTTGAAACATTGACACACATAAAGGCAAAGCTAAAGCAGACATTTATCTTCATTTTCCCAGAAATTCCCTGTGAGGTTTGGAATCGGGACATGTAACGTTGATGATGGACCTGTTATTCCAATAGTGTATGATACTGGAAATGCTATATCAACAAAATATCTGTATGGTCCTAATCCAAGAGGTACAGCAATACATCTTAAGCCAATATTTTTCAAATATTTTTTAAAAAAAAAGGAGCTAAATTGAAGGACAGTCATAAAATCTTTGTATCGTTCAGTGATGCTATTATTTAAGCCATCATCCCTTTTGTAATCTGATTACTGTTGTATGTGGATCTACAATGACAGATCTTCATCAATGATATATTTTGTGAATTTGTTGTTAGGAATATTTGAGCCTGGATTCATCACATTCAGGGTCTTCAATTACGAAAAGGCAGCTATGGCTATTTGTTCAGGTGTTAAACCAACCGGTTGTCACACCGAACATGTGAGTTAAAAATAATATGGATTATTTTTTAACAACATTAATGAACAGAATTTGTGTTATAATAATTCAGATCAGACAATATTACATGGATGCATTTACATTAATACACTTATAACAAAAATAAAACTACAGCATTAATGTTATTTGAAGAAATACACCTTGTGTTGCTAGTAATGTACTCTTATTGTTGCAGTTCTGTATTGGTGGAGGTGGACACTTTCCTGAGGGCGTCCCTAGACAGTGTGGGGACTTTACGAGCTTTGACTGGGATGGATATGGTACTAATACAGGATGGAGTGCTTCCAAAGAGATGACTGAAGCAGCTGTACTTCTCTTTTATCGCTGACACTCTTATGAGTCTAAATCTTTTCATTGAGATATATTACAGTGAATAACACCTGAATGTTATATGCACAAAATGTATTTCATTACAGTATATATCCTTTATCTTTTATCATTCAGTCTGCACTCTAAGAATACATTTGCATTCTTTGTGACTTTTGAAAAAAATATTAGCCATTTATTGATCCATTTATATCTAACATACTTTAAACATACTTGCAATGTTCATGCATTTCTTTTTACAATTGTTCAAAAGTGGAACGAATGTATAATGTTTCAATAAAAGAGTGGGCTGCCAATACTTATCAGCAAGTTGTAGTCTACAAGTTACTTTGACAATATTATATGAATACATTTGGGAAGATTTACTCATATAATTTAAGCATTTAAGAGCTAGTATTCTTCGTCATTTATAAACACTCAATCTTTTTCCAAATTCTTTATTTAGATATTTATTTTATATTCTTGGACAGGTATATTCACACACACATATATATGATAAAGCATTGGAGAATAGGGATCCCTGACTACAATACCACAAATGATAAGGATGTTTCATAGCATTGTAAACACTCAACATCATTTGATATTAGGGAACATTTGAACAATATTCTAAATAACTAAATTGAGTTAACCATCAAATGTCTGGATGACGTACTGTACAGTAAGCATACCCTTTCTCAAAGGCTACTTGTTGAGGTGTGAAGCGTATTAGAGGATGTGCTGCTCAATCATGGAAGTTTAACTGGGACTGACATCTCACTAGAGATGCTTTACAATGCCACCATCTTCATGAAAGCAAACAACTGAAATCTGTGTAACAAAGATAACCTGTATATTTACAAAATTCAAGTTTGTATCACTACAATATAAAAAGTGCATCAATATAAAAAAAAGTCAAATAGTAAATGTCCACCTCTATTGTTATTTGAGACTGAAGAATGAGCATACAGAAAAACATAAAATGCTGATGTATAATTATTTAGAGTATTAGAGGAGAATAATTCTTTACAAAATTGTACTAAGTCCACAACAGTCCATTTCCTATTCAATAAATTATGGCCACTGCAAAAAACACAGAGCTACATACTCCAGTGCCTAATATTATATAACATATAATAATGACAGGCATTACAATAAATTGAGCTAACTTTTGCACTTTTTACCTCCAAAATGTCCCTTTTTTCCAGATGTCCAAGAAGAAGCACCAGAACACATAGCTGTATTATACAGTTACAGACCTTTGAGGTTTCTCTTGTATATCTGCAGAGTCAGACACTGGATTTGACCAAGGATCAAATGCAAATGATTGCATTTCCAAAGACCCCATGAAAAAGGCTTTTCTTTTTGAATGCATCTTCTAAGTGTCTGCCAGAAGACATGTCCTCAACATGCCATCTGAGGGTTTTGATTTGGAGTGAGAAGTTAGATGGAGACCCGTCTGCAGGGTCGGCTCAGTAAGCAGTGCAGGCATGGTTAGCGTCATTGCAGTGTTTTTCATGGTTGAACAACAGGTCGTCCAGTGCACAGAGCAAATCCCTCTCCTTTCTTCATTGCCTCAAGTCCTGTTTTTCTCTCTTTCTCCCTTTCTGTCTGTTTCAGAGACGTCTAATGTTGCTGTTGGTTGGTCCCTGAGATGTAGGCCTGTCAGAACCCTCATGAGCAGCCTGCGTTATCGCTCTTCCATCATCTTGCCATTAGCCTCATTCTCAATCTCCTCACGCCTTTTCTGCCTTTGGAAAAACCCCAACTATTGGAGTGGAATAATAATAATAATAATAGTAATAATCAAGATTTATTCTGTCTATTCTTAAATTCATCCATGCTTACATGCATGCATCTGTGCATGCTTAAAAAATAAGTAAACATTACCTTCCAAAGTGCCAAAATGAGAAGTGAGAGGAGTAACAAGCCTCCAAGTGTGCTGCCTATGATAATCCAGATGGGAACACGGTAATCCTCCTCTTTCCTGATCTCCAAGACTATCTAAAGAAAACATACACATACAAAAGAAAAAATGTTTTACCAGAGATCTTATTATAGCTGCTTGTGGTATGAATATTGTCTTTTCTCTGTATATCTTGGTACTGGTTTTCTGTTCTAAACAAGTTGTCACATTTCATGTTTCATCTGCTGCAGCTGAGTTCAGATTTCCTCATGTTAGTATTTATGTCTATTTTCTGTCCTGCCTACAGATGGCAGCACCACACAGCAATACAGAAGAGAACAGAACTGAAGTGTGCTGCTGGTCCTTTCGGTCCCTTTGGCTCCAGGTTCTTTTACTTTGGTGAAACAACACACACAGTAGCTCACCAGAAGACACTGGTGTGTAAAGATAACGTTCTGGCATGAGGAAACCAGTGCACATGAATGTATGAAGTCAAACATTCAGTAATGTTAGCATAAGGATGTTTATATCACATGCTTGTGTACAATTGTTCTTAACTATTTCTGACAGATGAATGAAACACATCATTTATCAATGTTTTAGTCTCTCAAAATTGCCAAGGATGAAAAAGACAACAGCAACTCCTCATACTAACCACATCTTCACAAATTCAGTCATGGATTTATTTTCACCTAGTCTAAACATGTTGTCCTGCAGTGTTTCTGTATTATGGGTTTCTGTAAATGCTTGTGTGTATAAAGGGTGACTCACATGTCTGACTGGCCTCTCTTCAGGCAGAAACATAGGGCTGGATGGGTTCAGTTCCACTGAGGCTGTCGTCACCAGCTCGAGGGTTTTGAACTTCAGCTGCCCGTGACAAGAAAAACAGTTTTCAGTTTCTCTTACAGATGCTTACTTCAGTGGATGTGCAAAAGTTGGAGAGAGCAAGCACTGAAAGTGAGAAACTAGAGAAGTGGTGGAGAAAGCCATACTTCTAGCAAAATGTCTGACCTTAGATAAACAATATCAAACCAAGTGGACACTGCAAAAAATGATGCTTCACTCTAACTAAAATGTAACTTAACTTGGTAACATTTTAATTTTTACAGTGTACTTCAGACATTTTATGGCTTTGCAACTATGTCCTAACTACCAGTCATTAAAGTATTAGTAGATGTAGAATATTAGTGGACTGACTTTTTGATGGTTACTTGCACCATCAATCTGTAAGCAACTATATATAAGTGATTGTAAGTAACTTTTTAAATACATCAATGGATTCAACTTACTCTGTAACCTAACAGTCTACTAATACTCTGAGTTAGTTGACGTACAGTAGTTGCAAAGTTACTTACTGTTATAGATGTCTAAAGTGGACTAACAAATGTGTAACTCCTTCTCTTTTTGAGGCATATTAACTATGGAACTTATATTAACATTTGACAGCCACAAATTATACAAATAATATTTCTTACTTTCAAACAATATATCTATTGTCTAAGCAACACTTGTTTTACTTAAGTGTTTTTTCCCCCTTCAAAAACAAATGCCACCTGCTTTGACTTTTGGCTGCAGACATTTAACATTTTGCGTGTGGATTAAGTGTCCAAATTACTTTCTGGTGTCACTGTAAATTCAAAGCATGTGCCTTTCTTTGTTTGTTGTTGTGCGAGAGAAAAAAGGAATAAAAAAAGTACAAAATGTAAACAAAACCAGATTACAGTATGTCTACATGTACTGCATGACTTCTTGCCTCTAATTACTGGTCCGATCATAGGTTTGCATTGGTTTTGGGAGATCCTCCTCTCGACCAAAGCCTACATGTTGTGTGAACACTGTGCCCTGATTACGAGTTCTTTCCAAATTATACTTCTTCATCTTCATCAGATTGTTATTGCAAAGACACAGCTACTCACCGCATGCAATGCATCAGTTCGGAGGGATCCACCGATTCTCACACTGACGTCTCTGTAGGAAGGCAGGTTGACAGTACACTGCACTGGCACCGTCAGGGTGTTGGAGTAGTTCTGTGCAAATGAGCAAGGAACATTTCTCTGACAAAGAGACAATCTTACTGATGAAACCCAGATGCTTGTGGTGGGAATCTGATGTGCATTAGAGTTGCATTACAAAACTCCCTACCTCAGACATACAAGAATCTTCAAAAACAAAATAACATTTCTAGAATTATTTGAAGATGAACAAGATTTGCCAATAATTTATGACACAATTTATTAAACTCAAGTGGCTTTATTCAGAGAGTAAAACCAACTATTTTGCAGAGAAGTGCTTTGCTGTTGCACATTAAATCAACATCTCATATCTGAAAGCCCCTAAATCAGGCAAACTATAAAGCACCATAACAACACAAGCCAGGCTTTTATGAAGTGCTAAAGCAAAAGTCTGAAATGTGGCACACATTTTGTCTGTGACACTTTAAGCCTGTGCAGAGAGGGTATTACCAGTCGTGATGTTCGTGAGAGATCCTCCGGAGACGCCCGACTGTGTGCCACATGCTGAGGGGGGATACAATGACTTCCACCTTCCTGATGGAAAAAGGCACAAAGCACTATTATTACAAAAAAGACACAAATCACTATTAATATCATTCCTTTTAGCTCAAACAGTAGAGCATGACGCTAACAATGCCGAGGTAATGGGACTTTCTCCCAGAGAATGCATGAACTGATAAAATGTATATCTTGAAAGAATTGTGCAGTAATTCACTTTAAAAACCTCTGCCAAATCCAGAAATGTAATTTTAAAAATCAGTTACTAATTGAACTAATTACTAAAAACTAATTGAATAATTAATAATATTTAGACTGATGCAATCGACACATGAAAAATGAAAAAACAAGTGTTTTAAAATCGGATTGAAATATAAAACACAGGGCCAGAGTGAAATTCATTTTCAGCCCAATTGTGACAAACAATTGTGCTTCTTTATAAGGAAACAATGGAGGAAAAAAAAGAAAGCTCAAAATATTTGTGCTGTACCATAATGTCTGCCTAAAAACATTTAGTCAGACTCTGACCTATAATGGGTAGCTGTGGCCTAATGGTTAGAGAGTTGGACTTGTAACCCGAAGGTCGCAGGTTCGAGTCTCGGTGCTGGCAAGAGTTGTAGGTAGAATGAACAGAGCTCTCTTCCACCCTCAATACCCACGGCTAAAGTGCCCTTGAGCAAGGCACTGAACCCCCAGTAGCTCCTTGGGCATTGGATATAGCTGCCCACTGCTTCAGGTGTGTGTTCACTTCTAACTGCTGTGTTTGTTCACTTGGATGGGTTAAAAGCAGAGCACCAATTCTGAGTATGGGTTACTATACTTTTACATTTTTTTACAAAATGTAAAAAAAAATTAAGTTCTCAGAAATAATCACATTTGTTTTATGTACAATTATTCTAAAAATAATTTTAATATCGTACAAAAACAACACTGCCAGCCCGGAATTCTCCCCGTCCTTCCGATTAGCCAATCTGGGCCTGATAAAACAAGTTTGATATCATCCAGATGGATGTAATCATAGTCTGAAGTTAAAAAAATCTCTCAACTCAAATCTGCAAAGTGGCTCTGACTTTTGGCAACTAGCACGGATTCATCTAGACTGTATATCAGGCAAACGTTTGGGAAATAGCATTTTCCAGCATTTATAAATATTTTTGGAAATCTAAGGCAAATTGTGATAACAAGTAGTGTAAAACTAGTCTAGTTGTGTCCTCCTCACCTGATCAATATGGAAATCTTTGATCTGCAGGAGTTGATTACCATTTTTTGTGACCTCGGGGATTGCAATGTACAGTTGCAAATCTTGGATCGGAAAATAACCAAGGTTCTGGATCTGTGATGCATAGAGAAAACATGTTTGGTTTGTTGGAAACATGAGGGCCCTCCTCTTTTTAGTTATAGATAGCAATGAAGTGGACCTCACCTGAAAGGTAAAGTTGAACGGAGGGTTGAAATCACTAGGTTCCTCTAGAGAGAGGTCTGGTTTAAGCTCAAATCGGGTAGGGTAAAAGTCCCTGAGAGAATCAAAGTGTATTGTAACTATTCCAACTTCCACAATCACACATATTGATTAGAGCACTCAAGCAAACACACATCTATCTCACCTTGTGAAGAGCAGATCAGCTT
Source organism: Carassius auratus (assembly GCF_003368295.1). Classification (NCBI taxonomy): domain Eukaryota; kingdom Metazoa; phylum Chordata; class Actinopteri; order Cypriniformes; family Cyprinidae; genus Carassius; species Carassius auratus. The sequence goes on from NC_039249.1 coordinate 13,466,073, forward strand.
CGTATTTCAGAGTGTAGAAAATGTTATTAATGTTATCGTGTAGGACAACTTCCTCACCCTCACTGCAGAGACATAAGAATAGGCATGAGAAACCTCCCAGGCAGGATTCACTCCGAAGTGACACTTGGCTGCATGTATCAGGAGTTTAACATTCCAGCTCATGCATCTCCGTGTCCAAGATCCTTTCCCTCAGAGTTTCATAACATTCCAAACCATCAGCAATGTTAGACACTTTAACTGAGACCACATCTAGCAGATTTTAATTTGGCCGTTTAGTCATCCAGTGATCAATGTGTATTTTTGTTGTTGTTGTTTTGTCCTGCACAGGATAAAATGTGCTCCAAAAAATAAACAGATTTTTTTTTTAAGCAAATCATTGAATTTTCTTCTGGATTTTTTTCTTAATCTTATGTTTTTTAATCACGAGACTTAAAATAATAAATACAATTCAGAGTTTTTCAGTTTCATATTCTTAATTGCATTGTTCCCAAATTTTTTTCATATCCAAATCTTTACAACATCTCAGACAAAGCCTACCTGGTAACCTCCAACATGATCCGTACGTGATCCAGCAGCACAGAGTGACTGAATTCAAATTCCAAACGAAATGTCACCTGGAGAAAGAGCAATAGAGTAATGCTTGATCAAAGTGTTTTTGTCACTCCTTACAATTTCTTGTATGCTACTGTTTAGTTTTTCTCTCATCCATTCTAACTTCACACACATGTTCAAATATGAGCTCATCCCTAGTTTCTGGATTCCTCGCTTCCAGAATTCAAATTTATACCCTGATCACATCCAAAACTTACATTTTTAAAGATGAACCAATATTTTCCAGGGCAAACAGCCTGTCTGGATATACAAGAATGATACAAACAGGCCAAGACCCTTTACGCTAGTCTGCCTTTAGCCTTTTTCTACAGACCAATAACATCATTTGTGTGGAAGAAAGGGCTTCATCCACTGCTGCTGGCTATTCACTGAGCAGTCTAACCACCACATGAGGTATTAACTTCCATATCCTGTATAAACATCTCTTCACAGTGACAAAACACAGATACAGATGATACACAGACTCTCCCAGTGAACATCTGCTGCAGTTCATGAAGCTGCGGCTCTAGCCACCACTTCAGTGGTAATCCAAGCCTCCATGCAGTTTACAAAATGAATCTTCTACTTCTTATTTGATATTTGATCATATACTGTAAGTCTGACTAATTGAAAGCATTCATCTTTCTGTCATTCCAGAATTGTTGGACTTTATATCTAAAAGAAGCTAATTTCAAAGAATGTTCCAACTGTTCCTCAATACAATGAAGATCAGCTCAGTGAGGTCTTAAACAACATGGTACCCAAAACAATAAATACTGTCTTTTGCATTTAGCAAAAATAAAATAAATTAAAAAGTCATACAGGTTTGGAATGACATGTAAACAATAACAGAATGTCCATTTGTGGGTGAACTATCCCTTTAAAGCACAAGAGCTGGCTTTAAGTTTTATTCTTGCTCAGAGAAATGGAAGCATTTGGACACAGCTATAACTACGTGGGCAACTCTTTATTCCCGCTTGGTAAGTAGAGCCACAAAACAGCATGGAAAATCCTTTTTACGTTCTCTCCTCCTGAGTTCTCCTCCTTTTATTCCACTTTAACCCCATCGCATACTGTTCTGAGCAGAACCAGGCTCCCAAGTGGGCCAATAAAATCTCTCCCTGTAGCCACAAGTGTTGCTCCAATGACCCCCAAACCTCAAGAAAATGAATCAGGACTCTGTGAGAAGCTGCTGACCAGTTTCCTATCAAAGCAGTGCCCTAGCGCAGGACAGACTTCTGTGGTCCAGGCCGTGTGATTGATGGGCTTTGCTCTGTATGGACGTAGTAACCGTATGGTAACAGTATTCTTGCATTGCATTCTTGCCTCATGTTTTCTTTTTCTGGAGATGCCTGAACACAAGCTTAAATGTCAGCAGAAAAAAGGACACTAAGTGAATCATTCTGAAACTTCAGGGTGCTGGTGACTTTGTGAGTATGTTTATGCCCCGTGAACATTCCAGACATAAAGACTTAGGTATTTCTGTGATAGCTCCTGATGGTTCTGCAGATGGGTAATATGAGAAAGTCTATATAGTTTTTGACTGTGTGGTCCAATATGTTTGTGTAAGCAAGGCTTTCTAGAGCACAGTCGGCTATATAAATCCCTCACTCACTGATTCATTCATTCATAGCTAGTGCTGTCCCTAGAATAACCTGAGTTGCTAAGCATGGCAATAAAACATCTGCCCGGAATATACAATACATAATTCTGCATATTATGGAGTTCAATATGCTAAATGCCTAAGTTAACAAAATACATTTGGCCTGGCTCAGGCTCCTGAAAAACATCTCACCAACCATTTATATTAGACACATTAGGGAAATATGACAAGGGTTTAGTGAAACTACATGCTAGTTCTTTACATTCTGCAAGGATGCATTAAATGAATCACAAGTGATGACATTTCAATTGCTACAAAATATTTCTATTTCTAATAAAATATATTCTTCTAAACATTTGATTCATTAAAGAATCCTATGTTTTAAGCAGCACAACTGTTTTAAACATGTGGCATTCATCATGTGACACTGAAGACTAGAGCAATGGCTGCTGAAAATTAAGTTTTGCATCATGGGAATCTTAAGAGAGTTTTAAATCACATAATAGAAAACAGTTATTTTCAATTGTAATAATATTTCACAATGCTGCTGTTTTTACTGTGTGTTCTCTGCATTCATTCTTTTGATCAAATAAATGGAGCCTTTGTGAGTTTTAAAAACTGTGGCAATGGCAACTCACCTGTGATTTTGCTCTCATAAAGGGTGCACTAATATTGCAAGATTTCTCATATTTTCGCCTGTTGTCACTGCGGCAGTCTATATGTATTTCAGAGTTATCCTATGAATAGAGAAAGAGAGAACAGAATTAACTTTATATTCACAAATACTATTGCAGATGCATTTCACCAAGGTCATTAGTATCAATCAAGTTTTGAATGAATGGACATTGAAACAAATCAACCAACCAGTTCTCATCAGGTATCAAAAAACTAAACATAAGCCATCAAAGTGATGTTGTACCTTCACTATAAGGCTGGAGAAGCGTAGGTTTGGAGAGTTAGTGATGTTAAGCTGAGCTCCATATGCATTTTCCCCTCTGTTTTCCAGACGAACATCTACAACCATCCTCTTCCTGGATCCCTCTATAATGCGCTCAGAAGGTTCTGCTGGCGTCTGACTCTGACATAATAGACTGCCTGCTCGAAACGCCTGGGCACAGAACTGTCTGTGGAAGAAGAGAGGGGAATGAGAGCATGTGTACATGTGAGTGTTTCTGCATATGTGTGTGGGCTTTGTCTTACTTGCGATTCATTAGATCAGTCTTAGATTGTAACACCAAGTCTGGAACACAGTGGTCATCTTCGTCACAACCGTTCCAGAAGGGAAGCTGGAGAGAAATTTTTAGATGTAATTATTGCTATTACACGCATAGGTTTCAGCATGCTTCATAGTGTGTGTTAATGTTGTTAACAAAATATATAGAGTGTAACAGTAAGGTTTCTCTTGACCTAAAGACACTCACTTGTGTTTTCACTGTAGTCGGCCAGCTATCATCCAGAACTGGGCCTTGATCCAGTTCCAATAGCTCAGTTTCTACTGTGAATATAATGGGTCTGGCATAGTCTGTAGTCTCCTGTATCAACATTACAATACCATAAATCTCTCAATCTAAATAAATGGCTATTAAAGAGTGAACTGGAAGAATATAATCTGCTGTTGTAATACTAGAAAGTGAACTTAATAAAGTAGGAATGCTGCTATGTTGTCATTGTGGATTATGTTTTATTACCAATTATTTTAAATGCAACGCAAATGCCCTCTTGTGACACTTTGGTGACCTAAGAGGTGAGAGCTAACCATGACGTGGAAGAAGATGTGGTCACACTTCTCCTCTCCAGGAAGCAGTGTGAGATTCTGTGGCTGCTGGTGATCTGGGTCATCAAACACAGCTCGAGGGTTGAAGCGCTTCTCCTCAAAGAAAGCATTGTAACTGATAGCTAGGAGAAGTGAAAGGAAAAGAGTGAACATACAGTGAAATATTTCTCAAATATTTAGTTACTTATCACTTTGAAAAAAAAGTTGGCAAAAAAAAAAATAAAGAATGCTTGTGAGAAAGTATTTTACGCTCACCAAGGCTGCATTTCTTTGATCAATATACAGTAAAACAGTAATGTTGTGAATGTATGTTGTGTAACATATTATTACAATTTTAAATAATTCAAATTCATTTAAAAATGAAATTTCAGGATTCTTTGCTCAATAGAACGTTTAAAAGAAGACAATCTATTTTAAACAGAAATGTCTATATGAACATTATGAATCTCTTTACTGTCACCATTTGATCAATTTAATGCATCCTTGCAGAATAAAAGCATTCGTTCCTTAAAAACTAATCTCACTGACCCCAATCTTTTGAATGGTAGTGTGCTCATATATTTATATACATGGTTTGCATCATTATTACATTGAAGGCATTAGCTATAACACTAAATGAAAGTGTTATCAACTTTAGGGGCATTTATTTATGGACACAATAGTGCTCTACCAAGTATGGACTACAGACAGATTTAGGCAACTCTAGAGGTGAAACAATTTGGGAGTTTTGAGGCCTTAAAAAACATCTATATCAAATTTTAAGACAAACCCCTTTAAGAGACCTGAATGTTGTGAGGATGTCCATCAAGGTTCAAAAATGAGTATGCTGAAAGACAATTTGAACCTTGTTCATGGGCTGAGAAAAGCCTATAAACTTAGTTATCCTACTTTTTAAAATCTCATAAATTTGAAAAATGCGTAGGCCTACCAATAAACAACACACTTAAAAGCTTAACATATTCAAAACCCTCCCCATGTGAGGAGAATTAGATCAAAATAAAATATGTGCCTTCATCTGTATTGCCCCAGAAGTCCGATCCCCCTGAATGGCCCTAAAGACTAAGACATGTCATCTCTCTGAGACCATTATATTGGCTTCACACCCATGGAATTCATGATGGAGATGCTCTGGGGTAATGAAGGTTAACTAAAAACAGTTGTGCTGCTCTCTGGTCCTACACGTTACACAGGAACCTGACCTTCCACGCACATGTATTTTAAAGAGCCAGTAAGATGAAAATTCTAAGCTTCCTATCACTGTTTATAAGTCCTGTACATTAGGTTTAAATCCATCCAAGGTTAAAAAACATTGTCATTTTGTCAAAATATCATTTTAAAATTACCTCAATTCTCAGAGATCCCCAAACGGTTCGCGCAAAGCTGTTCAAAAGATTCAGTTTCCTTAAACCCCACCTTTCGGTAGCATACTGTGTTCTGATTGGTCAACTAACATAGTCAGGTTTGATTGGTTGTTCTGCACACAACTTCACGGTAAACTATGCGTTAGCATCTGTTTGGGGTGAATTATGTCTTATTCTTCTCACCGCGAAGCAAACAGTAAAATAAAAAAACTAAAAAATAAAAAACCGCTGCTTTTTCTTCTGTGTGGGTGTATTCAAGCCGCGCGCTTCAGTTTGAATCTGAATAGTGCGTTCAGCGCGGGGGCGTGGTCACATTAGATATAAAGAAGGGATACATGAAAAACAGACATCCCGTTGTTTTCATATGGATTACTTTATCACAGAATATCTGTTTTCGGCAGCACTTGTTTAGTTTTAAAGTAGACATGTCAAGTTTTCTATAGATATCGCTCTCATGTCTCTTCGTTGAGTATTCACGGAGTTACACTTCATTTTAATGACGTGTTTGTAAATGAAGATCAGCGCAGACAGCACACATACTGATGAGACGCTCAGGAGAAAACAAACACATAACTTCATAATCATACTTCGCGTTGTGATTCGGAGATGCTCGTTGTTCTAAATAAAGTTGGTAATGAACCCTCTTTTATGGCCAAACGCTTTGAAAATCCCGTTGTATTCACCGAGATTAGAAAAGCAGTCATCAGAGAAATGTGAACACAACAAAAGGGATTTGTTGTACTGCTCTGGTATTGTGGTAAAAATGAATTTTTGCCATTGGTTCTTCTGATCTTCATTCTTTGGCAGTGAAAATAAAACAAACTTGCCTTTGCAATTAAAAACACACTGTCTCCTCGACATGATGCTATCACACCAACCAGAGCGTCTGTGTGTGTGTGTGTGGTTAAACTTTTAAACTTTTTTGGTTTAATTACTTTGCACATTGTTTACACTGATGGACAGCTATATCATACACTGTAATACAGGTAATTTTTGATTTCCCATCTGTGTGGCTCTTTAAAACAAACCTGTGGTCATCAAGGCCTTAAGTCAAACTGCATGTGTCAAACACTAACTAGCCCTGTCCTGAGGGACTGAGGCACTTTAATGCAGCAAGGCAGTCCAGTCTGCCTCGATTTGTGCTTCTACTTAATGTGTAGGGCATAAAACACAACTATCTATAATATACCACTGATCTTTTCTGCAGTTTTAAAGACTTTAGCTTCTGGACACAATATTACACAAGCTAAATAGTTTTTATACTAATTTATTTTATTATTTCAGCCATAGTCTTTACCCAATGTGTCTACTTTATAATTTCCAGAGCTGGCTAATCAGCTTTTCTTTTCCATTCCCAAGGTAAATCTTAAATCAACAAAAGCAACAAATGAAAGATCAAAAGATTAGTGTATGTTGAACATTTCATCACTACTGATGATATCTTTTTCATGCTAATACGTGGCATACTTAGCAGGGAAACCTTAACTGAACTACACTGGATGTGCAGCTGGTCAGTGGTGTGTAAACCTCACCAGCTGTCAACTCTAAGCACTTCTATATCTTCCTATTCTCCAAAAAATTTTCGAGTGTTTTTCAGTGAAACCTAAGCTTTTCAGCCTTTGACCAAAGAACTGTTGCAATCCAGCAGTACAACTGATGTAGTCATTTCACAAAAATCATTTTATTTACATAATAAGTTCATAAATGAATACGATTTAATGAATGAGCAACAATTTATAGAGATTAAACTTTTTATATACCAATTTATATGTATTCAGAAAGACTCAGTATTTTTTTTAGTTCAGTATTTTTATTTATTTACAGTGGTATTTCAAATAAATAAATAAATAACAAATATTAGGGCTGTCAAACGACTAATCGTGATTAATCGCAACCAAAATAAAAATCTTTGTTTGCATAATATTAGAGTGTATACTAATATATATATAATGTATTTACAAACACATGCATGAATATATTTAAGAAAAATATGTTATGTGAACATATATAATATATTTCTATATAATATAAAATATAATAATGTAAATATATAAATGTATACACATGCACATTCAAAATATATAATGAATGTGTGTATATTAATATATACATAATAAATAAACAGTACACATACATAAAACTTTTATTATTATTATCGCAATTAATCATTTGACAGCACTAAAAAATATATAAATACTGACCTATTTCCTGTGAGTCTCTGATAGGAGTCCTAGCTGTGATATTCAGACATACAATAGCTGACATGCAGGTCACATCTTTCCCCCCTCTCCGACAGTCTTTATTGAATATGTTGATCTTGCTGGGCTCAAATCGAACAATAGCATGGATTCGGACAACACTTCGAGACCTGCAGCAAAGCAAACATTTTACATTATTGTGGTATTTAAGGGGATAGTTCACCAAAAATGAAAATGTTGTCACGATTTACTCACCCTCATGTCATTCCAAACCTGTAGTTTCTTTCTTATGTTAAGAACAAAAAATATATTTTGAAGAATGCTGGTAGTCAAATAGTTGATGGCCCCCATTGACTTCTATAGTATTTATTTCCTTACAATGGAAGTCAATGTGGACCAACAACTGTTTGGTTCTTCAAAATTCTTCAAAATATCTTCTTTTGTGTTCAAAATTTGACAGAAACTTAAACAGCTTTGGAATGACATGAGGGTGAGTAAATTAGGACAAAATGTTAATTTTTGAGTGAACTATTCCTTTAAGGAGAGTGTAAATAACCTTGTGTTAGAAACCCACCACAGAAGTACTGCAGCACCGAGAGATCCCACAGCTATATCCACCAGGTCATCTCCATTCATATCCATCTTCCCATGGATACTGCGACCAAAGTACTGCAGACCTGGGGCCAGCTGAATAGCACCAATCCTCTGACAGAAAGAAGAGATGGATGCAAAGTCTTGCCATAATTAACTACTCAAAGCAAATACATGCAGATTAATTAACACACAAGAGAGTAGCTGGACATTTATGCGGTACCTGTTTATATTTCCTCAGTATTCTGTTGCGTTGGCTGTGGTAAATGTAAATGGCTCCTTTGTGGTCATCCTCTAACGGAGCGCCTATTACCACATCATTAAATGAATCCCCGTTAAGATCAGGCACAGGGGCCAGTGCAGAGCCGAAACGGGCATTCTGACCTTGATCTAAAATCTCCAGCGAGCCCTCCAGTATAAAACGAGGCTGATAGGAAAAAAAGCAAAAAAGGCTGCCATCAGGGAGAACATAATTTAGATACAGCATGATGAGAACAAAATCAGCCTTGGTGCTCCATAAAAGTTGATAGCTTGTACACCAAAATTGGCAACGGTAGGGGGTAAACTAATAGGTTCACAATCCAACAATGTTCAGATATTCTGCTCTTTAATGAAGTCAGCTGGCCCCACAATGCACTGGATTGAACTCTAGATATAAACTCCTATTTCTACATTGGATATTCATCTAACCCATAATTCAATGCTGCTTTTGCTTAAAACTGAAATCTTGAAGTCTTAATTAAAAAAATACTTTGGGAATACAGTATATATAAATATTATGGTTTAAAAGAGATATAAAAGAAACCTATTTACATGAAAGTTTATACTGCTATTGGGCAAAAATGTTCAATGCAAACTTTTAATGAGAAAGAAGAGCATTTTTTTTATATTTATATCACATTCCTATCATAAACAAATGTAGAAACTCTGAGAAGAGTCTGTTTATGAGGGAAATATCCACTTAGGTCATGGATAAGAGGTAAACATTTCTGTAACCAGAGACAATCTTTTGAGGAATTTGTTATCCAGATGCAGAGACCACGACGACAACCTACAATGTGTTTATGTAAGAAATTTGGGCGACATTGTTGACTAAATACAACAAATTGAACAAAGTCTGCTTCACAGAGACAGCCTTAAATGCAGTTTCACATACAGTATATTTGAAGAAATGCTAAAATATTCCACGAGACTGAAATAAATAGTTTTAAATAGTTTTAAGCACAAACATTTACTATTACAGTCCAAACCAGACTCCCAAGGTCAAGTGAACTCCTATATTATCCGGTAATTTAGTAGTTATTTGTGCTTCTGAAAACAATTTGTTTCAAATGGTTGAAAAGTTTGAGAGAAAGGTGCAGTTTCTCAAAGCAAAGACTGTTCACGTCAGCCAAGTATTTGGGAGAGTAATTAGCCATGCACATCACCCTCCTCCTAAATTCCTAAATCTCTCTCTCTCTCTCTGAAAATATACAGCTAGACAACGACAGACATGTGAAATCAGTTGTTTTTCTCAGCCTTCCTATAAAAGTATTAGATTAGCATTAGAGAAGAGAAGAGAAGAGAAGAGAAGGGAAGAGAAGAGAAGAGAAGAGAAGAGAAGAGAAGAGAAGAGAAGAGAAGAGAAGAGAAGAGAAGAGAAGAGAAGAGAAGAGAAGAGAAGAGAAGAGAAGAGAAGAGAAGAGAAGAGAAGAGAAGGGTGGTGTGCACAATAAACGGACCGTATATACTGATCATTATTCTGAGGAGCAGTGACTTTAACCATGATCAATTATTTCAGTAAAACAGTGCAGATGACCAGCTCTGTTGATGTACCCAGTGTCTGGCTGCAACCTGAGGTATTGTGGTCTCCTGGTTAAGGCCGTAAGGAAATGGCTTATACGAGCTAAATGGATAAAGATGGAGTTCTGCTCTATTCACAGCATTGCTCTTGCATGCACTCCAGCCTTTTCCATTTATTATAGCAGCTCTCTCTCTCTGTGAGCTTCATATAATTACATTTCAAGGGGGAAATATTTTCCTGCTGAGTTCACCCTCCACTACTCTCTGATGCGAAGTATGGCAGGTGGCAAAAGCCTGTCAGTATTTACGTGAGATCATTAAAGAGAAAGTGCATTAATGCACAGGCACAGAATTGGAGCATGGATCCCTTGGCTTTAAGACAAGATGCAACATCTGTAGTGTTGTATTCTGGGTAAGAAGTAAACAGGAGGTAATATAATAGCTACTCAATAGCTAATTAACTTGTTTTTCACAAGAAAATGCCGAAGATACTTTACCTGCTCTGTGACTCTGTAGATGTAGACTTTGCCCTTTTCCCAGCCTCCACTGAAGAACATGGGAGCAGCCACCAGCAGGTTATCAGTCACTCCATCATCATCCAGATCTACTGGAGCAATCTCACTGCCATAGTATGACCCAATCTGCACAGACACATCCATCAAGACCAAAATGATTACTAGTGGTGCACAAGGACACAAATTTAAAAACTGTGAAACACCCCACTTGGATATGTACTGAGGTAAGCATAAAATGCATGAAAACACATAGGGAGTTAAACTGAGCCACTTTTTACTTGTATTGTCCTCTATGTAAAACAAATATCCTTATCATTATATTTGAAAATGTCTACCAACTTAAAGTGGATAACATAAGGACACAGAAATATGGCAAACACAGGGTAAAATAAACATGCCATAATATGGCAATTTAAGTTCCAGAATAAATATCATTCTAAAGTCAGTAGTTAAAAGCAGTTGGTCAAAAAAAAAAAAAAAAAAAAAAGAGATTTTAGCCTAACTCAAATGCACTACTATCACGTTTCTCCTGTGCATCTTTGAATCACAAACATCTGTATATGCTTTGTAAATGCCAAGTCACATGAAAAATGATGCACAGTTAATAGGGTTATATTTAAGGCTGTTTACTGTGGCGCTAATCACCTGTTAAATGTTAATCTCCTTTAAAAAATATTCAATTTTCTCTGTGTTTCATTTGTAAGAGCGAATTTATTTGCATGGATTAGGACGGTGATGAGAAGCACATGGGCTGTTTGGGATAAATTTGTAATCTAGACAGTCCACTCATGGCAAATGAAAGCCAGGAGAGAAATGTAACAAATTGAAAACAGAATGACCAATTGATCACTGCTGTTTGTACAGTATGAGCACGTCGATACAGTTAAACAGGACTGCTGTAAGCACACAAAAGCCACGAAGAATGAGTCAGAACAGCACTGTATACAAACACTGTGCGTTGCAAGTGTTTGTGAGCAGATTTTTAGCTTCATTACCTGCTGTCCCTTGAGTGAGTGTAATATAGTAAGCTCTCCAGTATTTTTCAGAGTGAAGATGATGACCTTGCCCGTGTGGTTAAACCGAGGAGCTCCTGCAACATATAACTGGCCACTGCGAGCTGATACCACTGATGTCACTGTGTAACCTACAAACCAAAATGAGAAAGATGATAACAAATGTCTGTCACTTGTAAAACAGTATACTAGATTAATCACTTTGCTTGGGAACAGAGAGGAGTGGAGAAATAATTAGACCAAAATAATAATTTAAAAAAACAGCAGACATCATTTAGATGTAGCCAGATCATACTGAGGCATTTCCATTATGACAGCTACTTTTGTTAAGTATAGGTTTGAATTCTTTACCCAAATACGCTCCATGGTTCTTCAGTTCTTCTGGGAACTCTTGTTCATAAGAAGACTTTAGTGGGACCACTTTACCCTGACGAGTCTCCTTCAGCACAGCCCCATTCCAATCATAAGCTCCCACTGCTCCCACTAAAATTCCATCCTGCAGACAGAGCATATGAATATATCCACAATTACATTAAATTCAGGAAACTAATGATATTCTCTATTTCTGTCTGCCATCAAACTACAGACATTTGGTCTTTAAAATAATTAATAGAGGCATTTGTTGTGTTTTATGTTGCCAGTTCTCTGTCTTTCAACTAATTCTTTATCTGCAGTAGGCAATTTTGCTTTTAGGTGCGTTTTGCAACCAATGGCTTTAGTCAAATATAATAAAAAATAGTGTTGAGAATTGAACAGAATGAATTCTGAAACAATTGCTGAAGAATAATGAAATCAATCACTTAATATCAAAACTTAAAATCTTAAAAGCCAATTATGCCTTCATAGCATAATATATGAAGGAGGTAAAATTATTTGTTATTATTAACAAAATATCATTAGGCTTATTGTAGATTAAAAGCATGATTAAAAAAAATATATATATATATATCTAAAACATTTCACATTTTTCAGTTGTTTGTACAGCTCTCAGGAACACATAAAACAGTGATTCATACATTTAATCTTCTCAGTGTTCATACAGCCCCTAACTCATAACTTCTATGCAGTCAATTGCCATGGAAACCTCATAAACAATTTATTTCCTTAGTGATGAGTTTATTCTGTCATAATTTATGGACAAAATCCTTGGCTTCCCGCACTGTTAATTGTGAAGACAGCAGTCGGACTGAGCAAGTCGAATGGGTTTATGTTTAGAGAGAACTGAAATTCCCGGTGGTTTCTTACATATAAACAAACAACAACGTTCCGAGCCATTCCAGTCCAGACGGAACATTCTTAACGAACTTGCAGGCCACTGAGAACACACTGCTCTGGCTCAGTCGATACTTCAGGACTTAAACATAAACACACAAAGCTGATAATCATGACCTTTTGGTTTTTAATCAGAGAACAAAATGCACCATGGATTAAACCACCAGAGTTTTCCAGAAAAGTCTCCTGTATTGTGTGTCTTTATGGTGAGACCTCATCCATTAAACAACTCTATTGTGAAGTCACAATTAAATGGAACAGTGCTGGGGGCTACATGTGATGTTGAGCACCTGGTGCCCATTGCAGCTCATCACCATTGCCATAAATCCACTGTCAGCTTTCCTTTTCTACAGAACCAACTCCACAATCGCATGCAGAAGACTAAAAGGCTAAAAGGCCAGCATGGAGTCACAAAGCAGGACTGCCTCTAAACCCGATGCCACCGGAACTGCATTGCTTTACTTTTTCCCCATCACCCATTTTATCAACCCCAGACTTCACAAAACTTTTACTGGACACACTTTTTAAATTTCCCTCTTTTGTTAGTCTAATTTTTACCCAGTTAAACCTCTTAAGCTTGTTAGACTCTCCACCACAGTGGATGCGTTCACTCTTAAAAGGTATATAATCACATGGCATAGAGTCTTATGACAGTGTGAACTGAATTGGCATTTTGTGAAAGGGAACCTACTAAAGGTCAAATTAAATTGATAATCGTCCTTGATTGCCTTGATCAGCCTGTTCACAGATTAATCACACAAACTGGGAAATTGTGGTTGTAAGTGTGTGTGATCTCTACTAAATTAACTAAAGAAGTTAAGTTAAATTAAATAAAAATTAAGTTACACCAACAAATGTATTTTGTATTGCCAATCAATCATAATGCTGAAATCACTGTTAATCATGTTTAGGCAATCACTTTATATTGCTGCAGCATATCTCAATAAATAATGTCCTCTAGAGATCATTTAAAATAAAGCTAATACAACAAAGCTGGGGCATGATATAAAGTGTAAAATTAAAATATGTGTAAACTAAAAGCAATATTTAAACCTACACACATCCCACTTTTAGAGAGTACCATCTGGATTTAGGGGTATGATTTTCTCTTAGAGTGCAAACATTCTTTCCAACAACTCATCCCCCTCAACACTTAAGTTACTTTTGTTGCAGATGCTGTTTCAGGCATCCAGAGGCCTGATGGATTAGATTTCCAGTCATCACAATGGCCATCTGGAGTTTTCCTATCTGCTTCTTCACCAAAAAAAAAAAAAGATATTAATAACTCTCACAACAGTTTGTGCTTGCTTTCAGGGGACGGAGTGGAAAAATCAGGGGTTGCATCAGGAAACTGTGCAACCTGGACAGAGATTATTAGTGCTACAGTTGGGAGCAGGTCTTGGATGGATATAGACCCACCAGGCACAGCTTAGGCAGATTTTTTTTTGGATGGAGCATGGCAGACGGCCTGCCAGAACAGCAGGTACAGTATGAAAACGTCAGGTGCTGAGTCTGTGCTGGATGACAAGCCAGCTCTGATATCAGCTCTGGGTTCAGACAGAAAAGAAAAAAAGACATTTTCCTTCTCCTCCATACTTCTCAAAATAATCCTTTCCCTGGGAAAACCTTCAGGACTTATATACATTTACATTTCTTTGGAATGAGAATCAGAAAGAAGCTCGTTTGAATTATCAGGGAGGAATCTTATCTGCTCACCAATGTAAAGGTGTAATATTTTTGGTGTATCATATTACTGACAATGACATATACAGATGACCTACAGAAAGAGAAGAAAAGAAATGAAGAATGTTTAAGAAGGAGGAAAGATAAGGTTTAGGTTCAAAGAAAGTAACCCTAATCATTCACTGAACGTCTGACTTTTGGTTCACACAGAGTAGGTCTTAATCTGATCTCGGTCAACCTGTCTGGGTTTTTTCTTTCAAATGAGATGAAATGAAGAGCTGTGAACTTGAGGAATAGATTCGATTGAGAACCTACAGACTGACGGACACCCAGACTCACCTCCACTACGTGTGTGGAGAAGCCAGCTTGAGACATCTGGAGACCAAATGCTGTCCCATTCTTGCTAGTCCCTGCAAACAGAGACAGAATGAACACATGGGAGAGCAAAAGAATCCGCCATTTCCTACAACAGAGCAGGGCAGATTTCAGCGGTCTTAAAGAGCGAGTTGGCAGAGGGCATATATCAAAGAGATGTGGTATAAAATTTAAGATTTGGTCCAATGAGATTTACAGTGTAGTGCTGTGCAGAGATGTAAATGTTTTACAGGCTGAGGTTTTGGGCTGTGTTATGAATATGATGCAGTGCTGTGTGCGGTGCTAGAGTGGTAAAGTCGCCAACCCTCTAAACTGAAGATCCTCTCTCCGAGAGCGTCCACAATGTCCTTCAAAGCTGCTTCGTCTGTCACGTTAAAGAAATGCTTATCATCAGGGTCGCTAGCGATGTATTTGATCTCATTGAGGAAAGCTTCAGGGTTGATGCCTCTGCGGTTGTAGTAGCCCAGTACCTGTTGTGAGGAACGACCCCAAGAATCAATCAGCCGGAGCATGACGCATTTGTCTCGATTGCCCAAACCCACATTCTAATCCATAAGTCCCCATAAATAGGGATGAAAGCATTGGGCCTTTTTTCACAGGCGGAGGCAGATGAATGTGACCTCAGTGGTTGGTCCAATGTCACCTCATCATTTCAGCATGAGAATGTGCATTTGATCAATGCCAAAAAAAAAAAACCTGATCCAGAATACTTGAATACTGAATACTTACAGCAATGGCATATCGGGTGATGCCATCCTTCTCGCTGTCCTCAATGACCTGCTGCAGGTCAGCACTGTCATGTGATTCTCCATCTGTGATGACGATCATGACCTTCTTTGCTCCTCTTCTGCCTCCCTGTTTAAAAGCCTCTGAGCTGTGAACATCCATAGATATTAAATTATGCTCTGTAAATGTCATTCGAGGGCTCTGTTGATGTCAATATGTAAAATGTAAAGGTATTTTTTTTTTAAAGAAATTAGTATTATTATTCAGCCTGGACTCATTACATTGTGTAAAAGTGACAGTAAAGACATTTGTAATGTTTCTTGAGGACCAGATTAGCATATCAGAATTATTTCTAAAGGATCACGTGACCCTGAAGAATGGAGTAAAGACTGCTGATAATCCTGCTCTGCCGTGACCTGAATAAACAGCATTTTAAAGAGTATTAAAACAGACAATAACTAAGTCATCATACCAGTAAACAATTATTTTAGCAGTACCGTGCAACACTGATTCCCAGCGCTGTGTTGGTCTCTTCTCCTCCTCGCTGGTCTATCTTACGGGCTGCTTTGACCACATCCTCCACAGAGCGGAAGTCATTCAGTTGAAACTCGGATACCACCTTTTCTCCATACTGCAGTACTCCAACCTGACAAGCACACGATTCACACATTTGAGATAAAGGCACATTTGATATTTCACATTGTCATTGGTCAGAAAGTCTAAAACACCTGAATCTGTCCTGGTCCAACATAGAATTTCCGCAGAATGTTGATAAGGAAGTCTTGAACTTCGTTCCAGGGGTAGATTGAATTTGAACCATCTAGGACTATCACTATGTCCATGTATGTCTCGCACCCTGAAAGAAGAAATTAGACGTTATTGATGTCTTTGGCACACAAAACACATTAAACAGTAGTAGTTCTTTTAGTGATTATTTAAAAACAAGGTCTGTGACTCTTTCGTCAAAAAGAAAAAAGATTTAACAACTCAGCTCTTTATGAGCAGTCAAGATCATTTTCTTTTTAAAACGAAGATTAATTTCACAATATATTGCCTATGGCAGATCCAGAAACTGTCATGGCCAAATTCAGCATAAAAATAAAGTCCAAGGTTAAGACAGAAAGTGGAAACATATTACCAAAAATTTCACTGCAGAAACTGTCCTTGTTAAATCGAAGGTGCAGGTGCGTGTGCTTACTTTGGAAAGCAGGAGCGATAGTGCGGGAAAATTTAAAGCTGGCATTGACTCTGGAGCAAATTCCAGTGCTGTAGTAAGAGCTGCCACATTCGTATGACCAAAGGGGACCACAAGCCTGTGAATTATCACAAACGTTATTAATTGCACCATTAATAAATGCATTTATGATTTACATAAAGATCATTGGCTCATTCAACATAAATTATAATTCCATAGTGTTCCGAATGTAATGGATGGTGTTTGAACACTTAACAATATTAGTGTTTTAGACCATTTAAATGCCAGACGACTTTAATATTACAAAGAATATGCATTATTAACTATCTAACCAGCCATCCAAACTCACCACAAAGCTGTTGTCTTTAGGATTTGACGAAAGGGTCATTCCAAGTCTCATCTTATCCTTTCGCTCAGAGACATTTGTCAACGATATCCTTCCTTAAGAAAAAAAAAAACAAATGATGGAGGAAAATAAAAAGCTTGGCTATAAAATTCAACCACAGTCCATATGTGGCATATGTTCTTTGCAGAAAGACTTCCTTTAACTGTAAACATATTTGTTAATCCTGTCTAGACATTCCTGATTTGATCTGCAGCGTGCATCTGTTATGCGTGTGCATCTATACACATGCACATATTAAAACTGGCAGAAAGGCTGTATCGACACACTTAACATTATATAGAACACATATGTTTGACATAGATGATGTGTTCTGTAGTGAAGAACCCACATGTTTACGTCATTATAGATCAGGAGTGCATTTGAATGAATCAATGTGTTTACCCCCTTTGCTTTTCACAAGGCATGCCTGGTAACGCTTTACCCAAACCGCAAATCTAACCCTTATTGTGGCAACTTCGCAAAGTAATTATTTACTGCTAGTAAATAATAACAATTTCTTTTAATGTGTAATTACAAAAGTATTTATTCTAATTATATAGGCTGACCAAAATTATAAATGCATCACTTTTGTTTTTGCCCCCATTGTTCATGAGCTGAACTCAAAGATCTAAGACTTTTTCTATGTGCATAAAAGGCCTATTTCTCTCAAATATTGTTCACAAATCTGTCTAAATCTGTCTTAGTGAGCACTTCTCCTTTGCCGAGATAAACCATCCACCTCACAGGTGTGTCATATCAAGATGCTGAATAGACAGCAACAGATTTAATGCACAGGTGTGCCTTAGGCTGGCCACAATAAAAGGGCACTCTAAAATGTGCAGTTTTATCACACAGCACAAAGCCACGGATGTTGCAAGTTTTAAGGGAGTGTGCAATTGGCATGCTGACTGCAGGAATGTCCACCAGAGCTGTTGTTCATGAATTGAATGTTCATTTCTCTACCATAAGCCATCTCAAAGGTGTTTCAAAGAACTTGGCAGTACATCCAACTGGCCTCACAACCGCAGATCACATGTAACCACACCAGCTCAGGACCTCCGCATCCAGCATCTTCACCTCCATTATCATCTGAGACCAGCCACTGAGACAGCTGCTGCAACAATCGGTTTGCAGAACCAAAGAATTTCTGCAAAACTGTCAGAAACCATCTCAGGGAAGCTCATTTGCATGCTTGTCGTTCTCATCGGGGTCTCGACCTGACTGCAGTTCGTCGTCACATTCACATTCAATGTCGTCTGGCACTTTGGAGAGGTGTTCTCTTCACCGACGAATCCCGGTTTTCACTGTAAAGGCAGATGGCAGACAGCGAGTATGACGTTGTGTGGGTGAGCGGTTTGCTGCTGTCAACATTGTGGATTGAGTGGCCCATGGTGGCGTTATGGTATGGACAGGCGTATGTTATGGACAACGAATACATGTGCATTTTATTAATGGCATTTTGAATGCACAGACATACCGTGACGAGATCCTGAGGCCCATTGTTGTGCCATTCATCTACGACCATCACCTCATGTTGCAAGGATCTGTACACAATTCCTGGAAGCTGAAAACACCCCAGTTCTTGCATGGCCAGCATACTCACCGGACATGTCACCCATTGAGCATGTTTGGGATGTTCTGGATTGGCGTGTACGACAGCGTGTTCCAGTTCCTGCCAATATCCCGCAACTGCGCACAGCCATTGAAGAGGAGTGGACCAACATTCCACAGGCCACAATTAACAACCTGATAAACTCTATGCATGAGGCAAATGATGGTCACACCAGACACTGACTGGTTTTCGGACAACCCCCCCCCCCCCCCATAATACAATAAAACTGCCTATTTTAGAGTGGGCTTTTATTGTGGCCAGCCTAAGGCACACCTGTGCAGTAATAATGCTGTCTATTCAGCATCTTGATATGACACACTTGGGAGGTGGATGGATTATTTCGGCAAAGGAGAAGTGCTCACTTACATATTTGTGAACAATATTTGAGAGAAATAGGCCTTTTGTGTACATAGAGAAAGTCTTAGATCTTAGAGTCCAGCTCATGAAAAATGGGGGCAAACACAAAAGTTTTGCACTTATAATTTTGTTCAGTATATATTAATTGTTATACTCAGTCATAAAGTGGTAATCCAGTCAACAAAATTACTGATGAAATTTTTTAACAGAGAGTTTCTTGCCAACAATAATGAAGGAAAGTGAATGTGCATTGATAATAATGTTTAAGAAATTATATAATTTTAATTGAAATATTGAAGAAAATGTGATAATAATATGCAGTATTAACAATTCTCTAACAATGTTTTTTTTAACAATGTCATTTTAATCATACTAACATAATAAAATACTGGCTAAATTTTAAAAAAAGAATTCTAAATACAAAAGAGAAATAACAAAGACAAAAAAGTGTGAAAATGAACTCTGCAGTCTTCATACCAAGATTGAGTTTGGTGCAGCTGGGTCCTCCAGATTTTCTGCTTAAGGGACATTTGTACACATCTCCTGTCTGATGCTGTCCATTCGTTTCCAGTGGGGCTCCTACCAGTAACCTAGAAGCATCCAGAATCAAAACATATAAATATTACCTTTGACACAGTACAATATTCATCTAACAAAAACAGCAGAAGAAACACACAAGCAGGTGTGTGATCCACTTCCCTGTAAATAAAACAGCCAGAAGCCTATTGATTTAAGCTCCCTCTGAAAACAGGCGCATTTAAAGGAGGTTAGAGGAAGTGAATCAAGGAGAGATGGCAGGTGAGTGGAATCTACCGGCAAAGGAATGTTTAAACAGGTTTAAATTGAATGTTGACATCTGAGGTAATGTATTGATGGAAGCGTGCAGGGCGGTTAGGTATGGGAGATATTTGCGTGAGTGTTGAAATATGTATCCTACATCCCAGACTGACTAAACACATCGCTCCATTAACGCTGGCATGCTTTACACGTAATACTGCTCCAGCAGAGAGCAATCAGGGACACACACATCACTCAGACGCAGTAGCAGCAGCACTGCAGGGAGCAGTATGTACTTCTCACGGCTCTAGGAAGCATGCAGCTTTTATAAGCAAAGCCAGTCACTTTCACTAAGTAGCCGTAGAGGACTCATTTAACTAGTCACAGATCACTGCAAGACTAGGCATCCTTAAACACAGCAAGATGTGTACCTTCAACTGTTTATGCAAGAGATGCAGAATTCTTACATGCTGATAGTGGTCTCGAGGGAGATAGAAAACTAGCTTGACTTCGCATTTATGTGCCTGTGCCTGTGCCAGGTCAGGATGGACTCTTAAATATCATTCTGAACTTCATAATTAGTTTATGGTGAGGTGGTACCGTCTGTCAGACGTAAAGGCAGTATCTTTGCATTGGGTCTGAGAATGACAGTTTTCCATTGCAAAAGAGATATTTTATGATCCTCTGATTATTTGTCTGCCTTTTTAAAAGCAGTGCTCATGTAGAACGTTACATTTTCTTAAGAGCAGCATATCAGTTTTTACTGATTGTTACTCAAAGGTCTGTTCACTGCTCAGAGTAGTGCTTACTAATTTTAATATTAGGTTACATTATTAATATTTATTTGAAACCTTAATCTTGTGATATCTAGTTAATTGGGGCTGCAAAGGAATGGTAGAGGACCTTTCAAAACAAAACAAAAGTGGGGGAAGTTGTGGCCTAATGGTTAGAGAGTCGTCAGACTCCCAATCAAAAGGTTGTGAGTTCGAGTCCCGGGCTGGCAGGAACTGTAGGTGGGGGTAGTGTATGTACAGATCTCTCTCCACCTTCAATACCACGACTTAGGTGCCCTTGAGAAAGGACCCCCAATGGCTCATAAATGGCTGCCGTGTGTGTGTGTGCGTGCGTGTGTGTGTGTGTGCGTGTGTGTGTGTGTGTGTGTGTGCGTGTGCGTGTGTGTGTGTGTGCGTGTGTGTGTGTGTGTGTGTGTGTGTGTGTGTGTGTGTGTGTGTGTGTGTGTGTGCTCGCGCGCGTGCGCAGAGCACAAATTCTGAGTATGGGTCACCATACTTTGCTGAATGTCATGTAACTTTCACTGTCACTCACTTTTAACAAAACAAAAGACCAGGGGCCTGTACCATGAAGCCGGATCAGCTGGCTAGCCAGGTCAATTTAAAAAAAAAAAAAGTTTAGTTTGCACCAATCCTGGGTTTTAGGTATCATGAAAGTGGTTTGGTTTTTAGCTGCGTTCATTGCCATAGTAACTTACACTGTACAGCTAACCTGCTCCGGGGCAGGTTATGTTCTAGGTAAGAGATCTCAAACTGAAATTGGACCAATCAGATATGAGCAAAGTGATACATGTCTGATGCAACAAATAAAAAAATAAAAATAAAGTCAGTTAAACCTTCAATAGGTTAGATACCGTATGTGTTTATTTATATTATATTTAAATATGTACAGTAGCACCATGGTCTATGAAGCACAAAATTTTGTTCCACATATAGCAGAATGACACTAAAGCTCACTTGACTTGATGCAGTATAAATGGCTCTATGGAAAAATATTGAGCTGCTTTTATATTTTAGGAAGGAGATCATCACATCTGATGATTCATGGCATAGTTTCAAAACGCCTCTTTATTCTGTATTACACATGAAAGATTCAAATCACAAAGGCACTATCACATCCTGCCACACGTTTGAAACCCTGCATCACACACACACCAATAATCAGCACATCTAAAGCTGATTCTGACAGGTTAATGTTAAGGTTAAAGCTCTATACAGGAGCAATACCCACTCAGGGACAGAGTGATTCAGAGAGCGATATCTGACACTAGTTTACTGCAGATCCAGACCTCCATGACTGTTCTGCCATAGGCCAGGGGTCAACATCATGGGCCTCTCGAGGTAATATTTCTCTGTTTGGCAAGCTTCAGCAGTGAAGCATTCCAACTAAATCTGGATCCAGCTTCCCAAACAAATGGATTTTACCCATTACAGTTCAAATATAATTATAAGACACCCACAGGCTATTTACAGTGGAATTAAGAAATGAAGTAGAACAAGAAGCTCTGCACACGTCCTACTGCTCAGCCTGATTCAGTCAATACGATCATATAAACAAAATTAACCGACAGCGACACTCTATCATGGTTTCATTTGTAAATATGACATTTCTGCGATATACAATGGGATAAATAAACACTCTAAATTTGACCCTGGTTTAAAATTAGCATGAAATAAGCAAGGAAATAAGCTTACACGAAAAAACAGAAGTCTCCAGTTAAAAGTTCATCTAAACATTTTGAAATGTCTCTGGAAACGATTTTTCACAGAAGGAGCTCAGACTGCGCGCATATTTTTTCGCTGCTATTAATATTGTGAATATCACTGTTGTTATAGCTGCCTTTGGCACTATATTTTACCCTTGAGTTCAGCTCAGGACACACTTAAAAAAAAGGAGAGAAGAAAGTATGAAAAAATAGAGAGATGAGCATGAGAAAGAGGACCTTTGTTACAGTGATTTAATGGTCTAGTCAAACTTCCAGGGTAATGACACAGTAAGCTGTTAAAACAATCAGCCTCAGGCTCATTAAGCTCTCAAGTTTTTTCTCTGTGGCAGGGCTACAAAAGGCTAATAGCACTGAATGAAACAGCCTCGCTAATATACAACCTTTACATATTCAATGTGCCACAAAACGCTGTACTAGCAGCCCAGATCCTTTGGAAAAATCTAAGAGGAAAGGGTTTGCCATTAATAGCCAAATGTTTTTCACATTTGGAGAGTGAGAAAACACTTTGCCATGGTACCATGGTGCTAAGGTCTATGAAGTGCCAGTGAGACAGACACTGATACTGTATGGCGTTTCATTAGTTTCATATATGATGGGACAGAAAAGGAAAGATGAACCACTAATGCTTTATCCTTTTCATGGCCTGTTATTGATTTAAATGGGCACGTCAAGCATCACATAAACCTCACCAAACTGATGTTACCATGACACGCAACACTTCTGTGCTGTCATTTCTTCCAAGTGAAGGCAGCAAAACTAGTTAAGTAATTATTGCAACTCACCTCACATCCTTAAACCCATAAAACTATTACTGCACGTGTTGATTTAATCTAATCATTACTGCTTTGACAACCAAGACATTCATGTACAGATTAATTTTCTTAGACCAGTATAAAAGACTTGTGAGCAGAATATCAGGTAAGTTTGAGAGTAGAGATGAAGAACGCTTCATCCCTCCTGCTGCTTGTAGAATTTAGAGGTCACAGGCCAGACAAGTCAAAACTCAGCAAGGAATTCAAACTGCAACCCCCCCAAAAAATAAACAAGCTGTTCACATTGGTCTGTATGTCCATCCCAAGGGATCTATCAGGCCAATTCTGTGGATGTGCATGCGTCAGTGGCCACCCAGGAAAAAAAATCCCATTGCCAGCCAGAAAGACACCAAGAAAAGAATGCATGCCTTTTAATCCATGAACACCATCATGGACAACCAAGTCATAATAATCATGCAAGTCATAACCAGACTCAGCTACTTGTGTATTGCCTTGCCATTTTCTCTCCATCTGTGAGCTGTGATCTCTTTCTATCCAAACTGTTACAACAAAAAGTGAGAGACAGAATAAAAATAATTGTAAAATTCCTCACTTTGATATTACTATGAGTTGAAGGTAATGATGGCAACAGATTATTTTATGTAGCTCTTAAGACTTCTGATATTTGACCACTGAAATTTACAAATATTACATTCACTTCAGAGGTTTGGGGTGAAAGGATCAAAGACCCTTGGAAATGTATAGGTGCGTTCACACAGTGTAGTTCTAGGAATGCATTTACAATCATTATCAATCGCTGATTGGAAGACACCATGATCGGAGCTGTTTTTGTTGTGTGACGTGGGTTTTGTGATAATGGAGATGGAATGTAAATGCGTTTTTTCAAACAATGTACGCTTATGTTACTGTTGGTTCCTATAGACCTGTTTTAGAAGTAGGAGCTAAATTAGTTCCCCCAAACAGATTTACCAGAACAAAATACGTTCCTAGTTCTGGTGGTGTGAACACCAAATAGCAGGAAGTTTCACCAATAGTTCTAGGAACTATGAAAAGGTTCCTCCATTGCGAAAACACCTTATCTTGTGTTCCAAAAAGACACGAAGAAGTCCAACTGTTTTCAACATTGATAACAATAAGAAATGTTACTTAAAATCTAAATCAGTGCGTTAGAATTTCTGAAGGATCGTGTGATGCTAAAGAGTTGACAAATGGCTTTAATTTTGCCATCACAGAAACAAGACATTTAAAAAAAAATAAAAAAAAACCTTTTGATTGGTAGTGCATAGAGGATGTAAATTTAAAACAAGAAAAATACAAATAAGTGTAAAACATGCAATTTTCAAAATGAAACATTCACAAACACATTATTCATACTTCAAAGAAGCCAAACACAGCAGTCCTGTACACAAAAACAACAGATTCCTGAAATAGTTCAAATATTCATCACCCATGAAAACTTCCTGTGCCCCCAAACTCCCACATGTTCCATATGATTTGTGCAATGAATGCTGTATGGGGCTGGATCTGCTTTTATCATCATCAGAGTTAAAGTAAAGAGTTAAAGAGTTCAAATTTCTCTATGTGATGAAAGTTAGTGGGTTCAGCTCACTCTCTGTGACAAATGCAGATGTGAAAAAAAATGTATATATTTCTGATTTAAAATAAAATTCAACATGCTTGTTTAGCGGTTTGTGGTACTTCAAACATTTCAAAGTTTCTAGCCTGTAATTATGTATCTGCTACATGGTAGCAACTTTTGAGAATGTTCCAATACACAGCATGCAGGGTAATGCCTGTTCCTTGGAACATGCATTGTGAATGTGTTTCAAACGATCCTGGTGTGCTGACCTGAAATAAAATGCATATGTTAACATAATGTTAGGAGTCAAAGAGAAAAATATAAGAGAACAACGACTACATACTCCCTTCCACAGCCATCAACAGCAGTAACCACAGCTGATGTGTGTTGCCAACCCCTTTCCCCCATTTTCCTACACCACTAAACCCCCTCTGTGCCTCTGAAACTGGATAAGACCTCTTGCCACTGCATGCTGCTGTGATAGGACCCTGTCTGCACCCGAGAGAAAGACAGAGAAAGGAAAAGAGTAAGAGAAAGACAAAGACAAAGTGAAAGAGAAAGAGAAATAAAGTATTCTAGTTTAAACAGTAGTATGGAGTATATACTTTGCTGTATGCCTTAATAAGTACATTGTTGTTCTATTTTGAAAATAGCCAGATTCAAATAGAAAGAGACAAAAATGACTAATTGGATTATAGTCTTTTGTTGTCATCATTAGACATTCTCTGGATGATATTGAGATATGAAAACATGTTATATGATTACCTCATTTTTTGAGTTAAAAAAGCATTATGCGTGGAAAATTTTGGCAATGTTCACTCAAAAC
Organism: Carassius auratus; assembly: GCF_003368295.1. NCBI lineage: Eukaryota > Metazoa > Chordata > Actinopteri > Cypriniformes > Cyprinidae > Carassius > Carassius auratus. The sequence goes on from NC_039249.1 coordinate 13,491,579, forward strand.
CAAGGTGAATAAGCTAAGATTAATGATGCTATAATCAGTTGTTATACCCTGTTTGAGCAAAGTCAAGTTTTGGTGTAAAGTGATAATATTAACTAGCATTTTTGGGAAAAAGAAAATCATCTTCGGTCAAAAGATCGGAAAACTACATGAGGGTAAATTAGTGCTTCTCTGATGTTGTGTTTGAGTTCAATTATCCAGTTTTTGGTTAAATGAAAAAAAATAAAATAAATGGGTGTGATTTTGGCCCATTCTTCCACATAAACAGTCTTCAAATACTGAAGGTTTCGTGGGCCTCTTCTATGAACTCTGATCTTTAGTTCTTTCCATAGATTTTCTATTGGATTTAGGTGAGGTGATTGGCTGGGCCATTCTAGCAGCTTTATTTTCTTTTTCTGAAACCAAGTGAGAGTTTCCTTGGCTGTGTTTGGGATCATTGTCTTGCTGTGTGTCCTGTGTGTGTGTGAGTGTGTGTGTGTGTGTGTGTGTGTGTGTGTGTGTGTGTATTGTGGCGGGAGGAGCAAACTACACACAGTGGGCGTGGCATTAGGCCTCGGAGAGGCTTTTATTAACAAAAAATAAAACAAAAGAGGAAATAAAAGTGGCCAAAAAAAACCTTGTATGGGTGAAAATTAACACTTTTTCTTTAATGCCAAAAATCTTTAGAATATTAAGTAAAGATTATGTTCCATGAAGATATTTTGTACATTTCCTACTGTAAATGCATCAAAATTATATATTCATTTTTGATTTGTAATATGCATTGCTAAGAACTTAATTTGGACAACTTTAAAGGCGATTTTTTCAGTTTTTCTTTTTTTTTGCACCCTCAGATTCCAGATTTTCAAATAGTTGTATCTCCTAATAAACCATACATCAATGAAAAGCTTATTTATTCAGCTTTCAGATGATATATAAATCTCAATTTTGAAAAAATGACACTTAAGACTGGTTTTGTGGCCCAAACAGTAAGTTATACAGAGGAACTTAATGCATCCCTAATGGACGCTCAGTCCAGTATAATGTCAAAACATTTGAGGGCAAGTGACTATGGCTCAAGCCTCAGAAACAAGTCTCTATGGACCCCTGTCAAAACAGTCACTTCACTGAATATAATAGTGTAAGTACTCTGCACTGAAACTTGCATGAGAGAGAGTTTGAACTGTCAGAGTGAATGTAATATATGTTATCCACTGTAACAGGATTCGGGGTTGTGAGAGAGGTGATACACAGCTAGACTTCTTTACTTTTTTGGACCAAACAGTCTCCTCTGAGGATCTGACTGTGCTAATCAAGACATTTCCTGAGTCAAACTGTGCAAGAGCACCAGTACACAGATACATAAATAAATAGCCAGCAGTGTCCAAAATGTTTCCCCTGTTCAAACGCTCTGAGGTGGCCTTACCACATAATGGTGATTAGCTACTGTGTATTGCCAATTCCTTCAAAAAGCTTTTCCTCTCCTACTGCCTAAAGTCATGTCAGCATAAACACAACACACTTTCCCTAATGATCTGTCTTTCTATCGCACACACATAAAAGATTTTACATTCAACTGTTTACTGCTGTTTAAAATAGATCTGTATTGTGAAATCAGACTCAGTTCATGTAATTGGGCCTTTAAACAGTATCTCTTGGTTTTGTGTGTAGTTGGTCTGTTAGTATTTGTTGATGTGCATGTCTCTGAGTCTGGTTTTGTGAATGTTGTTTAAGTGCATATTCACAACACACAATTCACATCTCCCCCCAAAAACTTGCATATGATCAAATAAAAGTCACACACACATACACAAGAGCCAAGCCAGACACACATGCCACACTGAAAATTTCCTCTGGCCTGTTAATGGTTTGCAGATGCTGTGTGAATGGGGCAGAGACAGAAAGGGGGTCTGTTTGGCAGCCGCTCACTTGAGAAAGTCTTTGTTGATATCACCCCACATCAGTCCAGCTAAACCTGACAACACACTCACAGCTAAATCTACAGACCGAGCCATTTAACCGTTATCTAGGGAATGTGAGATAGAATATATTATTTTCATGAACTCAGGCACAAAAGGTGAAAAACTCTCTTCATTATGAATAGAAGCAAATGAGCTGGATTCTCTTGCATGCTTACATCAAACCAACATGAGTGGTATATTAACACTTACTTCAGGTGAATTACATGGATAAAAAAAAAAAAAAAAAACATTTTTCTTTGCAGGCATACTTATTATTTTCACACACGCAGTGATATATACCTCTGGTCTGGTTTTCAGGTGAGCTGTGGCCAAGAAGACAAATTGAGATGCCAGACTGGAATCAAATTGCCAAGGCAAAGAGAGATGATGACATCACAGTGATAAACGACAAATGTTAAACTCCTTTCAATTCTCATAAGCCCGTAAAAGCATCATTGGTGGATTTTCCTTTCAGAAGAGATCTACAGTAAATTTGCTTGTTATGAAAACTGAGGCAATGAGATCTAATGTTTATTTGGGAGATGCAATGAAAAACAAATTCAATATTTTTTTTGGGACATCTCTCTGAATGACACTTCCTTCAAGACCTGGACACACAGAAACACTTTTTGTTTTGCCAGATGAATGTCAAAAAGACTATGATTTATCGCACAATTAAAGTGCGTTTGATATCCTACAAAGGTTAGAAAATGCAGGGAGCAAGATTCTCTGCTTAACCTTAACCTCTGGTTAACCTTGAGTCTTAAAGTCTTAAAGGGATAGTTCACTGAAAAAATTAAAATCATTTACTCGCCAATGTCATACTAACTCTTTCTTTGTATAGAACATAATAGAATATTTTTGAATTAAAATTGGTAACACTTAAAGCCTTCATAATGCATTATAACACTCTATTCATAATGTACATTGTAATACATTACATCTTGTCGTAAATAATTATAGCTGACTTTAAAGTCTGTAGAGTAACTGTGATAACTGTAACTGTAACTGAACTTGATAAGTGTTATAATGCATTAACTGTGGTTACTATTATTCGTGGGATTGTACAATGCATTCTGAGGTAAATAACAAAGCATAATTAATACATTAAAACTACTTTCATAATGCATTATATGCCTACATAAAGGCTTTAAGTAAAGTGTTACCAAAAATTCATCTTTTATGATATTTTGAAGAAATCAGCTCTCTTTAGCTGGAGTACATTATGAGATGAAGGGGTACAGAAAAAGCCCTTATAAATGCTTCTTACCACTTCTGTCCTCCAGCTACGTGCTGTTGAACAGTGTAGCCAAACTGTGTCTGCCTGGGGCCCTTTATGATCCTGTGATTTCTGGTGTCAATGTTGAAACAGACATGGAACCCTGTAAAGAGACAGACAATTTTAATATGAACCATCCACAGCATGCTTAGACACAAGACTGCATTTACTGGCAAAAGATTCTACGAGCCAAGGAGCTCCAGCAATGACCCAAAACTAAGCAAAATTTAATTGTGGCTAAACTGAGTCTCTGCCAGAGTCCTAAACAGTTGTTTCCTTTCATGAACACTATATGTAATTTGTATCGTTTCTAAACAACTCACAGACAAACAGAGAGCAAACAACAGATAGATTTTTTTATTTTCGCAATGTTTTGCACTTTAAAGAGTAGAGTTGCTTGCAAGCCAAACGCAATAATTATTTTGTCAAAACTGAGTTACAACCTTCAATGAATCTGGTCTCCGGCGTTCTTCCGATCAGGTTCGGACACTCTTAGCACACCTCACACCAAGGGAAAATCTGATAAAATAATCTGTAGAACCATCAAGATAATCGGGAAATAGCTAGGATTGTCGGAAGGGGGGAATCGGCCCAAAATCTGATTCTTTTTTGGTGTGTACCCAGCATAAGATGACTGAGCTGCAGTGTTAATTTGGCTTTTTTCAGGTCTTAAATGGAAATTAATCTATCAACTTTAATTGTTTTGTCTCCATCAAAGTTCAAAGGTGCCTCTATTTTCACATGCCTTTATGGCTTCTGTTTATGTTCTGACAGACTCCCAAAGAACACAAGATCTTGGTCACTGGATTAACAAACACATTGATGGAGGTCTCCTGCTGAAAAGCCTTCATGCTCACAGTCGTGGAGAAAGCCTGCACGATTTCCAAAGCTCGACCTGACACTCTTCAACTCTGTCAGCAGACTCTGGTGCGGGAGACACAGGTATATTGGACCTCATTATGGATGAGACTAAACATGAAGTTGTCAGTCATCGGAACAAAATCTGACAGTCTGTCAGTCACAGAAAGACAGCAGTTAAGGAAGCTACATCTGACTCACAGAGCTTTTACAGGCAGGTTCAATTTCAGTCAAGACTATCAAAGACTATTTTGTCTTTTCAGCACCATAATTATGGCTTAACCCGAAGCAAAGGCTGAGAAAGATGACTGTTTAAGCTACAGATATTTATATATATTTTTTATTAAAGTGATAGTTCACCAAAAACTGACTTTCACCTTCAGGTTGGTTCACTATTCACCTTCAAGTTGATCCAAACTTACTTTCTTTTGTGGATAACAAGAGAAGATACGCTGAAAAATGTTCCAATGTTTTATTTTTGTTTCGGGTTTTATAAAGGTCCAGTTCTGTTTTGGACCCCACTGACTGTCATTTGCATGGACAAAAACAGCTAAAACATTCTTCAAAATATCTTCTTTTGATTTCTACTGAAGAAAGAACTAATGTCATACAGGTTTTTAGTGATTTGGCAAATATTTTTACATAAGATGCACAGTACAGAGATGGTATTCTCAAGTTAGAACATCACATGATGGCAACCCCATAACCTAAAGATCAGTATTCAGAAGCATGGCTCTTAAAATTAATCTAAAGCAAGTTTTGAACTTATAAATATAAAAAGCTTTGATCTAAGTGTAAACACAACTGTTAATTTATCTGAGAATTACATTGAATTACTCTGTTAATCTATGCTTTGAACCCTAAACAACAGCATATGGATATCATATCCCTGCACACCTAAACTGAAAAAATAAAAATAAAAAGACAAGGATTCAAAAAAAAAAAAAACATACAATGGGATCTTATGAAAGATCTGATTCTCTCTGGTGGCCCCAGGTCACCTTGCCTCCAGTCTGGCCTCTATACCAATGGAAAAACCAGAGGAAAAACATCCATCTACTCTGGATTCAATTAAAAGAAAAAAGTCTTTCAAAAAAAAAAAATCACATATATAATTTTTTTTCCAGCTGTTACCAGCAAAAATTAAATAGTTTATTGATGACAGTGCTGATAAGTATAATGTCTGTTACTACAGTTTCCATTCATCGTATTATATCTTGCAGATGATTGATGAATGAGATGAAGAGATCTTCCTCTTAGTAGAGGGGAGAGGAAGAGAAGTGAAGTGCTATTAGTTCTTTTCTCTCTCTCTCTCTCTCTCTCTCTCTCTCACACACACACACACACACATACACTTTTTCTCTTTCCCACATTCACTGTGTAGACAAAAGAATGAATGATGACATGCTACTGTAGTGTTGGAGATGATGTAAAAGCATTTTTGCACATTAATCTGCTCAAGCACAAGAATGCACAGGGAATAATGTGGACCACATGTTTTTCCTAGCCTCATTTTTGGTCACTGCTTTTCACAGAAAGTGATGAAGAGTTGTGAGTGACACTGCCAGTGACTGACGTACAGTATTATTGTAGCAGGAGAACTGTATATCACACTGTGAACAGCAATGAAAGCTCATATAAAGAGGTTCAGTTTGATCCTGGTCCACAAAAACAGACTTATTATCATCAGACTTATTCAAACTGTTGAACAGTAGTTTAAATATTATTTAAGCAAAGCTGTTTGTCACCTGCCTCCTGCTTTGTTGACTATCAGACGAAAACCTCTTTCCTGAAAAAAGAAGCATTGGCAGAGATCAAGCATTAAATTAACTGCTTGAACTCATTTAATTACATATGAACTCAAATAGTTACTTATATGAAAACATATAATTCACTTGTATCATGGCAACATGATGTTGCACTAATTGCAACACAGTGCAGACATCCAGAACCTTTTGATCTTCCGAAACGTTCCCTCAGAAGTCCTCATTTATAAATAGTCAACAAAATGAGAGCCTTGCATGAATCTAAAAATAGATCAGTCAGATGACCAGCAAAGAAGAAAAGCTGAATAATACCTGTTATCATTCTTGATAATGTTACCTTTTTCTAAGTTTTTTTAAACCTAAATTCTCTCCCACAGTCATTGATCACTTTTTCCATAGAGCTTAAATGCACATCTAAGGCATCCAGTCTGTTACTGAAACCAAACTGTACCAGACACCAGCTGAGAACAGCTTTACCCTTAAAAAAGAGAAAAAAAACCTAAGGGAAAAAAGAATGAGTAAAAAGGGGGAGTAGAAAAGTTCTAGTTTCCATTTAAAAGCCCAAACGTGGCAGGCACTTTAATATTCTCTGTAATATCAGCAGATCCTATAGAGTGGGTTTCCTGTGTGTGGATTCTTTTGCCCAGATAAATAAACCTCAGTACAGTGGCTGCAAGGGTTGTGCTCTGTGTCCAGGAAAAGGCCTGAGCTGCTTTTGGACCACAATCAAGCTACAGGAGCCACACCACAGTCATACTGACAGAGAAGCACCAGTCTATGAGAATGTCCATGCATCACCAAAACAATTTGCTTGACAGAACCATGGCATAGTAGTCAGGAAGGATGCATGTTTTCTGGCTATATGAGCAGCTGTTCACAGGGATGCAGGTTTGAAGATGGCCTACGTAATTTTCTGGTCTCATTCCCCTTTATCTCTCCAATGCATTGTCATTAAAGGCAGCATCTTTTACATATAAAATCTACATCTTCACTAAATACCCAAAACACTAACTGAAGAAAAATGTTATCAATATCTTGTAATGAAAATGTTGATGTTTTAAGAGATAGCTGCAAAATAGTGCTACATCCTGTTGATTTTCTGAGGAAATTATTTTAGTAAAGCTACATGCTTGGTTAAGCATGCCTGATACATGTTACATACATAATTTATTTTTGTCAAAAAGGAAGCATAACTTAACAGTGGCACAAAATTCAAAACAAAATTCCAGCTACAGCCTGCAGCTGCAATATATTCTGTCTAACCTCTTAAAAACAATCAGTGCCTCATGTTAGGACTCAGAAATCATGATCAGGTTAACCCAGGTCATGATTAAAATCAAAACATTTCGAAAAGAAACATTTGAGCTAGTGCTAGACCATATGTAGGGCACATCCACCACAAACCATCCATCAAAATCTAATTCATAATCAAAACCCACATCACTGCCACCAAAGAAAACTACCAATACTAATTCATTACCAAGGCCTCAGTTGAACATGCAGCTGTGTACAAGCCAACATGTGACAGACATCCCCCTCTAAACATCTGCTTACCCCTCAGTCGTCTATCCCCTCCTTCTCAAATATTTACGTGAGGAACTGCCCTGATGCTAATGAGCCTCACTGATGCCCACTGGCGAGGATTATGGGCCAGCAGATCGGCTTTTAATGAACTCCACATGCCAGAAATGCATTGCTTTGAAATGCTCTTCTGCTTAAGATCTCATGGGCTTTATGCTTTTACTGTACGTGCTGCACCTCAGGGTAAGATATACATTGTTAGACTCACAGATCAAGAGTAAAATGACCAGACATTGCTCATTTCATGCTGACTTTCCAGCTGTGAGCTCTGTTGTCTGGAAAGCTCATTGAAGGGCTGCTGAGAGATGGCTAGCAGGGGATGAGCCTGGTGGCCTGCGACTGGGTTTGTGGCCAAAGTAAACTACCCGTGAGGCACGTGGCATCAGCATACTGATATACACCACAGTCAGGCATTACTCACTAGCTCTGGAGTTCCTCATCCGCAAAAAATAACCTTATTCTATAATTATTATTTCCAAAGTAGTATTCCAGGTAGCAGCATCTGACATCACAATATGTTTTATTGCAATGTAAATCAGCTGCTACTAAGATCTAGGGCCAGATTAAATAACTGTTTGTGGCAGAGCAAAACTTTATCTGCCAACTACATGACAGATAAATACTGTAGATGCACTGTAAAAACAAAAAAACAAAAAGGTATTTCAAAATCACACTTAAATCACTGCGTTGAGATTTCATTCAAATTGTGAAAATTCCTAAAGATTTCTGAGTGTAACATGTTTCTAAACCTTTTTTTTGTTTGCAGTGTTGTTTGTTACTCCATTAATCTGTCTGAAAACTAGCAATTGGCAGAAGAAAGTGGACCAATACTCAAACAACATTTTCACCTATTGTTTGTATTGCAGTTATCTCCATTATCAAAGCAAAAGAGATATTTAACCTGAATTGTGAATGTGAGTTTTCAGCCTGAATGTATTGTCAAATGTTTCTATTGAGTTGTCCTTTTCTTGCAAGCTTCACACTAAAACAAACTGACAGCACAAGCTGTGTAGTCTGATTCATGAACAGAATCATGTTAGTCAGTTCTTTTAGTGAATCCCTAAAAAGACTCCAAAACTCAGGAGCCGCTAGTTTAAACCTGTCTTCATTGAATCCATCAGAGCACTTACTGAAAATGAGCAGCAATTGTTTGTACTGAAGGTTTGTGAAATATAAATCAGTGTCATTACCTACTGGTTGTGAGGAAGAGAGCCACTGCTTAGCCTTTCTGTTCTCTATAAACAGGTTGGATTTACGGCAGTTTTGACATCAATCAATTGAAACATTTTGTCATGAGTGTGCACTTGGGATGAGCCATAGTGTTTGTGAATTCAGGTCAGTTTAAAAGTGTCAACTATTCAGATGAGTATCTGATACAGGCCACATTTATTAGGTCATAAGCCACAAAAAAATATATAAATAATTAAAAAAAAAAATTTTTTTTTAATTATAAAGAAGTTCTAGATGTGGGCCACATTTAATGTGTGCAGAGAAAGGCTAAAAAAACGAGTACAACAGACAGTATTGTACTAGTATAATGTTTAGATTGCTGGACTTGATTAAAGCCTGGTTCACAGCTGGCTTACTGGCAGCTGGTCAAAATGAGCAACACACTAACCATAAAAAAAAAAATGTTTGCACATAGCAACACAAATGTTATTTATATCACTTACACATAAGTCATTTATATATATATATATATATATATATATATATATATATATATATATATATATATATATATATATATATATATATATATATATATATATCATCTTGTTCATTTGGCAGATGGACAGAAATGCAAGTTTGATTTTAATTTTCCCAGGAACTCTTGACCCACGAAAGCAATGAACTGCAAAAGTACTTGAATATTCTGTCAAGAGTGTCCTTTCACAAGTAAACTTTCATCTGGTTGCTCACCAGATCTTTCCCAGAAACAGTAAACTATGAACTCCCAATATATTCCTGATAACATCGCCTTTAATTTCAAAGTATGCAAGTGCTATGATGAAAATTGGAGCAAGGGTAAACTCCAGCCGTTCCACAGCCAATCCAGCATCCCCATCTATCAAGGGAGGTCAATTTAAAAGTGCCTGACATTGGAAAGCAGACGTGGGAGATGCATAGCACTGGGATACAATCCCTTACACACAAATCACATCCATGGTATTTACTAAAGTCTCATCTCCAGCTGCAAAGTATTTTGTAGTATCAATGGAGCATTTCCACTTTGCCTCTTTTAAATTATTTTGATTGAAAACAGGCAACACACACATACAAACTCACCTGGCATCACGCTCCAGAGAATCCAGAGTAGGTGGGTCCAATAGTACTCCATGTGCGTGTGCGTGAGGGAGAAGTGAGAGAGTGTGTATGCGTGTGTGTGCGCGTGCGTAAGGATGGAATATCCTGACAGTGCGCTCTCCTGTACACCCGGCTCTGATGGACTCTGCTGCTCCTAAAAACACTCTATATCTGAGGCAAGGAGGAGGGGACTGTGGCCAAACTAAAAGGAGGAGCTCATTCAGCCAACAGACAGATCTTCTCTCTTTTTCTTTCTCTCTCACTTCCTCCCTCCCTACTTCGGTCTCTTCATCTGTCTATCCATCTATGCTTGATTTGGGTCACCATGTTATGAGCTCATGCATTGCTCTTGAAAATGCTTTTTGTGATGAATCTGGAAATCCAGGTTTTGGGGATCATTGTACATCACCTCTACGGCACAAACTGATCTTCTATAATCTTCTAATTTGCTTAACATGCAGTTTAAACTGCATACGGTTCAGATAGATGCCCTCCGTCTTGATTGATGCAGAGATTTGTGGTCAACATAGCTGCATGTTACCATATAAAGCCCACTGACAAACTCTCAGCAGAACCTCAGACACCATCCAAACCACACGACCCAAGCCTATAATTACAGATTATATACTAACTAATACTGACGTTCTGGCTGCTCTAATAGTGAAATATGGCCCACCTCCATTTCAACTTAACCTTGAAAATCACAAAACCACATTTACTAAGTTTTGGTCAAAATGAACATGCAGTGTAAATGCAATCTTGTACACTAGCAAACTACCCAACACATAATATCCTGTTTATAAAATTCATAAGACAGTGGCAAGTTTCCTGTGAGAAGATATCTACCATATCACTGTACTATACACAAAAATAATAACTACTATTGTCAGGCCTTTTGTAAGTACATTCATTGGAACATTTATTTTTTTATATATATATATATATAATATATTTTTCATAAGAATTAAAGGAATTCAGCCTCTTATCTGAAACCAAAGTGATTATAAAACATCTGATGAACATTGAGCTGATTTTACTTTAAACATAAGTGACCAAAGGAAAGGGTGCTGCTTTCATTAAGAGTACTTAAAACGTCATCTTGCTTTCCTTTCATCAGATGTTTCTATCAAAGCCAAGCATTATAATTTGCAGTATAATTCACCCTCTTTGCAAATGAGGCAGCTGGGAGTTATGTTCTTTCAGATTCTGCAGAGGAATGCACAGTCAAACCAGAGAGCTGGTTAGTTACTCCAAAAGACAGATGCGGAAGAGAAAGAGTGAGACAGAGAGATATTTAGGCTATTCATACACAGACAAGAACAATATAGTGAAACACCTGAACTCTTTTCTGAGTGTGAATACATCAAGCACCATATCAATGAACATAGCTAATTAAGACTTCTCATCAAAACAGAAAAGGAACATCTCAGTTTCTTCTGACTCCTCTTGCAAACTTCTGTCCTCAGCTAAGACAAGCACATTGAGGAATGAAAAAGTGGGCAAATTAATAGACAGAAGGGGCTATTTGGTTACACAACATGAGGCAGCTTTTACCAGTATTGTGAGGTTGTAACTCATAGCTCAAGAATCCCCACTGCTAGTTTGCAAAATGTCAACAGTCCAAATAAATGATAAATTAAAGAGGAACCTGCAATTAAATGAAAGTCAAATTCTTTCTTTTAAAATAGGATAGGGGCCTGAGAGGGAGACGGGTTGGTTCACTCACTGTTTCCACATGGACGGAAAATGCTTTCGTTCATGATGTTGAGCTACTGACCAAAATTGCCATGCCAATACTTAAAGTCAGAGAAACATTTAGTAAAGAGAGAAAAAGAGTGGCTGACATATAGAATGGACTGCAGAAACAAATGTTTGAGATGTTGTTTTTCCTGGAAACCATACATTTATTTCTACATGTGGGGGTCCTGAGCACCTTGTTGAGAAGAGGTTGGAAATCAATACATATCCTCTGCAGGAGCAACACTTACCTCATGACCACAAACCTTCCACCAGCAGTAGCAACTGCAAACAATTATCCCAATAACCTCCACATTACCTGCTGCATGATGTATGACTGACCAATTAGAGTAACACAATGCCAACAAAATAAAGCCAGTAACAATCTTTGTTGCACTCAATGGATCACAGTTAAGGGTTACAATGCAAATGTCATTAGTCAACAGCATCAGGCCTTCCACATCATCATCATGGCTGCAACTAATGGAGAAATAATAACTTGCACTCTTGTGCAAATGGATTTTGCAATCTGAATAGTAATAAAAATAATAACAGTAATGCTTTTCAGAAACTGCTCTAATCACAAGGAAATTCAACATGATTAAATACATTTTTGGTCAATTCCAGAAGTCCTTATTTTGAACTCTGTACTCGTAAATACTGTACATAACAGACAAACATATAGATTGATTATTTTTCCATCAATAAAAACAAATATATTTTGGTAATCACATATTCCTTTGCTTTTAGCCTGGTTGTGTTGGCAAGAACATACAGCAAACTCAGTGACAACCCTGCTGTGGTCAAACCCTAGAAGTCACCACAGCGTCAAGAGCCAGTCAGATCAAACCAAATCTGGACTCTTCGGCTATTTCTGTCTGATGTTGATCAAAACATGGCAACCACAGTCAATAATGCTGAACTGTGGTAATATCTGAATGCCAGTCTCCTGCTTTGTTTTGTTGCCGTTTCTTTCCATTTCCAGAATTTAAAATAGAAACCGTCAGAAAGCAGATGATGGTTGACCTATATGACCCCAAGTAGAAAATGTTAACTTTTCACGATTCTGTCAAATAACATTGTGAAATTGCTAGTAGGGAATCCACACATTAGTCAGTTGCCATAAAAAGATTTTAAGAATCTTCCTTGAAAAAATAGCATATGATGGAGGTTGTTCTTTTTTCTTTTATATAATATGAATACTCTTTCATTAAATGAGTACACATCACATTAATCTATATGACTCTCTAATCCCCAGCATAAATGTGCTCATGAATCATATGAAATCATCCTAGGAATCAGAGATTTTGTGGTTAGGCCATGGAAGCATGAGTCAACCAATCAAACATGCAGAGTGTGATGTGTTTGGCCATTTGACTGACAGGCAACATTCAGCTGGAGGAATTCAGTGGTTTGGGCAAAGACACAAGTGTCCTCGCACTCACTCGCAAGCTGTGATGAAAGCTTTGCTTTCCCAGTATACAATATTTTATCAAGAGCTCAACTTGTGTAATCTTGGTATGCTAAAAACCCGAATCAACACTCTTGCTGTGTTGAAATCCAGCGGTTTGGACAGTAAATGGTGATCTCATAGCCATTTGCATTCCAGCTGCTCTTCTCTCTCCATGAGATCTGGCATGAAAGGGCTATTTTTGCTGGTTATGCTGTTCAGTTCAAAGACAAACTATGACAAAACTACACAAATAAACAGGCAAATATTACTGATGTGAATAAAATGATGTGAGATTTTCATGGTTTTCTAATGGTCTCAGAGTTCCTTTCAAGGACGCAGCAGTCAAGGTCAGGCTTGATGGTTGATTTGCGACTTTGTTCTTGAATGAGTTTACACTGAGCAGAAACACATTCGCTGAACTTTGATTTGTTGTTCTGGAACGTTAAACCATAGGCACAAAAATGACGTCCATAGACAATCATCTCAGTTCTGTGCTACCGTTCCATTAACAGTAGTGCTGAACTGGACCTCATCCACAGTGAAGTCAAAAATAGTAGCTTAGACATTTTATGATGTGCGAGAGATTTTTTTCTCTCTTTTTCTTGAGTGTTTTCTATGTTTTTTGGGGGGTCCACATGTTTTTCCATCTAAGCAGGGTGCAGCAATTAATTTTTAGAGTGGAGGTTTACATGAACTCACTTCACAGAGATGCTCTGACTAATTATTTTGGATTCTGAAGATTAATACACACTTCGGGGGAAAAAAATGAAGATTGTAATTTTAAGGAGACATTTATTCCTGAACCTTTAAAAATAACTTCCATTGATGAGGTCAAACAGATCAATTGATTTGTAGGAAAACAAAATGTTTTTCTTTTTTTTGGGGGGGGGGGGGGGGGGGTCACTAATACTGTAGGTAAACTCCTAACCTAAATCGGGGGTAAAACATACAAATGAGGCTGTATAATTTCATAATAAGTATACAACAGTTCACCAAAATTTAGCTACAAACTGCAAAAATACAAACATACACTAAAAGCTAGGAAAGCTACTCCCAAGTCAAAAAAAAAAAAAAAAAAAAAAAATATATATATATATATATATATATATATATATATATATATATATATATATATATATATATAAATTTAAAAAAAAAAAAATAAGTTCACATACGGTCCTTAAATAAATTGGCAAGATTATCAAGAATCACATTAGACATTTTTCATATGAGCTAATAATTAAAACTCATGTGTAGAAAATAAATCAGTAAATGGCATGCCACATGACTAAATAACGTCATTATGTTCACTCTCTAAGCCTTGCAAACTGCTTTGATCTGCACTACTTGATATTCCCACAGTTTACACGCTTTTTATTTGTGCCTTATGTTGCCTTTTCAAAAGTATATCACTTACAATGTTTAAAAGAACTTACTATAATTAGCTACATTCTTGCCACCATGGAGGTCTGTTCTACTCTTGGAGCTCCAAATTATCAAAAGTGTCATAAAATCTTGATATTTCTGAAGGAAAGTCTCCATATTTGTAGTACCGTGTGCCAAGGCCCTTTAACTCTCTCAGTCCTCATTGGTTTTATTATTGCACATGATGTGGTTATTCACATAAGAATACTGCTGAGAGAATGGAGAGCGGTTTAATTGTAAGCAGGGCAACAGTGTACCAATAGAAATGTTCATATGATGTGAAAAATGGCAGAGGCCTTTAATATAAATACTGAAAGCAAGCAAGCAAATGGTCTAGTCTGAGCAGTGAGTCATTCTTACTTTTCCAGATATCTGGCATTTGAGCTGACAGGCGCTCAGAGCCAGTAGCAACATCAGGAGATGTGGAAACTGAAACCGCACACCACAGCAGAAATAGCCACATGATTTGCACCACGTAAAATACACATGCACACGCACAAAATGCTCAAACTTGCAAACAAATGCACAGACATGGAGACACACAACCAGGAACCAACCAGGGGCAATACAGCTCCGTTTAACCTTGCAATTTATAACTGCTCCACCAAACAAATTATATACACAGGTAAACTCAGGGTACACATTAAACCACTGGACTAACGAAATCCCTAACATCATAAATTCACAATTCCTCCCTGTCATCTACAGCCAAACAAGGAATTTGTGGACAGAAGCTGTCCTTTGTAACCTTTAAGCTGCAATAGTAATGACTTCTGAGGCTAGGCTTTAGCGTTGGTTCGTTCTCGCTTGAGTCAGCCCTTTAGCAGCCGCTTGAACACAGGCAGTTGTTTCACCATCGACCAATTAGCTCATAATGTGGTCTTAAATCACCCAATGTCTTGTGCGTGCCTGCTAAAGGGAAATGCTCCTGTTTCATAGAGCTTCCGCATCACTTCATATGAAATGGAAAAACGCAAGTGGGGGAAAATCATATCTTTCTTTTCTCCTGCATCACCATGGAAAACCCAAAGCTCCGTCATTTCCAGCATGTAATTATTAGGTTTGAGGAGCCTTATACGTAATTATTTATTTCAGGGTTGACCGCTTAAACGCCGAACTGAGCCCCTGTGAGCAAGCCCTGTAAATGCATCCCATATGATGACATATTAGCAAAAGAAAGCATAATACTGCTTGTGGTGGGAAGATTTTTGCAGTAATAGTAATTTGCAGAGTCATTTCTTTTTCACTTAAATGTTTTTGTTGTCCTCTTATTTCCTAGCAATAAAGTCATTTAAAGGTACAATTTGTAAGATATTTGCAGTAAAATATCAAAAAACCATAAGGCTAGTGTTATATATTTTGTCCAGCTGATTACTAACAATATCTCTAATGTTTTAAACTACTAGAAAATCCCCATTCTAAACAATGATGTGAGGATAATACAGGTCCTTCTCAAAAAATTAGCATATTGTGATAAAAGTTCATTTTTTTTTCCCATAATGTAATGATAAAAATTAAACTTTCACATATTTTAGATTCATTGCACACCAACTGAAATATTTCAGGTCTTTTATTGTTTTAATACTGATGATTTTGGCATACAGCTCATGAAAACCCTAAATTCCTATCTCAAAAAAATAGCATATTTCATCCGACCCATAAAGGAAAAATGTTTTTAATACAAAAAAAGTCAACCTTCAAATAATTATGTTCAGTTATGCACTCAATACTTGGTCGGGAATCCTTTTGCAGAAATGACTGCTTCAATGCGGCGTGGCATGGAGGCAATCAGCCTGTGGCACTGCTGAGGTGTTATGGAGGCCCAGGATGCTTCGATAGCAGCCTTAATCTCATCCAGGGTGTTGGGTCTTGCATCTCTCAACTTTCTCTTCACAACATCCCACAGATTCTCTATGGGGTTCAGGTCAGGAGAGTTGGCAGGCCAATTGAGCACAGTAATACCATGGTCAGTAAACCATTTACCAGTGGTTTTGGCACTGTGAGCAGGTGCCAGGTCGTGCTGAAAAACGAAATCTTCATCTCCATAAAGCTTTTCAGCAGATGGAAGCATGAAGTGCTCCAAAATCTCCTGATAGCTAGCTGCATTGACCCTGCCCTTGATAAAACACAGTGGACCAACACCAGCAGCTGACATGGCACCCCAGACCCTCACTGACTGTGGGTACTTGACACTGGACATCAGGCAATTTGGGCATTTCCTTCTCCCCAGTCTTCCTTCAGACTCTGGCACCTTGATTTCCGAATGACATGCAAAATTTGCTTTCATCCGAAAAAAGTACTTTGGACCACTGAGCAACAGTCCAGTGCTGCTTTTCTGTAGTCCATTTCCTGCACACGCCTGTGCACGGTGGCTCTGGATGTTTCTACTCCAGACTCAGTCCACTGCTTCCCCAAGTCCCCCAAGGTCTGGAATCGGTCCTTCTCCACAATCTTCCTCAGGGTCCAGTCACCTCTTCTCGTTGTGTAGCGTTTTTTTGCCACACTTTTTCCTTCCCACAGACTTCCCACTGAGGTGCCTTTACGTTCAGCCTATACGTTCAGAAATATCTTTCTGTGTCTTACCCTCTCGCTTGAGGGTGTCAATGATGGCCTTCTGGACAGCAGTCAGGTCGGCAGTCTTACCCATGATTGCGGTTTTGAGTAATGAACCAGGCTGGGAGTTTTTAAAAGCCTCAGGAATCTTTTAGAGTTAATTAGTTGATTCAGATGATTAGGTTAATAGCTCGTTTAGAGAACCTTTTCATGATATGCTAATTTTTTGAGATAGGAATTTTAGGTTTTCATGAGCTGTATGCCAAAATCATCAGTATTAAAACAATAAAAGACCTGATATATTTCAGTTGGTGTGCAATGAATCTAAAATATATGAAAGTTGAATTTTTATCATTACATTATGGAAAATAATGAACTTTTATCACAATATGCTAATTTGTTGAGAAGGACCTGTATTGGTGTTGCATTTTCTAGATGGAGAGAGCTTCACGACAAACTTCAACTAGAAAGAGATGCTGATCTCGCTTGTGTTTTACTCGACACGTGAGTTTTTTGATTCATATCTTTACAGAAAACGTATGCTATTATAACGATCAACAAGATTAGTATTATGGGGCATACAAGCCAAACGCAGTGGATCTCGTCTCTAGAACCACGTGAGGATGCGTCTGATCTATAGTCTGATCACGTCTTTGCATCCGTTAAATCCATGATTTATCTTCCTGTCTGATTGATGGCCGTCAGTGGTTGAGTAGAAGACAACAAATCCCATCATTCCAGGCTCCTTCTTAGCGTCATCAAACCACACGATTGTTATTGTTTTGGTAGTGCGCCCTCTCATGGCAGGTCCTACAACCTGTACCTTTAACAGACATTTCAGCAAGTGGAAACATTGAGACCCTTCTCATCCCCGGTGCTCTAGCCACTGCTATTAAAGGTATAGTTCACACAAAATATGAAAATTCTGTCATTAAGTACTCACCCTTATGTTGTTCCAAACCCATAACACCTTAGTTCATCTTACGAACACAAATTTGAAAACCGATGAAACCTGAGAGCTTTCCGACCCTGCATAGACAGCAACACAACTGACATGTTCAAGACACAGAAAGGTAGTAAGGACATCATTAAAATAGTCCATGTGAGATCAGTGGTATGAGAATACTTTGTGCACAAAGAAAATTAAAATAATTTTATCCAACATTTCCACGAGTACCATGACAAATGCGTGTGGAGACACTGCAGCTTGTTTCCAAAGAGAGGAATGCACATGCATACATCGTGGTACTGTCATTAACATGCAAGGAATTCTGACACCGAAGAGAAGAAAACTGTTGAATAAAGTTGTTATTTTCTTTAATATTAAAGGAAACTATGAAATTAAAACTAAATGAGAGCATTTTTGTTAACTGAAAAAAAATTAACAATAAAAACATTTCCATGACTCCAAAACGCCATAAATGAATTCTTGTTTTGGATACATGGTAAATTATAAAACTTCAAGTCTTTACATTAAACATCATTAAACATTAGCTGCCATAAAAATTAACTAAAATAGAATTATAAACTAAGATAATCTGAAAATAAAATGGAAAACCTAAATATTAAGATAATCCTGGATTAAGAACATATACAACTCATCTTCTTATTCCCACGAATACTGTAAGGGAAATAATCCAATATACTATTAAAACTAAAACAAAGGAAATTTTCTCATGAGAATCTCAGGAAAAAATGGAGCTATTTGAGAAGACGGGAAGTAAACAGTGAGTATTGTACTTCCCTGTTTACCGTTTGCTTCTCTGATGTTTGGCCAGGTCAAGGGTTGCTGGACAGACTTCAGAGAAAAAGCCGCCTTTTGATCCTACACTGACCATTTACGGTAACAAGACATCATCTATATAATATGGTCATAACTGTGAATATAATTGCCCTTTAAGGAAACTATAAAATGGAAGAAGAAAAAAATCACAATTTCAGATTTTTTCCTAATGTGACTTAATCCCTTAAAATAGATTTGTACTTTCTGCTTCATCAGCTTGTATGATAATCACACCCAGAAAGTTACAGTTTCATTACATGTCATTTGTCAGGAATGAACAAGCCAGGGATTAAGCACTCAACAATATCAGTTTCCTGGACCTAAGGCACAGACACCACAGAAATTGCAAATATGCTATGGACAGAAGTGAAAATAAACACATAATTGCTCTACAAATGGGTATGACTCACTTCCTAAGTCTTTTGAAAAGGTCTGGAAATATCGCATGGGCATCTTTACAAAGAGTACTGAAATATATCTGGACGGCAGGGTTTGGATCTGGCCAAACAGCTGGGGACCTGGAGCGAGTGTTCAGCTGGAAATACCAGCTCAGATTTTCAGCCGGTTGATTTTACATACTGCTTGGTGAATTAGAGGTAAAGATTATTCCAGAGGCGTAGAAGCACCACCACTCCACGGAAAGAATGGAAAATCCCACAATGCCTGTAATGAATACAGGTGACCTATATGCTAAAGTAGAAACACATTATCTGAGCATATAATGGGCAAATAGCATTATCCTTGTGAGGGAATCATCACAAACTTAGCAGTTCTGTAGAAATTTCCTTTCAGACATTCCAAGAATACAGGATCTGTTTGGAAAGCCACCAGGAAGTATGTTGACATAGTCTAAAACATTCACGAGATGTCTCATAAGGTCCACATATGGGCATTTTTTTCCCTACATAGGTGTATAATTGGCCCACAGATGTGATGGAGGACAGATGTGATAAAAAACAGTGTGCTTGGTGAAGCATCTCTTTCTCTGATAGTGTTATTGATGTCATTAGCTGGGGTTAGTTATGATGACTGCTATACGGTTTACAACAGTAATGGTTTTCTCTGTTTCCCTGATGTTGGCGCAGACTTCAGTTAACCGGAAGAGTCCGTGTTATCAGCTTTTACCAGTTGTTATGAAGGGATATATACAAAATATTCATTGTACCAGTTACATTAGTGTCCAAATTTTACAACCTCATATGAATGAATGATGAGCTTTTCCATTTTTCTCTGATCTTTATAAATGTTTTTCACAACAAACACACATAAATGATGAAGGAAACACTGCCATGCTTTGACAGCATGACTTCAGAAGAATTTCCTTTCATTCTTATCTCTGGTTTGTTAATAAAGCTTTGCAGTCGACGCTCTATGCATGCAACTATGTGAGAGATGTAAGCAGGCTCACAAAGCTACTATAATTGAAGCAAGACAACTGGACTAATGGTCAAAGCGCCATTGTGCTTCAGAGGTGAGGTAGCTGACAGACCACACACACACCATATTGTTCTTTGGATTGTCAGTCTCACAAAAGCCACACACACATGAAAGTGTTGACCTTGTGTTGTGTTGACCTATGCACACAGTACCTGGCACTGGATCAGCCCAGCATACAAAGAGCTTAACCAAACATTAAATGAATAGATAAATGGATCTCTGACCACATCAAAGCATTTGTGATCACTGAGTTCAGGACAGCCTTAAACTATTACAATTTACAATTTACAATCACATTTAAGCATTTAAAACCATTTACACTTAGAAATACGAACAGCATATCCATAAAAACAAAAAAAAACTCCATTATATTTTAACTGCCACAGCATACTAAAACCAGTGTGAGGTAATTTAGTTCTTGTGTAATTTCTCTTATGCAGTTATTTTTACGATAATTCTAAATATTTTGCTATAGAATAAATTATGGTGTTTCTTATTAATGATACCCTGAGGGACACTTACATTTATTTATACCTAACCATCTAAACACTGCATCTAAGCTGTCTTTTGCATATGTGCAGTGAATCAGTCAAATATGACATGCAAAAGAATGTAATTCTTTATGAGAACATTATATAAAGCTTGTTTAAAGGTTATCACCTATTGAGAAGGCTTAATTTCCAGACAACCAGTTAACCCTCTGGAGCAGTGGTAATAACTCACCAGAACAAGCCCGTGATGATGTGACGGGGTTAACAGGTTAATGTCTTTATAAGGGGAAAAATGCCAAGTGAACAATGCAAACCTTAATGTATCACTCTAAAGAAAAATACAGGGAGAGTTATGGTGGAAGTGGAGTCACATGGTTTCCTTCCACTTGTAATGTTTTAAAGGTGAAGATCTATATGGGTGAACAATCAATACAAAATTATATAGAAAAAAACAAGACTACTGCAGCAACATTATATAGAAGATTTCTAAAAAGGGCACAGCATCCCTGGTCAAAGAAAGTGTTTTAATTGTATTGAATGTGCACCTGAAGTGTACACTTCAAACCTTACCAGTATAGAAAACCTGTGCTTGCATATAAAATAATGCTAATGAAATCAATGTCTCGTTAAGTACTTTAAAAGAGTGTATAACTTTATGACTGTTTCTTAACACATTTAAGTACACTTTTAAAAAGTGCAGATTGTAATAGTGTAAAAAAAAATTAAATAAATAATAGTCTGTTGTTGAGCTTTAAAGAAGTACACTTCTTTGAATGTGTTGACTAACATAGCAAGGCAATTCAAAGTAAATGCCTTGTTCTAAATTGCAAACATAAATTATTAATTACTAAATTGAAACTTCACTTTATGGATATATTTTTACAAAATATAAATATATTTAAATACATGATATGCAAGTTTCAATAGAAATAACATTACGAATATTTTAGTTTAGCAAAAATGCTTGTCAGTATTCTACAGTATTTATGATGTACTTATGTGTACCAAGTATAAAAGTCAAAAAGCACTCAGTTCAGCTTACTGCATTAAATGTAAATTTTAAATATCATAAAATGTTCATGTAATTAACATGCATTTAAGAGTCTGAAAACAAAGCACTCATTTTACAGCTCTTTTTAATTTGCTTCAAATATATTATTTCTGTGAAAAGTAGATCTTTTTACAAGTATACTTATAGTTTACTTCTTTTTCACTATCCAGTTCATTAACTAGTTCATCCAAAAATTCTGTCATCATTCACTCACTCTCATGTCATTCCAAACCTATATGTCTTTATTTGTGTTCTTACAGAAGAAAGTAAGACATTTTGGGAAAAAAAATATTGAATATAAAGTGTTAGTATCCATACATTTTTAAGTAAATGTAATGTTTAACTATAATTTTCCATATCCTCTGTTACATCTTATTCTTTTTGTCCGTATTCCATAAGGCCATCAGTTCATCAGGTCCTCTCCTGTCTCCTTCATGGAGGCCCTTACTTTTTCCCTTCGCCCCTGACCTCAGAGGAAGTGGTTTCTGTGCAGACAGCGTGTAGCTGGAACATTGTGTCATGTACATGGGAAACTGTAACCAAAGAAGTGCACATTAAAAGTTCCACTAGAGTAACACTTTCTGTGCAGACAGATCTGGTGGACAGTCGAGCCAGAATTGGGGGTCTGCCTTGAATGTCCAACTTAAGCAAAGTGTATAATACTGCCCCCTAGTGTAAGCATTCTGCAAGTGAACAGAATACTGGGAAATATCCTGCCCCCTGCTGCACGATCACACACACATCTTAACACCCAAAGAAAAGATTATAAGTAACACATGACCGGCACTCATCACTGTCAATTGTAAAACTACACTTCCAACTTTAAGTTCCTGTAGAGCTCTCCAGATCCAGTCAAAATCATAAATAAGTATTTCAGGCATGACTGAGCAGAAAATATATTTACTACATGCCTTATCTCTGCTTCTGTAGGTAGACAGTAATTCCAGTAACTAGGTTTCTGAAGTTCAAAGCATGGCTTATCTCAGGCATTTCTCCATATTGTTTTAATGAGGCATTATTTACTCTGCATGCTTGGACAATGCATGCTATAATGTAACTTTAAGGACAATGTGGTATTTGAACACTATTCCCTAGCATTACTCCAAACATCAGATATAATCACCATAACTGAGCTTTAAGACCTGTTTTAGCCAAATTAGGAGTCTTAAAGTAAATATAACGAATGTATAAAACGAATACCACACCCATGTCTTTTCCAAAATTGAATGACTTTATATGTCCTGTTGAACATAAAAGGAGATATTTTGAAAAGGGTTGTTTCTGGTATATGCATAGACGCAGACACACACACGCACATGCATGCACACACACACACACACACACACACACACACACGCACACACATGCACACACACACACACACACACACACACACACACACACACACGCACACACACACACACACATGCGCGCACACGCACAGATACACTCATCGCTCACTTTATTATGTAGGCTACTGTTCAGTTGCTTGGTAACACAAACTGCTAATCAGCCAATCGCATTGCAGCAACTCAATGCATTTAGGCATCTAGAGGTGGTGAAGACGACTTGCTGAAGTTCAAACCGAGCATCAGAATGGGGAAGGAAGGGGATTTAAGTGACTTTGAATGGGGAATGTTTGTTGGAGCCAGACGGGCTGGTCTGAGTATTTCAAAAACTGCTGATCTACTGAGATTTTCATACACAATCTCTAGGGTTTACAGAGAATGGTCAGAAAAAGAGAAAATATCCTGCGAGCGGCAGTTGTGTGGACGAAAATGCCTTGTTGATGTCAGAGGAGAATGGGCAGACTGGTTAGAGATGCTAGAAAGACAACAGTAGCTCAAATAACCACTCGTTACAACCAAGGTATGCAGAATTCCATCTCTCAACATACAACACGTCTAACCCTGAAGCAGGTTGGCTATAGAAACAGAAGACAATTCACACAGACTCACAAAATTTTGGACAACAGAAAATTGGAAAAACCAATTGCCGTTGCCTGGTCTGATGAGTGTCAATTTCTGCTGCGACATTTTGGTGGTAGTCAGAATTTGGTGTAAAGAACATGAAAGCATGATCCATCCTGTCTTGTCTCAATGGTTCAGGCTGGTGGTGGGGGTGTAATGTTTTGGGGGATATTTTCTTTGCACACTTTGGGCCCCCTTAATACAATTGAGCATTGTTTAAATGCCACAGCCTACCTGAGTGTTGTTGCTGACCATGTCCATCCCTTGATGACTACAGTGTACCCATCTTCAGTGTACAATCTTCACAATTTTCTCCTAAACAATTATGTAGATATGCTATCTAAGGGGCTACTAAAAAGCTAAACATGTCACACACATCCTAAAAAGTGACACTAATGTGATTGCAAGTGTTTGTTTTTAAAACTTGGTTTTGATCATTTATTTGATGCTGTTAAAAAATGGGCAGGACCTTGATACCACAGTTCCCCCCCCCCCCCCCCCCACGCACCTGCCACTCTTGGCTGGGAGACAGTGGTGACTCTCTGGCTGTTTGTGCCAACTTGAGCCACCTTGAGTTTAGCATAGCATAGTTTAGCATATCAAGTATATATGATACTTGCATCTCCTTGGCATAACGAACGAGCGTCTGGATGCATAGTCTTTATGGTTTGGAGGTTCAGTGGCGTAGGAGTCATGATCACCTTCTTCGGGTTTTGAAGAGTGATGAATTCCAAAGCTGTTGTGACTCGATGGTGATTGGGAGTTTCTTCCCAGCGGAAAGTGAAAAGAGCTAAGAGAGACATCAGCTGAGATCCTAAGATCTTTGGTGAATGGAAAGTCAAGGCACGAGGCCTGGCGCAGACTTAGGGGGCCAAGAGAGTTCTAGCTCATCCTCCTCATCCCCTTAGGATCTAAAAGAACCGCAGACTGGAGGCGGGTCACTGATGTGAGGTGTTTATGGTCTGAGAAGGTTCACGCCTCTCAGGATGGACTTGTCCAAGGAGAAAGGAGTTTGGAAATATTGGGGAGTTTTATAACCCTTTGTGTGAAAGCCTGGTAATTTGCATATGTAACTGGATCAAAAGTTGATATACAAACTAGTAAGGATTCTTAGAACACTAATATATGTTGCATAGGTATCAACATACAATATACACTCTCGTTTAGATCATCAGAAGGCGAATTCATAGATACTAAACATGGTAAGATTACATATAGGAAAGATTTGATAGATCTGGTTCTATCATAAGCATAAAACAGTCAAATTCAACAGACAATATACAAGAACAGCAATAATATGCACAATGACCTAAAGGATATGTGTGTTCAATCAAAGAGAAGTTTTCTGGTGGACTTATTAGAGAAGAGTGCCTTTTATAGCCATGATGTGTCTGTTTCTAAAAGACTTTTATTTCTGAAAGTCTGTTTCTGAAAGTGCCTTTGGTTGCTATGGAACCAGAAGCCTGTTCTACCTTTTTTGAGGTGATAGTTGCATTTTGGGAGAAGGGTCCATAGACCCTTTGGTTAGATGAGGGAAGGCTAGATATTATTTGTTAAATAGAACAAATAGTTGTGTGTCTGATTGGTCCAAATGTCACAATCACTACTGCACACACTCTAAATGTCAGCAAAATATGAAATTTCTGGTTCATTTTGGCTTCAATTTCAAGGAAGTGGAGACACGCTTTAAAATTATTTTATCTACTTGTAATTGTCATTTTGTTATAAAGTTAACCTTAGTATGAACTTCAACCATACAACACAAGATGTTAACCAAAATAACAGCCTCAGTCACTATTCATTTTCATCGCATCTTTTTCCATTGGGCATCTTCTTTTGTGTTCCACAGAACAAAGTACACATGGCTATGAATGAATAATGACATTTTCAGGGTGAACTATCCCTTTAAATGTGTTGTTCAGTAAATGTAATTAATGATGTAATGTTGCTGAGGCCCACAAGAGGGCAGCAGAACATAATAAAGTTACAGTTAATCCTACATCATGTTTAGATGTTTGTTTTTGTTTTCTTGTTCTTCACACTTCTTATTTTAAGAAGAATCTTTAATATGCGATTCTTGTTCAAGTATATACATTTTATTAAGCAATTAATATACATTTTTGCTTTAACATCATACATCCAAAAAAACAGGGTAACCACAGTTTCCACCCCAAATAGTAGAGGTTGTATAATTCATGATCCCACAAAATGAATATTGAGTCTTCTTCAACTGTTTCTAAGCTTTCAAGGTCTTGCATTATGAATATTGATTATAGCAGTCAAGTTACCGGAGTATGATGATAGCAGATACAGCAAGGAGAGAGAGCATATGTGACCCTGGACCACAAACCAGTCTTAAGTAGCAACTAGCAAGGGTATGTTTGGAGCAATAGCCAACAATGCATTGTATGGGTCAAAATATAGATGTTATAATTAGGATATTAAGTAAAGATCGTCTTCTATGAACATAATTTGTAAATTTCATAACATAGTAATATGTATTGCTAAGAACTTAATTTGGACAACTTTAAAGGAGATTTTTATTTTTTTCAGATTCCAGATTTTCAGATAGATGGATCTTGATCTAATATTGTCTTATCCTACCCAACCATATAAATGGAAAGCTCCTTTATTAAGATTTCAGATAAGGCTATACACATTTAAATTTTAGAAAACTGACCCTTATGACTGGTTTTGTGGTCAATGGTCACATATATGTTGTTTACAGAGAGCTAAAGAGAGAGAGAGTATGACATTGTAAACAGAGTGATGCTGTTTTGGACATCAATAATCTTCCTTAGTACATGCAGTAATCAGATTGACAGCATGGAAAGAGAGAGAGAGAGAGAGAGAGAGAGAGAGATCAAGGAGTAATAGTACTAACATACTATGCTGACTTCACTGCAGTATGCTCCTGACTACAGGACCATGGCTACCGTGGCACTGATAGGCTTGGATACTTAGCAAGAGACAGCGACCAGACCCTCCCTCTCTCTCTCTCTCTTCTCCTCCTCTTTTACAATCTCTCGTGTCTCACTCTGCTGACGTAGAGACTGCAGGCTGCACGCGCTCAGTGTGTGCTTCTCTGTCCTCCTATCTCACTCAGCGTTTCAGGAACGGAAGCTGACTCTTCTGCACTGTTCTCTGCATGACTGTCACAAAGGTAAGCGTGTGCTGGAGTGTGAGGCTGGGAGGGGCTGCTGGGTTTGGGCTTCACTGCAGTGGGATGTTCTGCTGATTCTGTGGCTGTAGTGTACTGCAGTGCCGGACAGGTGGAGTGTGTGTGTGTGTGTGTGCGTGTGTGTTTATGCAGGTGAATCTTATGTCTGCTGGATTTGCTGTGCAGTACAAACTTCTATGTGCATTTGTCCAGCTGGCTCCCTGTGTGTGTTTAATATGCAAGTGCCTGTCCCGCAGTAGGGCAGTGGGTCTTGGCTGGGTGAGGCATGTTTATGTGTGTGTGTGTTAGGCTTTAGCAGACAAAGTGGAGCTCTTAATCCAGTGCTGTCCTGCATAAAGCCTGAGCTGTGCTTTTTTACTGAGGAGACACTGAGCATGTCACATACTACAGTATGTGTGACAGTAATAAAAGGGAGAAAAGAGGAAAGGAACAAGAAAAGAAAAGGCAGGCCAATGGATACAGGAAGAATTCAGGTCAACTGGGCTATATTTTGACATTGGGATTAGGATGACGGTCAAAAAGTAGCCCAATTTAGTTGAATTAAGTTTAATTTGGATTTATGTTATTGGACTCTCACAGCTGTCATGAGTTGTGTCATAAACTGTGAGGCTAATTTAACTTTATTAATTAAAGTTAGAGAAAAAAGACTATGGAATTGTTGTAAATGCAGTACACAAACAAGTCTGTAAAACTGGAAACATACCTGGTCTAAGCCTCTTATTGTAGAGATGAACACGAAATGACGCTGTTTATAAGTCTTATATATGTGTTATATAACAGGACAAGTGATTTTGAAAATGGATAAACATTATGTTGTTATGTTACGTTACGTTACGTTATGTGTTCTAAGCTCCAGCATCCCTGCAATTTAAATTGGTAAATCAGTTAGCAAAGTAGATTGATTATATTATATTATATTATATTATATTATATTATATTATATTATATTATATTATATTATATTATTTTATATTATATTATTTTATTTAGAGTTGCATATATTACTTAAATCTCAGTCAGTGTCAGTGTTCATGCAGTGATGTGTGTTGCAGTTATTCCCAGACGCAGGTGCTGACTGTGTAAGAACTGATGTGAGTGTGAGTGTGTGTGTGTTCTGTTCTGAAGGAGAAGGTTGAGATGTTGAGTGCGGTTCGAGTGATGGGCACTATACAGAGCTAAATGACCTTGGAGTGTTTGTGTATGTGTGCTGACCGAGCAGAACAGTACTCTGTCAGACAGTGAGAGACGGAGAGCAATTCCACTCCAGAGTGTCTGCTTATGTGAGAGTGAGTGCACATATAGACTAGTGTTTAACCCCACAGCTGTGTGGCAGGATATCCTCACAGACTCTTGGGACTGAAACCGTCACACACCCAGACTGTCATGATCAGGAAAGGATGCACCTCTCACTGCAGGGCTATAAAACAGCTGGCTGCACATCACTTTCTGTCACACATTACTTAATAAATCTCTGTGGATGGTAATTTCATACAAGGTAGGAACTAAACCCAAAAAGCCTCATAAAAAGCAAAGCAAAATTACATATTTTATTCAGCATTTAAAATAAAAAAAGTCTCACACAATCTAAAAAGGTCCTCATGTTAGAGCTGGTTTACCCTTGTGGGCTTGAAAATAATAATAATAATTTATAGCACAAATACAGATCTAGTTATTAGCACACAGATTGAATAATAATTGATTCTTATTTTATTGAAATATTTAACATTATAAAAAATACAACAAAATAAAAAGCTAGTGGCTGTATTAACCTTGCCAGATTGGCCATTAAAAATGTGAAAGTGAAATTCAGCCAAGAATGGTGACCCATACTCAGAATTCGTGATATGCATTAACCCATCCAAAGTGCATATACACAGCAGTGAACACACACACTGTGAACACACACCCGGAGCAGTGGGCAGCCATTGATGCTGTGTCGCCCGGGGCACAGTTGGGGGTTCAATGCCTTGCTCAAGGGCACCTCAGTCATGGTATTGCCGGCCCGAGATTCGAACCCACAACCCTAAGGTTAGGAGTCAAACTCTCCAACCACTAGGCCACAACTTCCCTAAAAAATAATTTTATAAATAATAAGATCTTGAAAATTCCAAAAAATAATTCCTTTAAAATTTACACCAAGATTGTCAGCCACCTCAAATGACTCGCTTATTCCTACACTGTCTTTAATGTATGAAATCCACAGAAACATTGTAATTAATTTCGTATGAAGAGACAAAGAAAGCAGGAGGAATGGATGGAGAGCTGGAGGAGGGGTTAGAGATCATTTTGTCTTCATAGAGTAGAAGGTCAACACAGGTGACCTCTTGCCTTTGTTCAAAGCTTAGCATTTCTTTCACCCTGGGACAGAATTTCATCTGACAGAAATGCCAACAGGCATCAGATTCTCCAATGAATTTGCAGAATAGACCCATCGGTGAAATGTACTCCCATATCAACAGATCGAGCCAGGCAGACGTCATGTGTTCAAGATCACTGAGTGTGCCAGGAGTGTATTTACTGGGTGACTGTGAGAAGGGTTCTCTATGGTGTGTGTGGGTGGGTTTGCACATGTCTGCATGTCAGTAGGGCGAGAGGCAGATAGGAAGCGTACAGGTGTGTTTATTAAGCTAAGAGACAATTTCATATATAAAATGCACAGAAACACACTTGTCAGGAGTGTTTGAGCGACTGAGAAGACCCTGCGTGGGAAGGAGGACTGTAAGCTCACAGGTGTAAAACACATTATTATAACTACACTCCATATCCACCACTGACCTCATACAGAGATAGTGGTGGGTGGGTGTTTTTTATTTTATAGCAGAGATGTGAATATAAGTGTATATGCAGGCTATATGTTACATACACTCAAAAAACTCACAGTTATGTTGGTGCCCGTCCATTATACATATATTATATAAAAAAGATAACAGTCTATAGGATATCTCTAATGAAATCCTCACAAATTCCTCACACAATCCTGCACATCACAACGTGGTGTTGTTTGGTTATGTAGGTTTGTTCCAATGTATGTACTTAATAATA
Source organism: Carassius auratus (assembly GCF_003368295.1). Classification (NCBI taxonomy): domain Eukaryota; kingdom Metazoa; phylum Chordata; class Actinopteri; order Cypriniformes; family Cyprinidae; genus Carassius; species Carassius auratus. Next base: position 13,521,430 of record NC_039249.1, read on the forward strand.
TAAAATAATCATTAAAATAATTCATAAAATACAATTTTATATTTGCTAAAAAATGCACTATAGAATATTTTATAGAACAGAAGTAACTAATAGAATAGTGGCAAGCATAGTTTAAACTGATTCTTTTAAACTGATGCTGCTAATTTAAAATATTTAATATTCTATCAGTGATAAAAATTGAGGGATGATGATGAGACACTGGTAGGGAGACTTAAAGTTCCCTATTTTATAGTGACTATAAAGTAATACATATGTAAAACACTTATTTCAGATATGAGAGTGCATATTTTGAGATTTAATATTTGGGATAGAGTCATTACTCTAGTTTTGAGCTATTTTTGATGGGCCATTGGGCTAGTTGAGCAAACCAGGCAACCTTGAATACACGCTTGATTTGGACGCTGGTTTTTGTTTTATCCTCAGAGGGAATCTTATAATCTGGGCTGAATTTGCAGGCTATTATGCCCTGTGCAGGCAGTGTGCACACACGCTGAGAAGAGTCACATTTGATCCTAACAGCTAGCTCAGCAACCCAAACCTCCTGCTGGCCAATGTGCTTATACAGAAAACATCCAATAATGAACAAATGACTAAAAGGTCTGGCATTTCTGTTCAGCTTTTTAATGAAGCATGAGAAAGTTCAAGACAGTGCATCCACTGATGAAGATATTCGATAGAACAAACTCCACAGAGACTGAGAGTTTCAGTGGGACTTTCTATAGAAAGCGAAAGGAGATCATGTCACTTATAAATATCCTGCTCAGAACGTGAGGTAGAGACACTGGGAAGAGGATGTGCTTCCTGTGGTCCTGGGCTGGTGAGACTCAGTGTAGATAAACAGCAGCTGAGGGGCATCAGTGTGTGATGTTCACACTGGCTTGTAATTCCCATTGTCTGTCTCCTCTCTCTTTTCACTCCTACTCTAAGGCAAAGAAACTGAGAAAATATTATATGAAGATTTTTGCCTTGGGATGTCTTTATCTATTGCCACTGCAATCCTAGATGCACAGACATACACTTACAGGGTGTCAAGAAGAATGAGTGTATAGTCACAATGTAAAAACATCCACAAATACAGCATCCACATTTCAGTTCAAACAATGGCATGATTTTGGAAATGTAATATTGCAATCCCATTTTTGTGTCCCTGTGTGAGGTCCACAGTGGAACATGGGACCAGAGAAGGAAATGCTACAGCCTACACAATTCAAACAGTGTGGGAGTGGGAACTAAAGCATGACAGCATGATAAAGATGGGTCATATGCTTCAGGATTTCAACACGCTTCTCCTACTATTACAGTCAGACTATTACATTATCTGTAATGCAGTACAGCAATGCATTCCACTGAATGATCCCACTCACCAATGACTCTTTTAAATTTAGAAGTGAACAGCAATCTGCTGCAGTAAAATGTGGTAAAACACACTTTCTTGCATTCTCATGCATGTTATATGGCAGTCTTGGAACAAGAATGCCGTAATTCACACTAGACTGAAGTCTTGGACTGCTTCAGTGTTCTTTACTCGCTTTATATAATTTATTATCTGTTAAAATAACTGTTTTGTTTCTGTTAATGTACATATCAGGTTTCCAATAACTTTTGTGTTGTAATTTAAACCCTTTACATCTAGGAGTTCATCAAAACAAAGACCGCTTATCAGACCTGTCTGTTTATGAAGACAGTGTGGGGACGTGACATATTTCAGGATGGTGTGCACGTTCCACACAATATAGTACAATTGCCTCATGATACAATTTTACATGGATCTGCCATAATTAGTTTTGATATGCTCAGTTTCTTTATGAGACACATTAAAGATGTCAGTAGCTATTTCCATTCAAGACAAAAATAATTTACAATTTATTAATATTAAAAATACACAGAATAAAAATCTTGTCGACCTGAAGTTAGCATATATGTTTTTTATTGGACATTTAATGCAATATTTCTAAATTTGCATAAAAACTATTTTTATTTTTGCAACCCCATGCATAATCTGAAGTGGCAAAACTGAAATGCCTGCCAATCATGAATCCATCCCTCATCTTTTGCACGTTTATTAAATATTATGGCTAATTTTGTAATTCCAGCTAATAATAATAGTCTAGTATTATCAGCTCAGTTTAACACATTTTCTCTTTTTTAAATCCATTTCACAGATTCTCCTTCCTCCACAAAATTAGAAACAGAAATTGTGAGAGAAAAAAAAAAAATTCCATCTGGGCTTGGTCATAGGAGAGAAAGCACAATAAGAACATTATGAAAGTGTTTTTGATACTTCAGGCTGAAGTAAACAATACCTACAAGTTGTCTGAGGTTATTGCCGCTTAAAAAGAAAAGGAAAACAGCTTTCTTTGAGAGCAGAAAGAGAGAGAGAGGTCAGCTGAGTGCTGTGAAGGTTCACATTCCTTCTCAGCATTCTCTGGCCCTCAGCAGTGTTTTTTGAAGTGATATGCCAAAAACTCAAGCCTTTTATTTTCTTAGAAAACGCATCAGTGAGAAAGTGCAAAGGAGCAAAAAGCTGTGTGTGTGTATGTGTGCGCGTGCACACACACACACACACACACACAGATTTAAGAGCATTGTTAGACACTACACTTTCAAAACAGCATGGGCTAGCTGTTCCAGCAAGAATGATCAATAAACATTAGCCAGAACATGATAACATATGATCAAACAAATCAAATTCAGTTGTAATATCAAATCTATACACTCTTTATTGCAATAATGCCAACAAAAGCCAGCTCAGATGGAGAAATCAAGAGTGGAAAATATGGGCTGGATAGAAAGCAAACTTGACATGAGAAAGGTATTACATGTATTACAGTCCTGAGGTAGAAAGTCAGTGTTGTGGAAGGCAATTGAAATAGGCACAGATCTAACCCCATGTGATCCTGGACTTACGGTGGCCCAGACTTCCTTCAGGCAGTTTTCAGAGTGCTTAGCTCTGCTTCCAGCCTCCAATTAATCAAATTACACTGACAAAACAAATCCCACCCAACACAACTGAGCTAGAGGATTCAGAGAAATATAGGTAGAAGGACAAAAGAGAATGTGCAAGAGTGAGAAACTAAATAAAGCATGAAGAAGACTAGAGAGGATGTCTGAAAAAAAAAAGCAAGGCGATATTTTGGACATATTCAGAGCAAAACAAAAGGTACCGCTTGACAAGGCCTGAGGCCTTAACAGACAGATTGCCAGGTGGAGACCCGCTGACACAGATTTCAGCTCCATGCATGAATCCAAAATAGGTCACATGAGGTAGGACACATAGGGGACACACACATATGCATGCATTTGTGCAGAAACAGAAATCTGTCAATAAAGACGATTGATTTCCAATGCTGATGACATCAGTGACACAAATAACAAGCGTTCCAAATAAGCACGGGGTCTTTAAAAAATCACATGGAGCGCAAATTGTCATAAACATTAAGACTATGCAAACATATTTAAGAATGATTTTTATTCAACTTTCATTTAAATTGAATTTGCAAAAAGCCAGCTTTCTCATCTTAAAATAGATCAGATTTTAACCTTTTAACATCCACTAGTATGACTCTGAAAACAGACGATTGTTTTGCAAGTATATTACTGCACGTCTAACCCAATGCTGCACAACCAGCACTGCATATTTTGGATGTGCCCCTCATTTGACTGGAAAAATATAGTCAAGCTTATCATTTTAAATTTTAAAGACACAAGAGGTTTTACTTTACTAGTGCCTGATTCTTTTTTAGAGGGCTCTTAAAAGCATGAAATTATATTTGGACTTACATTTTTCCTTTTTGCTGGCTTTAAACATAACAGCTCAGAATAGTCATTAGTTTTCATGTGGCTTTAGAGATTAACCACATGACATTTACACTTTAAATGTTAAAAAAAAGCATTACTTAAAAATTACTTTTATTCAGCAAGGATGCATTAAATTGATCTAAAGTAAATGAAAAAAAAAAAAAAAACAACGTTACAAAATATATAATGTTTTAAACTGTAATACAGTTTTACAGCATTTTTAATCAAATAAATGCAGTCTTGTTGAGCACAAGTGACTTGTTTCAAAAACATTTAAAAATCCTATTGACTCTAAACTTTAAGTTATGTGCAAGTGATTTCCCCTAAACAAACTGCCTCCAGAACTAGTACTATGGAATCCTGCATCACAGTACATGTTCCATTGATATAAATGAAACGTTAATGCATAGTTTTCTCCTTGTACCACGGACCTCCTGATGAGCCTGGAGTTTCATATAAACTTGAGGAACAGACGGAATACAAAATGAGGTTTAAATCTAATTGCAGTTTCTCACAAGTGCATGCATTAGATCACATTTTACAGAAATTACTGTTTTTGCTGCTGAATGCAAGCTTAATAATGCCATCTTCACTGTTATTTTTCCTTAGTAGTTTTACTCATCACCTCACTCAGCCTCTCATACAGCTGTTTTATATTTGACACTAGCCTGAGCACATTTCAGAGCACACCTTGCAAAAGCCAGTTTTAGCTCAGAGTGCTGCGCTGGCGATCACGCTGAAACAGAATCCTGCCAGTAATGAGAAACAAACAGAAGAGATAAGCCAAGCAGGAAGACAACAGGCTAATACGACATTGTCATGTCACTGTGGAAGGTCACGGTGCTCATCAGTAGCTGGGCAACACTATTACAGGATGCCAGCCTCTGAGGTCTGGCTGATGTTGTTATAGCACCATCTGAAATGGCAGTGCTTTGATTGTGGCTTCATAGGTCCTATGAAAATGTATTTATTAAGAAAGAGAGAAAAGGATAGAATACAGTCATACAGAAATATGAGACACTTACAACACTTAAAATATTTAGAAATTATTCTTTAAATGTTTTTCCATGAAACTATTCACAATTAAGCAATTTGACAGTCTGAATCAGTGATTAAAAACCTTTATTGATCGACCACTATGCTTAATATTGCTTATAGCTTTTACACAAGGCCTAGGTTATGGCACTGTGACTGTTTTGGGTTTGGGTGTGGTGTGTCTGGCTAATTTATCCAGGGCAGATGGCATGTCTGAGCCATGATGCTCCTCTTCTGTGTAGCATACAGGAGCAGATTGTTACTTGCACAGGGAGCCTGAGACTGCAGGAGAGAAAGTCTGTCTAGTCAGCAAAGCATTGCCAGATCTGAAGCCTTAATCCAATTTATAAAAGGACTTTCTCCAAGATGGAGATTGCAGGAAAGGGACTAGCTTATATACAGCTTTCAAGGGATTAGAAAGCATAGAATAGACTGAGCAGGACAAGTGTAGAGACGGTGTGAATGCCACCAAATGGTTCAATCTCATACCGACAAAATACTTTACTTCAAATCGTCAAAATGCACATCTCTGCTCTACAGTTTAAAAGCTGTCATCCATAGTTTCACACCAGCGAGCATACATAAATTAGCATTTTCATGTGTTGATTAATTTACATAAAAGCCATCATTCTAGTTAGAATTTTCACACATACGAAAAAGACACTATTGGCAAAAGCTCTGTTCTAAAATAAAACAAATAGCCCTTTTACCAATACTTTTGCAATGACATGTAAATATATTGTTAATAAGACCTAGTGTCATCTGGGATTAAAAGATATAGGGGATGCTACCTCAGAATCTGGCCAAAACGAGGTATTGTTGAAGGCAGCACAGTGTTGCTGCCTTGGAAAAGCCTTTGTGTCAGGAGCATTTCTATGCCTTAACATGCTGCCTACATATGGTACTAGGATTTGGAACTATAAATAACCCTCTCTCATACATTTCAATTTTTGCAAATTCCTATAAAAATGCTGTTCAGCAGGAAAAAAAAAGTACTGTACAGACTGATAGGTTCAGTATTAAAATATTGTTTCATTGACAGAGGTTTTTGTCAGGTATGATTATTATGTGTGCTGTCATACTGTGCACAATTCATCCGAGAACATTTGACATGTTTATCTCTCAAGACTGTTTGTTTTAGTCGCTATAAATAAAAAAAACAGCAAGCTGCTATTAAAACTACTTGGGCAGCTTCAATGAATTATTCTTGACAATTGAAGTGGATATCTACTGAATCAGAGATGATAGGCTGTTAGTCTTTATGCAAGTTTGCTGGACTCTTGGCATTCCAAACTAAGAAATATGTAGGTTGGGATGGAAGTAATTTCACAAAGTGCATCTACATCTGTGTTGGAGCCTCTAAATAATGAAAAATATTCTGCCAGCAGTGAGCCGCTCCTGCGGTAAAGACACGTTGCATGTCAAACTTAGAGAGAATGGGATTTAACCCCATTTGACCCCCACTCTTAAAAGACCAAATGCAGGAGAACAGATCTGGTGCACCTATCTGATAATACCACAGTGGCTTTGGTCTATTTTGTTTGTCTCTTGGAGGCAAAGAGCCAGTACCGAATATTCTTCTTGAACACTTGCCAGATGGCCGTTATCCCAACTGGGGCTTGTGTTTTTGTTGCATGCAGTTCAGAGCTGGCATCAGGACATCAGAAAGCTCACACACATACAGTAGTAGTCACTCTGTATTCTTTATGCATGCTAAAAAGTCACACTCTATGCCTACTTTCATTAAAAAGTGTCCTCATTTCATGCTGAATTAGTCATGTCTTAATGCAGTACAGTGTCATTAGTGAATCCGGTGTAATTTGATTGACAGATCAGCAGAGAGCCGAGTCACGGTCTAGTCTCATGGTGACCATAATGATCATCTTCTTGCTGCCCTACCCACTCCATCACCTAACGTGGGCCATCCTTTGTCCTTCCTGTCTCTACCTCCCCACCGTAATCCCCATCTATCCATCTGTTGGTTCTGCTTATCACACCCTGTCCATTATCAACAGGGAGGTTAGAGGAAGGAAAACAACAGACTGCTCCTCTCCTGGAAATGACTATCTCTAGGGAATACTCTTTCAGTCAGTGCAGCCATGCTTGAAGATACAAGGACACAGGAGTACATATGGGAGGAATAGTGTTGTCCAAAGACCCAGTATTTTGGTACTAAGTCTGTACTTAAAAAATGTTAAGGTGCCAGGTTTTCTTAAGTACCCGTGGGACCGAGTATCCGGTCAACCCGGTTCTTGCACAATTAGAAAGTTATCGTCTTTATAAAGAGACGTGGCAACCTCAAAAAGAGGAAACGCATCAAACTAACAAAACACCTTAAAGACAGACACCCCGATCCAATGAAAGTGAAAGCAGGTAAGTTTCAATTACATTTTTTATATTAAGAGCATTTATGAATATGATTCCACATTTTAATTTCAATGTCGGATTGAAATAAACATCGCTGTTAGCATATACATAGTTAACAGTTAGCATAAGTGTGGCTAATGCTAATATAATGAGCATTAGAATGAAGTTTCTAAGTATTTAACGCTCCTGAATGAGAACAACAGATTTTGATCTTATGCTGGCTTATACTACAATGCTTAAATAATTTAATACTTTAATACCTGTTTTAAAATATTAATGTATGTTTGTATTTATTTAACTAAAATTATTTTAAAATTTAAATTTTAGTTTTTAATGGTCTTGACTTCAATTGACTTCAAAATCATTATATGGTTTGATCCCTTGTAAAATAATGCCCAAAGTGATGACTAGGTATAGGGTTGCTACTATAATGTAAGGAATAATATAAAATTTCAGTAATTGCCCCATGTTTGCAATTCCATAGTTTTGATAATTTTACAATTATTCTAAAATGTGGGAAATAAGAATAAAAAAAGAGAAAGTAAGTGACAAAACTTCTGACTTGTGGTGAATGGACATACTCAGAAAAGATACACACTCACAATCAAGCTATTGGTAATATGGAGGCTACAGAGTGTAGGATAGAGAAGGAGGGGGTGTTTACCATTTCTATTGTAGAAAGGATCTTTTATAAGCATAACTGGACCCTAAGAGCAGAGCAAGGCTGTCCTTGACAATGTGTGTTTCACTGCATCAGATAACTTCCTCTTTCATTATTTTCTACTTCTTTATCAAAGTCTGATAACCCTCTCAAGGACATCCTGTCCCTAAGTGCATGAAGTTCATGAACAATAACACGCAGTTTATGATTTTCCCCAACATATGAGTTATCACAATCAAACATTAAACCCTAATAAAAAGGAATCAAATGAAATGTAAAAAAAAAACAATGAAACAATGAAATAAAATAAAAAAACAACAACAACAACACAGGGGAGGAAACTGGTGGTCTTGTTTCTTATGTTTTTGAGAAAGTATGTCATGATACACTCAATACATTTCCCAGCGTTCTTAGACAAACATTCTGCTGTTCAACATCATTCAACATTATAGATCACGTACAGTGTGTGGAATTTTCAATTGTTACAGCTGCTTCTGCACCATCCGATGAAGCAAAAACTACATCCAAGCAGACAGTAACAATAACAATAACAATAACAAACAAAGGGCACCCCAGTACACCCTCCAGTATAGTAGTAATGAGGGTCTATATCCCATCTCTGAGCCTTTTTCTTCCCTCCACTGAGTTCGGTCTTCACTGAGAATTGAAGGGATTTAAATGCCCTACAGCTCTGACTAAATTATTCTGTTCTGGAACAGAACTTATACATGTGATTGTTTTCCTCAAGGTATTGGCAACGCTTAATAACACACAATAAGCTTATTGCTTAGGATGATTTCATTAATGTGTCTATGCATGGATGCAGTGAAAGTGCATTGAAAACAAACAATAAACATACAGTGCATATAGAAAATACAGTTTTATCATTTGCCACTTGGCAGCCATATAATGGGGAAATCTCATTATATATTTGAGTAAGAGCTGAATATTCTATAGCGAGTTTCTCAAAGTTCAAGGCTGGCAGTTTTAAGAACAAGATTTATCGAAGCCTATGCTATAAAATCTCTCTAAAGTCACAAACATTCATTCTGACTTCTCTGTGTGTGAAAGGACAGCATGCAACTTGACCTGGCTCTCTTTCAGCTGTATTTCATTCACAGCTGGTGCCAGAGCTGCCAAAACAGGCAGTGGGTCTCCAGGCTCAGTGTTATCTCCCACAGAGACAGAATGGCATCAAAACTCACTCATGCTACTCAGAAGCAGGAGCGGGAGGTTAGCTGCTCTAATGCCCCACAAAGACTGGCTTCCTGGCATAGAGAGGGGCTGAAGCTGTGCCCCTCCAGAGGCCTTTCATCAGTTTTTGTGTCCAATTTTAAAGACAGGAGAAGCTTGCTTCCTGACTTGGAAGCTGTTGGAATATCAGTGTCTTTGAATGATTCTTTACATGAATTAGGCAGAATTGGGTTGGGGAGATCTAATAGGCTTATGTATTGGAGTGATGAATGGGACAGAGTGCACTGACAAATCTGAAAAATGAATGATAACAACCTATGGTTGGTCTTGTATTTTGTTTAATCAGTCCAAAAAAAATAAAAATTAGTAAAGTGAAGATATTAAGCATGGTAGAAAGAAAACCAAAGACATAGCAGCAGAAGAAACTGCAGGCAAGATGTGAAAAAGTCGATAAAGTTTGAAGTCTCAGGAGTCTCTCTGTCCTGCAGCAAAAACAGCATGTCCATGAAAAACACACATAAACCAACATTTTCTCCCATATTCTGCTAAATTTGTAGTGATACCATCCTAGACCAAATGATAAATACTTCATCAGTCTTGTGCAGCCATACTTTTGACTAACTGCACAAATCCTGGCCCAGACTGAAATTTGTTTTGGTAAAGAACCACCCAGGAAAAAAACTACATCTGACTGTCACACACCTGGACTCATTTAATGTGTTTTTGCCCGTGACCCAGTTTCTGTCTTCTGTGTTTAGTTTGATTAGTTCCCAGGTGTCTATTATCTTCCTCATGTGTTCCATGTCCCTGTTAATTTAATGATTCCATCCACCTGTGTTTCCCCAATTATCTGTTGTACATAAGCCTTGTCCCTTCAGTTCTGTTTGGTCGGGTCTTCTCACTTGTTACTCACTTGTGCTCACTTGTGACTACTTGCTACTTACGTGTGTCTACCTCTGTGCTCCATGTTGGATATCCCCTGTGTTGGATATATTAAAAGCCTTATTCTGTTTATCCTCGACTCCGTATTCCTTCAGGCAGCGAAGACCGTGACAGAAGACCCGACCTAATAAGAGAAAATAGAAAACTGCGTGTTCTTCCCTCCGTTTTGTTTTTGTGTTTTCAAAGTCTTTTCTTTTCTTAGTGTTTCTATGGATCCCCTCTATCGTCCCGAATTCCTCATCCTTCTGCTGAAGCAGGAAGAACGCTCTCTCGAGGACCACACCAGATGGTTTCTCCTATTAGCAAATGCCACCAGCTACCCGGACGGCGCGCTCTGCACCTTCTACAACACCAGCCTGAACTCCAAATGCAGAGCGTTGTCGTCCGAAGATGGTCCTCGAGAGAATTTCGCCGCATACGTGGAGTGGACTCTGGCGAGAAATGGCTCATCTCTCACCGTCTGCCCCATAGAGGACCTCGCCAGCCCCACTCCCGACCCAGAGACCAGCCAGCCACCATCTCGCTACACGGAGCCAGAGCCCACCGCAGCCGCAGAGCCCGAGCCATCCATTGACAGGGAACAGGATCTCGAGAGCGCGACTGACCAGGTGTGTGAGCCGGCAACACCGTGCATCGTGGGAGTCCTCGTGGAGATCGAGGGCGTGGAGGAAAGCCCTGCCCACACTCCTGCGACTGAGGGTGAGCTGTATACAGTCTCTGAAAGTCATATGGAGCAAGTTCTGGATCTGATGGACTGGTCTACGGAGGTAATCCCTAATATTCCTGTTTCCCCGCTGGTTCCGTCCAGCCCTGATTCCCCTGTATACCCTCTCAGTCTCCCACTCCTACCTCCTCCAGTCATTTCCTCTGCTCCATTTCCGCTGGTTCCGCCCAGCCCTGAGTTTTCTGTTTCTCCGCTGGTTCCGCCCAGCCCTGAGTTTTCTGTTTCTCCGCTGGTTCCGCCCAGCCCTGAGTTTTCTGTTTCTCCGCTGGTTCCGCCCAGCCCTGAGTTTTCTGTTTCTCCGCTGGTTCCGCCCAGCCCTGAGTTTTCTGTGTCTCCGCTGGTTCCGCCCAGCCCTGAGTTTTCTGTTTCTCCGCTGGTTCCGCCCAGCCCTGAGTTTTCTGTTTCTCCGCTGGTTCCGCCCAGCCCTGAGTTTTCTGTGTCTCCGCTGGTTCCGCCCAGCCCTGAGTTTTCTGTGTCTCCGCTGGTTCCGCCCAGCCCTGAGTTTTCTGTTTCTCCGCTGGTTCCGCCCAGCCCTGAGTTTTCTGTTTCTCCGCTGGTTCCGCCCAGCCCTGAGTTTTCTGTTTCTCCGCTGGTTCCGCCCAGCCCTGAGTTTTCTGTGTCTCCGCTGGTTCCGCCCAGCCCTGAGTTTTCTGTGTCTCCGCTGGTTCCGCCCAGCCCTGAGTTTTCTGTGTCTCCGCTGGTTCCGCCCAGCTCTGAATCTTCTGTGTCTCCGCTGGTTCCGCCCAGCTCTGAATCTTCTGTGTCTCCGCTGGTTCCGCCCAGCCCTGAATCTTCTGTCTCTCCGCTGGTTCCGCCCAGCCCTGAATCTTCTGTCTCTCCGCTGGTTCCGCCCAGCTCTGAATCTTCCGTGTCTCCGCTGGTTCTGCCCAGCCCTGAATCTTCTGTGTCTCCGCTGGTTCCGCCCAGCCCTGAATCTTCTGTGTGTCCGCTGGTTCCGCCCAGCTCTGAATCTTCTGTATCCCCTGTGTTCCCTCCCGGCCTCCCTCTCCCACCTCCTCCAGGACCTGCTGGTCCCTCTGCTCCACTTTCGCTGGTTCCGTCCAGTCCTGATCCTCCTGTCCTTCCTCCCATCCTTCTCCTCTCTCCTCCTCCTAGACCAGCCAGTTCCTCGTCATCCCTGCTGGTGCCAGTCAGTCCCGCAGCTCACCCTCAGTCCGCGCCATCGGGGCGCGGTGGTTCGCCGCTGGACTGCCAGTCTCCAGCTCCGCCTTGGCATGTTAAGGCCCTGTCTCCGCCTCCAGCCTCCGAGCCCTGGACTCCTCCTCGGTCCTTCGACCCAGCGGCTCCGCCTTGGCTCTTAGCTCCCTCGTCTCCACCGTGGCCTGTCATCCCACCTGCTCCACCGGGCTCCCTCGTCCCTCCGGCTCCACCTTGGTCAGTCGTCGACCATCCGCCGCCTCGGGACTCCACTCCTCTGGTTCCACCTCGTCACTTCATCCCTCCGGCTCTGTCAGGCTCCTCCTTCCCTCCGGTTCCACCTCCATCCTCGGTCACTCCGGCTCCACAGCGGTCTGCCGGGACCCCGCCTCCACCTTGGTCGCCTGAGCCTTCAGCTCCACCTAGGCCCTCCGGATCCTCGTCGTCACCCTGGCTCTGCGGCTGTGCTGCTCCATCTTGGGCTCCTCACCCACCGGTGCAGTCTCCGCCTGTCGGCCCCCTGGTGTCGTCGACCCGTCCTTCACCATGGCTCCTCCCGCCGTCGACCCCACCTTGGATCTCCGTCCTGGCTGGTCTCTGGTGGACCATCTGGCTCCTCCTGCTCCTGTCTCCTCCCTGGCTCCTTCCTCCGTCGTCTCCTCCCTGGCTCCTCCTTCTGTGGTCCCTGTCTGCTGGCCCCCTCCTGGAAGTCCGTCCTCCACCGGAACCTCCTCCCAAGTTCCCACCTACGCCTCCCCCTGTTGTTTCTACGGTGCGAGGACGCACCTACCGGGAGGGGGGAGTACTGTCACACACCTGGACTCATTTAATGTGTTTTTGCCCGTGACCCAGTTTCTGTCTTCTGTGTTTAGTTTGATTAGTTCCCAGGTGTCTATTATCTTCCTCATGTGTTCCATGTCCCTGTTAATTTAATGATTCCATCCACCTGTGTTTCCCCAATTATCTGTTGTACATAAGCCTTGTCCCTTCAGTTCTGTTTGGTCGGGTCTTCTCACTTGTTACTCACTTGTGCTCACTTGTGACTACTTGCTACTTACGTGTGTCTACCTCTGTGCTCCATGTTGGATATCCCCTGTGTTGGATATATTAAAAGCCTTATTCTGTTTATCCTCGACTCCGTATTCCTTCAGGCAGCGAAGACCGTGACACTGGCTTACAATTAAATTATTATTTATTTTATATATTTTATTATTTATTGTTTATTTTTTTATGTATCGTTTACGAGCAAGACTTATCTGAAATAGACAAGATTACAAAAAAAAAGATGATCTGATCAGAATATCTTCCATTAAAACATTATATTTATTGTTTATTTCAGACATTCTCTAAAAACAAATCTGAACTTTACACTGAGTGCATCAAATTAAACACTACTGTAAATTTCAAAGATTTAAAACCATTAATTACCATGAAAAAATAAAAAGTAAACAGCTCTTTCTGAAAAACACTAATTGTATCAGTTCGGTACACTCGCAGAAAAAATACACAGTAATTGTACCTTAAGGGTTACCTTTGGCTTGTCACTATGTATAGTACAGCACTCTCAAAAGAACATCTTTATGCTTTATATACCCCTAAAAATTCCTAATAGTAGCTACCTTGAAGTACTATACCTTACATACTATGATACTGAAATGCTAGTTCTAGGGGTAGATAAGTTACGAGGGTGACCTTTTAAAGGTACTGCCACTGTGATAAGCTGTTGTATATAGAAGCAGTTTAGTCTCAAATATTATTCACGCAAAAAACACGATTCACACATGCGTAGACAATTTCACATGCATGAAACCTAATTCACGTACACATAAAAAAAATAACGTGCGTGAAAAAAATATATATACACAAAAAGCAATTCACAAGCGCAAAATAAAATTATATATTTATAAAATGCGTTTCACAAATGCAAAAAACAATTTGTAGATATACAACTGTGCACAAAAACCTTTGAATGTTTAAAATGTACGAGTGTCCGAATGTCAAGGAGCAAGATTCTGCGCACCTTTTGCGCAATATGGATTAATTAGAACGGAAATTAAGCCTTTACATCAGTAATCCAGCATGGCGAATGAAGAACGGGAAGCACGGGTAAGAGTTTAGTTTATTTCATAAAAGTCTGAGTTTACACATTTTATCGTTTACACATTCAATCAAAATACAGTTGTAACAGGACAGTTACAGTAATTATAAATTAAACTAAAATTATCAGGATAGTAAAAAGAAAGACCTGTAAAGACAAAAGTAACATTTTGAGAGTTGTGAAATTATAATTCTAAATAATCTTGTTTTATAAATTGATGTCTGTTAGGTCAGTGTGTACTTTCTTACAGTAATACATTTTAAAACATATGTAGCCTAGTCATTGTTAACCACTACTTTGAAGCAATGTAGTTCGATCAAGATAAACAACATCAAAACAACTTTGAATCAACTGTTTTTTTTTTTTTAAATGGGATTTTTCCATACAGTAAAAAAAAACATGAACAGTAAACATTTCCTTTGTAATCGCTTTTATTTTAAATAAAAAAAACTATAATTTATTAGTTTTCGATGGAAACGTACAAGACAGATGCTGTCTTCAACGCACTGTTCTTCTTTTATGTACTGCAGGCTAATATGCGTGCCAACTCGTTTCATTCATTCCATAAGTGAAGTGAAGTGACCCATACTCAGAATTTGTGCTCTGCATTTAACCCATCCGAAATGCACACACACAGAGCAGTGAACACACACACACACTGTGAGCACACACCCGGAGCAGTGGGCAGCCATTTATGCTGCGGCACCCGGGGAGCAGTTGGGGGTTCTATGCCTTGCTCAAGGGCACCTAAGTCGTGGTATTGAAGGCGGGGAGAGAACTGTACATGCACTACCCCCACCCACAATTCCGTCCGGCCCGAGAGTAGAACCCACAACCCTTCGATTGGGAGTCCAACCCTCTAACCATTAGGCCACAACTTCCCCACTAATAATATATATTATAAATATGCTTAACTGGCTGAAATCAGAGAAACTGTAAAGTCGGACATCTTATGAAAAGTTGTTAGTCAGGAGGAGAGGGACCAAGAGAGAGTGAGGATTTGGAGGCAACAGAGACGAAGATAATAGAGAAAGAAATGAGCAAATAAAAAATCTTGAGGAAATCTCTCTCTCGCTGCAGGCTGAGCGACTTTTGCGCTGCACTCGAAAAGTTCCACATGCATCCTCTTTCATTTTATTTTATGTTTGTGCCTATGCTCTTTGCAACTTAATTATGTTGTGGATCGTGTGTAGGTTATTTATTGTCGCACTTGAAAAGTTTCAGATTGATCCGTTTTTATTTATTTTAAATATTTCGGAGCTTATTCTCTTTAATGATGTGGATCGTTTGTAACTTCATTGCAATTTAATTCAATGTACTGTCGTTCTAATTTCCATAACCGTTATGTTATAGTGCAGCGGTTCCCAAACTTTTTTTTCCTGTGCACCCCCTTCTATGTCCCAACCGGGTTGGCGCACCCCCAATCCCCACTTTAAAAAAAACGCAACAAAGCTGTCTTTTATCGCCATATAAAGAGTCATGAACAAAGAACATCAACAAAGTTTCAATATAATGCAACAAAGCTACGCACAAGCTTCCACTTTTAAGAGGACGAGTGACAGACACAGGCTCAGTAACAGAAAGCACGGTTATTTTCAGCCGCGTAAAAGAAACAATATGCTAGGCCTATTAAATGTCCATGGAGCTAGCAGCAGCATCATCTCAACCCGCGGCCCGTCACGAATTCAAATGCGTCTCACCATGCTGAACACAATTTTTTTTCTTCAGTTGTACTATTATTATTATTTTTTACATTAATTTAAACATTTACTTAAGAAATATAAGCTATAGCCTAATGTTTTTTTATGTTAAATTATTTTGTGTTTCATATAGGATGCATCTGGAACTTTTCAGCACAAAAGTCGCTCAGCCTGCAGAGAGAGAGAGATTTCCTCAAGATTTTTTATTTGCTCATTTCTTTCTCTATTCTCTTGGTCTCTGTTGCCTCCAAATCCTGGGAATCTGAATCGTGTTTTTTGTGTGAATTATATTTGAGACTAAAATGCTTCCATAGTTGTACCCCTAAACTTTTTTCAGGATGAAAAATAAAATGTACTCTTACTCCCAGAAGACACGTGGCACCATGAAATTAACATGGGCAATTTCAGCCAACACTGGCATTTTTGTGGGCAATGTGCATCAGACGGTCATTAAACAAGCTGTGGTCGATCACTGGGTGTGCCGTCTGAGACTAAGACTAATGCTTCAGTCCATGCCTACACACACCCCTTGCATCCCCTACATAAAGAGAAGTCCTCAAAATGGACATAATACATTTTCTTGAAGCTTAACATCAATTACCAGTACACCTAAATGAATATGACTTTATTTTTACTATCTAATTCTCCACTTAATTTTTCAACCCTTGATTTTCTTGTAGTGTAGTGTACCTATACACTGAAGGTCTGCTTTCATTGGCCAAGGCTCACCCATGAGGCCGTGTCAAACATGTCAAACAACCAATCACAGTTCATTTTGTTCATCTTCACGTTTTGAGGCATGGAAATGTCGCCACAAAAACAGACCGGTGTTTAAAACTCTCAGACATATAAAACATTTTTAAAAAAAACTTTAAATATTTCACATACTTTTAAAAATCCAGCGTTTAGTTGATCCTGATAAGCGCTCTTCATCATAGTTCTGAACACAACGTCTTTCTTATTTTGTTTGGGGATTTTTGGAGTGACGCATCTTTGTTTCTAGGCGGAACGTTAAAGAACGCTACATACACGTCTCGCGGAAATCCTGTAAAATTCAACCAATCCGATGAGGACTTCGACACTCCTGAAGTGTTTCCACTTTTGTGTCCCATATGCATCAGACGTTTAAGCAACGTTAGGTCCGTGGGCATGACATCTGAGACTGAAGCTACAACAGACCAGACACATGATGAACACAGAGCAGAGTTAAAGGGAAGGCCAAGGAGAGAGTGCTGTCTCACTAAAGTATAATACATATTTTCTGTCTGCATAGAAGTTGTCAAGAGCTAGCCAAATAATATCCCATTTAATCATTCAACATAATTAGAGAGAGAGAGACATTAATTTTTACATAGGCCTGAGAAGAACACTCCAGAAGATGTCCAATGTCTTATTAGCATTCTCGTGTTTATTTCTAAAAATATCACACAGCCTAATTATAATATATTACTTATGCCTGAGAAGTTGTAAATCGACCAACCACAGAAAAACAAACCAGGCTCTCATATCTTCCACATGTTGGGTCAATGTAGGACATCCTACCAAAACAAAATGCATAAAAAATGCATTTACTTTGATTAATATACATTTACTTTGTTTAATATAACATAAATATGACTAGTTGGTTAAACGTGGTGAACGTGACCACACAGTCAATGTTTAATGAATTTAATTGAAGATTTCACAGACTACAACTACTGAAAAAAATACAATAAACAATAAAGAGTTACACCTACAAGCAAAGGAGAATTAAATGAAGAAAATATGCACTACTTTTTAAGGAGTGTTTTTTCCCTTTGGAATAAATAATATTTTTATTCAGTAAGAATGCATTACATGTAAATGCATAAAATAAATGTGGACACTTCCCCCAGATCAATATTTTTTATAAACTGAATGAGATGGTGAGGAATCTGTGTACTCAGTCAATGGTAGTAATAAACAATTAAAAATACATTAATAAGTAAACACTGACATACAGTAAAGAGAGGCTGAACTGGAGCAATGACTTGTGCCTGTGAGGAAGATGTATACGTGTGTGTGAATGTGTATATGTTAGAAAGGGAGTAACTGTGTGTGTGTGTGTGTGTGTGTGTGTGTGTGTGTGTGTGTGTCTTTCTGTGTGTGTGTGTGTGTGTGTGTGTGTGTGTGTGTGTGTGTGTGTGTCGGTGTGCGTGTGTGTGTGTGTGTGTGTTGCAGGCAGAGAGAAAGATATTCAACCTCTAGCAATCACAGTAGCTGATGTAGGGCTTGGCCGGGGAAGAGGGAGGGAATGAAGTAGCAAGGGAGGGACGAAAGGAGGCAGTGGGAGGAGAACGCTTGGAGGAAAAAGGAGAAGAGAGAAACAGATGCAAGTAACTCAGGCCGGCAAACTAGATGCACACAGGAACCCGAAGAAGATACAGGCTCTTTTTGTAGATGACTGCAGAATTCAGAGGGTGGTGAGCTCAAACCCAAAGGAAAGGTAGGAAATTAGCCTGAATAATTTGGAGTCAGACATTGAGGTGAAACTAATAATAAATAATGCATATTGTTCGCATATATTGAATAAAAAAATATATTTTGTGGACTGATAAACAGAAATCGTGTAATACAGATAAACAGTACACAGATAGAGAGTGGTCAGCTGGTCTTTTAGAGAAGTGAGTGAGTAAGTGTGTGTGTAAGTACGTGCAGTATTAAATGAATAATTGTTCTTGTATGCAAATCTCAAAGGCACAGCTCTCTATAGCTGAAGGCCTCTCTCTGGTTGATTCGGTTATGCTTAAACAGATAGG
Organism: Carassius auratus; assembly: GCF_003368295.1. NCBI lineage: Eukaryota > Metazoa > Chordata > Actinopteri > Cypriniformes > Cyprinidae > Carassius > Carassius auratus. The sequence continues at coordinate 13,539,884 of NC_039249.1, forward strand.
ACAACATGCACACAGACTGCTGAATGATTTAGGACTGTTGTAAACATTCACACTGTATGAGAGCTGAAAACATACATAGAATTTAAAAAAGAAAGGTGAGGAAGGTCCCAGAGAGATGTAGCTAATTTCAAGCCAAACCATTTAACTATTCTAATAATACTATTAGTCATCATAGGATTTGTTAGAAATAAACTAAAGACTAAGGGTTGTGCATGTTCTCATTATACAAAAGCAGAGGGACATTCTCAATGCTGTCTTTAGTAACGAGTGATGTCAATCTCTCATAAAGATTCAGATCAGACACTGGTGATTTAACACTTCCTGTCCTCATTGTGGCCACTATCTTTTCGAATCGCATTTCATTTTAGTTTGAATGGCACAGTCTCATTCATTAGAGCCTAAATTGTTGCTTGCGCATTCCTCTAGGCAAAACTACAAACAGTGGTTTGAGTTGTGAGTGAAATTTTTACAAGCATCCACCAACCGCTTCCTATTTAAGTGCCTTCTAAAGGGTTTCATGGAATAGAAAATGGAGCCAAATCAGCAGTAATGGCACCAATATTTGTATTTTACCTATCATATTTATGGTGTCATCATACATTTTAATGTATCTATTGACATAGTCTGAGTTTGCTTAAAGGCCTAAGACCCCAAGTGATGTTGGGATCTGGGTGATGGTTTGTGTTTTGTTTCTTGTTTACTTTAGTGTCTTTCCCCCCTTTTAGGTTTTTTTGGTCATTGCAAAAAGTTTACCACTAGTATCATGCTAAAACATTTATCTTGTGTTGAGCTGTATATTTCAAAATAATAGCCTATTTTTAGAATAAAAAAATCACACTGTTAAAGATAAAAATCCATGTCAAGAATTTCTATTTTTTATTTATGTATTTATTTATTTATTTATTTAATCTACATAGGTTTGTCCATCTGTCCACGTCACAATTAAACAATTAAATTACATTAAAAGCTAAAAAAAAAAAAACACTACTAATCTCGTTTATTGTCTTCGCATGTGTTTTGCAGATGTCATGGCGGCCGACCTACCGGAGCTCCAAGTTTCGAAACGTCTATGGCAAAGTGGCCAACCGTGAGCACTGCTTCGAGGGCATCCCGATCACGAAGAATGTCCATGACAATCACTTCTGCGCGGTCAACTCCAAGTTCCTCGCCATAGTAACGGAGAGCGCGGGAGGAGGATCTTTCGTCGTTATCCCGGTCACTCAGGTAACGTTAATACCTAGTTGTTTTATGGCTTACACTAAATTCATGACCTCCACAATGTAGAGCTTCAAACTAGCACAAATAGCGGCATGAATGGTGCGAACCTTTCAAGAGCATTATTTTTTACCATTTAGAAATGAGCTGAAGGGGTGAAATGCCACTCATTAACGCCTCCATCCAATATGAATATATAGGCTAATTTATTTATGAAACGTTAGGCCTTTAGATTTTTACAAAGGATGCCACAAAATGGAGATCTTGTCAGTTTTATCCCTGAGGACAAATTTGCCCCAAAGCACGACTAACTACACGGAATAACTACACAGTTTTAGTGTGTGTAATACATATAAATTAAAATTCATGTTTTGAATGAAAACATTTTCATTATTAACATTATTAACATTATTAAATAATAAAAATAAAAATCATATACTTTGATATTAAATCAAAGTTGGAGACAAAAAGGACAAAAAAGGGCATTGAAGAATTACAACACTCAGTGAGCATATGATATATATATATATATATATATATATATATATATATATATATATATATATATTAGGGGTGTAACGGTTCACAAAATTCACGGTTCGGTTCGATACGATACACTGATGTCACGGTTCGGTTCGGTTCGGTTCGGTTCGATACGTTTTAGATACAGCAAAATGTAAAAACATCTCAACTTTTCAGAATGCCGCAAGTGCACCGCGGGTCATGTGACAAGAACTAACCAATCAGCTTCATCCTTTCCCGTAACAACGTTGAGAGCTCAGCCAAGATGAAGGATCAGCTGATCATAGTTGTATATGGATTGCAATTTTGAAATAAATTTAGTAGCAGAGCTACTGCAAGCGATTTTTAGAGCTGCAAATCCATTTATCCTTCGCTGAAATTTCCGCGTCTCATGGAGAGAGCACGTCATTGTTGCTTAGCAAAGACAGACGCCTCATGAGCGCTTCTGCCCGAGCGCTTTGGAAAGGAGGAGAAAGACGCGCTTAGCGTTTTCCATGCGTTTTTAGGCGCGATATGTGAACGGCCCCTAAGGCGCTCGCTCACTCAGCACGCGCTGAAGGCTCGTTGCAAAATGTCGAATGCCTTTAACAGACCAGAAATATAAGATCCTAAAATAACCAACAGGTCTGGTGTTTGGGTTGGATTCCCTGTAAGCTATAGTTTCTAAATGCTGCAGGGATAGTTTGCTGCGTGCATGTTTCTCCTTTTTTTCGTCTTTTCCCAGATAGTACTGACGCATATATCCCAGATATTCCCGCTGGTGTTTTTTTTTTTTTTTTTTTATTCCCGCTGGTGTACCCTGTCATGTTGCAGATGCGACATACCGTTGTTTTTTTATCCACCACTCTCTTGCCATCACCATTATAGCTTAAAGGGAATCCAAAGTGCACCCAAACACCAGACCTGTTGGTTATTGGAGGATCTTCTCATTTCTAGTCTGTTAAACGCATTGGCTATTTTGCAACGAGCCTTCAGCGCGTACTGAGTGAGCGAGCGCCTGCTGAGTAGCCTAACATAAACATATAAGATGGTGTTTTTTTCTTCTTCGGGAGTGTCAGGGGCGTTGCCTGTTACGTTGTTTGGGTTATTGGGCTACCTTGTTGAACGCATATCATTATATTTCTCTCTCTCTCTTTTTTTTTTTTTTTCAAATATAATTAATTACTCCAACGAACCGTTCGGTATACATAATGCGTACCGCGTACCGAACCGAAAGCGTCGTACCGAACGGTTCAATACGAATACGCGTATCGTTACACCCCTAATATATATAGATATATATCTTAAGGTGAACTGCGATTAAAGTGTGCACACTCCTGAACCTTGATGCATGAACAAGTGTGTGTTTCCATGGTCTGAACGGAAGACCAAACACAAGAATTTCTATTTGACTGCAAATATGCATAAAATCTATCTAAAACAAAGCAATACTACGGAGGAGGGATAATGGATGCTTTGCACAAATTCACATGTACATTAATTGTTAGAGAGAACATGAGCAGTTACTGAACAGTGGAAAAACATAGATGAGTCATTCCTCACCCTGTTCTTATAAATGCACATGTGGTGCACACAAACCCACAGGCCTCTTTCTCTCGCAATCTCTTTCTGTTGAACACTTTAGTTGGCTCTGTTTTAGAATAATACGCATTTTCTTTGCAAGGTTTAGATTCCCTTTACACCAGTACACAGTAATTTCATGATAACCCACACTGAAAATATCTCTTACAACGCGATAACATCCGGAGAGCACAATAAAGTCAAATTGATTAGCAAAATGTTGTGTTATTACTATTGTCCTGTTCACAGTTGTATAGTTAATAAATGTTTGTTTTTGCATCTTTTAAGAGCAAGTTGCTATTTCCATCAACCTGAGTCTGAACCATGAAGTCCCTCACCCAGTGGCTTCATATGCTATAAATTGAATCTTTCTGTTACCCTTTTCACAGACAGAGCAAAAGCCTGACTGTTGAGCAGAGCGCAGATACTTTTCCTTTGATCTCTGGCTTTAATGCTGTAAAATGGAGAAGCACTGGAAGCTGTAAACTCCTGGTCACAGACACTGATATAACAGTAGTGTGAACTAATCGATGTGGACATCAATGTGCTCTGGTTGGAACAGCTTTATATGTCTGCTTCATAAGAAAAGATAGAAGACCGGGGTTCTGCAGATTAAAGTGATAGTTTATCCAAAAATGATTATTATGTCATGATTTACTCACCCTCACACCCTCATGTTTTGTTTCAAACCTCTATGACTTTCTTTGTACTTTTCAAAAGATATTTTAAAGTCTGTTGGTAACCAAACAGTCACCATTGACCTCTATTGTATGGCAAAAAAATCAAATCAAAACATTGAGACATTCCTCAAAATGTCTTCTTTTATGTTTATACAGAAAAAAATAAATCCATGATAACCATTTTTTCAGAAAGCTTTCCCTTTTTGTAACAATGTTACTGACTTCTAAAGATGCAAAATGCAAAGTTAGTCAATTTAAATGTGACTCCAAATTCCACCTCCACAGCAATTGGCCAGACTGCACGGAAAGCACAGACAGAAAGAGAATGACTCACACACCATTTATCATTGACATGACAATGAGATTTCGGCGCACAGCTTCTGATGTCCCATTCTTCTCTTCAGTCATCTCCGCTCTTTATTTTGTCTATTCTTCTGTCCCTCCTCTTGAGCACATCCGGTCATGCTACACTGCCCATTGGGCCTGGAGACACTTGGTCATGGTCTCAGCCAACTTGGATAAACTATCAATAGCACTTTTGTGATGAACATTCAGAGTCACCCAGTTAATGTGTGATGTAGAAGGCCAGCTTTGTGCCCTTAATGTGCTCATTCCACAGTGTTCGTGACTCCAACTGGGCTCCCAGGCCTTGGAAAAGAGCTCAGTCCCTCTGACTTCCGCATATGTGTTTCTTTGGACACCACGTGGAGCTGTTTTTCCCAGCTTCTTCTCCCTTGTGTCTCTGTGTTGCATTGACAGCTCCCTGCAAAGTTTGCATACTTACTGTAATACTGAGAAATTCTCACTGAAATCTGCCATAGAGATAATAGAAATCACTGTGAATCTATTTAACACTGGCAATAGTTCAGCATTTTTTGCATTATATACTGTATGTAACCAATATATATATTTGTAATTTAATATGTGATTGTAGTTTAATATGTGAAGTTTGGCAGTTTAATGCAATATTGTCTTTGCTGTAATGTGTGTACGTAGATTATTAAATCTCTCTAATGTGTTTATTCAATCCAAGACATTAGTCTATTTTACAGAGACAACTGTCCGATTAAGAATAAACAATTCTCATAGTAAAATCCAGACACATGGGAGCAATATAGTAGCAGAACATTGGCTTTTCAAATGGAATTCCTCATATGACAAAGGAGCTTCAGTTGTGGAATGGAAACTGCATTCAGAAACCATGATGAGATGGCCAAGGGAAAAAAGAAAGAGAGAGAGAGAAAAGAGCATGAATAGAAGACTGTGGTATTCGCGATGATGTCATTATTAACTGTTTAACCATTTGGAAATGAAACCGTTTCTTTCCTTGACCTGCTAAGCGGCTGTTGACAGGAACGTCTGTGAATGATAATGTGTGACGTGGTGCTGTAATGGTTTGGGATGATATCAGAATTTTTAAAATAATGCAGGCTCAAGCAGTCAGGCATACAGTTACACACATACGCACACGTATATAAAAGGGAGTTGGGCCATCTGGCAACACTGATAGGAAACTGCCAACCAGTTCAGACTACTTTAACATGCCCAAAAGTGCTTTTACTAGACCCACACCCTTTTTATAATGCCCCAGTTAGCATACAGTAAGCTCAGAAAACTGAAATGCCCTTTGTTTAGAATGTTGTTCCAAAACCATGGAAAATGTTGAACTTAGAATAATGCCGGATCATTTTGAAAAAGGCTTTAGAAGAGCCAGCCATGTTGTGATGAGTGTAAAACTCCATCATTTATTAAGAGGTGGTTGAAATGAAAATCCTGTTTTTGTTTTCTTTGTGTACACAGGGTATTCTCGTCCCTTAATTAAATTAGGTTTGAACCATGTCACATGGACTTTTTTAATAATGTCCTTACTACCTTTCTTTTCCTTGAACGTTTCAATTGCGTTGCTGTCTATGCAGGGTCAGAAAGCTCTCAGATTTCACCAAAAATATCTTAATTTGTGTTCTGGAGATGAACAAAGGTCTTACAGGTTTGGAATGACATGTGGGTGGGTAATTAATTAATAATAATTAAATGATTTCCATTTTGGGGTGAACTATCACTTTAGCAAAAAATTACCATTTTGTATGCAACCTGTATACAACAGACACTGATACAGCATACTCTATGGAGCATCCCATAATGATGCAATATTGACTTTTATATATATAGATGTAGATATTAATGTGACACTAATTGAAGTGTGGCTCAGCAGTGGCTAACGTCTCCACTAAGGAAAGTTAAATTTGTCCTTTAAGAAAACACTTTTTTTTTTTTTACAAGAATGTGCTATCAGAGTTATGGCAGTCTAGACTGTAGGCACTTCCACTGACATCATAATTAGTGTAATCACATGGCTGTTCCTCACGCATCATTGTGCTGCTCACAATAGAGGGTGTGGCTAAATATATTATCTGCTTTTGTCTCTGACTGTAAGATCTCAGACAGCGACTACTCAGCCTGATCTGCAGCCAACACATCTGTGTCAACAACCATCCGCTGCCAACACACTCCTACACACAAATCTGTAACTATTTTGCACAAAGAATAACAATAAACAAGAATACAAAATGAAGTGATTAGTGAGACGCAGCCAAGAAACAAAGAGAAAGCTAGGCGTAAAAAGCAAACCTTTCAAATCCCTTCAACACTTTATCCTGTGAATATATGAAAATGTCCCTCAGAGAAAATCATTATCATGGTTTTACATTAATTGTCATGATGTTTTACCAAAATATTGGCAAATACAATTAAAAGATCATTAAAACTGTCATATTGTACCTTTAGTTTAGTTATTATTTAGCAACAAATAATTTGAATAGTTTTAGAAAATCATAATTTAAAGTCACTTTATTTTTTTATGATGTTTTTGTATTTTATTTTTATTTCATTATTCATTAATTTGTTATTATTGCTTCATTAAATTTTGTATTATTATTATTATTTCTTTAATTATTGCATTGCTTTTAACAATGCCCTGTTTGTACAAGCTGTTTTGGTTATAATAGATTATAATATTAAATGAGCATTTTGATTTGAATTGTTTATACCAAAACAGTTATATAAAGTCTTGGAAAACACTTGGACAAACCCAGCAATCCTCACACATATGTCAATATTTGAACCAGTGTGAGTGCTATGGCCGACAAAGGTAAAAGCTTTGACATTTTACAATTGGTTGTATTTTCTGTGTTCTTTTTTGAGTTCTGATCTCCTGTGGGAAATCAAGGACAAATTCTATTAAATGAACACCCCTCAAGCAATTGCATAGCTAATTTAATGCAATAATCTAACACAGAGCAGATCACAGACATGATTTCCATCATGCTAATCTAGGAGAATAGCACAGACATGGGATCAGAGAAAATGTGTGACAGCCAGGAGTTTATTGCTATTGCTTCATTGTTCATATGCCTCCAACAGCTATCCATAATTTCTTCAACAATGACTTCTCTGATATTAGAGCGCCTGCAGTACTATCTCTCTGCATTGTGTTGAAGGCCTGACCTATAGATGAAGAGTCTTTCATAAGCAGCCCACTCAGGGTGCTCTCATGCATGACCTGAACTACAAATCCCACAGGACCTCAGAAGGAGGTCAATGGACTAAAGTGACATCAAACATTCATGACATCATGACTAATGATCGGTCTACTTCTCACTGTATGACTGTAGTTATGTAGCGCTACACAGTGGATGTTTGTGTGTATTACACTGAAGCTGCATTTGTCGGGTGTGATATTGGGAAACTGTATGAACCTATATAAAATAGCTCATAAAAATGTGAATTTTTTCAACTATCCATATACATATTAATCTTGTTATGTTTGTCCATACATTCTTTTGTTTGTATTCTTAGTTCCATTTGGGGGGAAAACATCAGTTCAGTAACCTGTACTTCCCTCCTGCAGTTTGGCCGTATTGACCCTCACTATCCAAAGGTCTGCGGTCACCAGGGCAATGTGCTGGACATCAAATGGAATCCTTTCCATGACAACATAATCGCTTCTTGTTCAGAGGACTCTTCTGTGAGTGAACTTCAAAAGCAGCACAATATAGTCAAATTAGTCAGCCTCATTTAAATGAACTGTTGAACGCTTTCAGTGCAATGATAAACGGTTTCAATTGTTTTTGTTTTCTAAAATGGAAAACCAGCATTTACTTTTACATTTACAGCATTTGCGACCTTATAAATTAAACCTCAACCTGTACACCTCAGGGATTTAAATGTATAAGAAACGGCAAAACATTTAAATGTTAATTTTCATGTGTGTACTGTTGTTTTACATAAATCATATTAAATAACTTTGCAAATAAGAAAAAATGAAATAAAGAAAGAAAAAAATGACATTAATTTAAACACACACAATCAGAATGATGCCCAACATATCTTGCTCAAAATCACAATAGGGATAGAGCAGATGAAAACATGATGATGATTAGATGGCTCTCAGGAATACTTGATCGATATAATGCTTCAGCATGTTATATGTGGCCACAAAACCAGTTATGGGGGGCAATTTTGCGAAACTGAGACATATACATCATCTGAAAATAAATAATTTATTAGGATAGGTTTATTAGGATAGGACAATATTTGGCTGAGATATAACTATTTGAAAATCTGGAATCTGAGGGTGCAAAACAAATCTAAATATTGAGAAAATCGTCTTTAAAGTTGTCCAAATGAAATTCTTAGCTATGCATATTACTAATCAAAAATTAGTTTTGATATATTTACAGTTGGAAATCAAATATATTCATGGAACAAGATCTTTACTTAATATCCTAATGATATTTTTGGCATAAAAGAAAAATACAATGTATTGTTGGCTATTGCTACAAATATACCCGGGCGACTTGAGACTGGTTTTGTGGTCCAGTGTCACTTGTTGTATTTGTCATTTGAGATAATTTTAACCATTTATGAAGTTATAGAGTAATAACTAACCTGAACGTTAGAGTTTAAAACTGACTTCATATTTTAATGATGCTGCTGAATCAAAAGTGATATTTGTGTGTGTTCTGCATGTGTGTGTGAATGTATCAGGTGCGAATATGGGAGGTTCCTGATGGTGGACTGAGGAGGAATTTGACAGAGTCTGTATTAGAACTGTATGGCCACAGCAGGCGTGTGGGGCTCATAGAGTGGCACCCAACCACTAGTGGGATTCTCTTCAGTGCTGGATATGACTACAAGGTAATGACATCTTTTGTAACAGAATCTGGCATGTTTAAGATTAGTTTTATGAGCTATAAAATGAAAACATCTTACCCATGTTTGATCATTTAAAATAATAGTGTGCACAGTCGGTACTAAAGATTGTATTCTGATTGTCCATAATATGATCATGAGCATGCCACTCATAAAAGTACCACTGTCCAAAGACTGCACTCAAGGTTTGACAATTGTGTTTTTCTCTTTCTGTAGATCCTCATTTGGAATCTTGAGATCGGAGAGCCAGTGAAAATGATTGACTGTCACACAGATGTGATCCTCTGTATGTCATTTAACACAGAGGGAAGCCTGCTGGCCACCAGCTGCAAGGACAAGAAGCTCCGCGTCATCGAGCCCCGCTCGGGCAGAGTGCTGCAGGTGTGGATTGTGTGCATTTAGTCTTACAGTACATGAAACACTCAGAACAGAAACACTCACAACAGATTTCCGTCGTGCTCCTTCTTAAAACTTGAACTGACACTTAGTTAAAAAAAAATTATTCTACACTGTTCCAAAGTTTGGCGTCAGTCAGATTTTTTTTTATTAATCAGAACTTAATACTACACAGCAGGGATACAGATAATGGATCAAAAGTTACAAAAAATTCACTTTTACTTGTTATTCATCAATGGAACTTTAAAAAAAAATACAGCACAACATATAATAATATATAATAATTCGAAATAGTTCTTGAGAGCCAAATGAGCATATTATTATTAATGTTATTAATATTATTAATGATTTCTGGAATAATGACTGCATTACCATCACCAGAATACATTACATTTTAAAATACGTTAAAGTAGAATACAGGTTTTTTATATATACTTTACAATAGTACAGTTTTACATTTAGTTTTATTTTGTATTTTTTAAGTAGATAAATGGAGCCTTAAAAATAGTTTACGGTATTGCTTTTTTAATTTATACAACCATACACAGAGAATTAAAACACTCTTCCATTGATTTAATAATCATAATTTTTCATGCATGATTGATTTTGTAAAAGCACTATTGAGTAAAATTTCACCTTTATTTTTGTTTTATATTGTCAAGCAGGAGGCGAACTTTAAAAACCACAGAGTGAACCGTGTTGTGTTCCTAGGCAACATGAAACGACTCCTAACGACAGGTGTGTCTCGCTGGAACACACGCCAGATTGCTCTCTGGGACCAGGTGAGAAGAACCTGTGCATGTGTGTGAGTCAGCTTTTGACCTGACCAGATATCCAGATATCCCCACAAGGGTAGTTAAACCTGGAATCACCTCCATCCTGCGACCACTCAGTGAACACAAAATATTGTCTTAATTCAAATGTAAATGCTAAAATGGGTCTGCGTGGGTCAGGGCTGTGGGTTTGTGTAGTTTTAGGGGTTGTCATAAATCATTAGTTCACTATAAAGACAAGTAGAGTCAATAAAAAAGACTTCACCATGACAGATAAACAAATGTATGTGTGTTTTTGTGTGATTAATTCCCAAAACTCATCCAGAAATACACATTGTCCCTGATGTCTGCATTACCCTAAAGATTACCGTGCTGAAAGTCATTATGTTTTCTTCTCAGCATCTTCCCTGTAATTATTGTGTGATAATCACATTCATTGTTCTTTATAAGTGTAGCTAAACAGCTACACTGAACTGCAGTAATGAGAGAATGTGGGTAAAGAAGCTGGTTGCGTTGCTCTTAGTACATTGCCAGGGTTCTGAGAAAGACATGTGTCGCAAAAAATATTTTGTAAAATGGAAAAATTGTTCTCTGCTAATCTATGTTCAAAGTTATTTGCTCTTATGAAACCACACTGTCTCTCTTGACAGGAGGATCTGTCAATGCCAATCATTGAGGAGGAGATTGACGGCCTATCAGGACTGCTTTTCCCTTTTTACGATGCAGACACACATATGCTCTACTTAGCAGGCAAGGTATATGTTCTCAGTACTGTTAAGGATCCATACATGCTTGTAATGCTTGCAATGTAAATGTGCAAGACATTTAAAACTTTAGGGTCAGTAAGTTTTTTTTTTTAACAACATAAGAAATGTTTCTTGAGCACCAGTTCAACATATGTGACCCTGGACCACAAACCAGTCTTAAGTAGCAAGGGTATATTTGAATTAAGATATCCAAATATCTATTGTATGAGTCAAAATTATTTATTTTTTTCTTTTATGTCAAAAATCCTTAGGCTATTAAGCAAAGATCGTGTTTCATGAAGATATGTTGTACATTTCCTATCATAAATATATCAAAACTTAATTTTTGATTAGTAATATAAATTGCTAAGGACTTCATTTGGACACCTTTAAAGGCGATTTTATGAATATTTTGATATTTTGCACCCTCAGATTTCAGAATTTCAAATAGTTGTATCTTGGGTAAATATCATTCTATCCTAACAAACCATACATCAATGCAAAGCTTATTTATTTATTTATTTATGACCCTTATGACTGGTTTTGTGGTCTAGGATCACATATTAGAATGTGACACTGAAGACTGGAGTAATTGCTGCTTAAAATTGCAGAAAAATATTTTTTTAGAAAATATTTCAAATAGAGATTTATCATAATAGTTTCAGTTGTTATAATATTTCACAGTATTACTGTTAAGCCTTGGTAAGCATAAGAGTCATGTTTCAAAAGCATTAAAACATTTTTTTTTTAATCCGGATCCCAATCTGCTGAATGGTATATTTAGAAATATATTAGAAATATCAATATTTTGTTTCTGCCATCACAAATGATCCCCTTAGAAAAAACTGTAATTGTCTCTGTACTGACTAAGTGGGTGTAATTGCAGGGTGATGGGAACATCCGGTACTATGAGATCACCCTGGAGAAACCCTACCTGCAGTATCTCATGGAGTTCAGGTCCCCTGCACCACAGAAAGGGCTCGGTAAAGCTGAATCCACAGCCTCTGATGATCACACTACTCCAGCAATGTCTCTAAAATGGTGTAGGAAACTTTCCAAATTAACCCTAGAATGCAAAAAATTAAATAAAAAAAACACATCAGAAACCAAAACAATCACAAATTGATAAAGGGGATCAAAATGGGCCATATTGGATTCAGTGGTTGTCTTCATAGAAAGTATCCTTGTTTTCTTAATTTTCAGTGCGAGGAAATCAAGAAATACATTTTTTGATAATGTTCACTTTGAAAGCATTCAAAATGTTATTTCTGAGAATATGTAAATGATAATATTCTTATGAGGAATATCACAGAATCCCATTTCTTTAATGAACAAAAGTAATTTGACTGTCTTTATGCAATCTAGGGTTAACCTGGAATTTTGTATGAAAAACCTTATCCCTTTTATTAGTAGTTTCTCTCTCTTAATAAACCAACTATGTGTTGTTTTATGGTCTCTTCAATATCAAGATAAAACCAAGAATAAGCGTGTCAATTACCTGTGCCAACTTCTCATACGTTCCTCTCTCTCGTGTGGATTCTGATAGGAGTGATGCCAAAGCATGGGCTGGATGTAGGAGCGTGTGAAGTCTTCAGGTTTTATAAATTGGTGACTCTGAAGGGCCTGATTGAGCCAATCTCTATGATTGTACCTAGAAGGGTGAGCATAAGCACCATGAAGCTATTAGTTCACAGTCCACGGTTCCCAGTTCAATGAATCATTGAGAGTTACACTGAAGGATGAGAGAAATTTGATCTATAGTTGAGTATCCTGCCAAAATGTCTCTTTTTAAGCAAGCAGCCTGACAGGATGGAGGAATCCATCACCCCTCTGTTGCTGGTGTAACCGCTGCCTCAGTGAGATGAGAGTAGTGAGCCATGTAATAACCTCCATGTGAGACCCAGCATGTCCGTTTTGTGCTCTGGACAGAATTGGCTGGCCCATTATCGGAGGGATTTAAAAACAGTGGGAGGGACACCCCAATAAATCCAGTGGCAGTTCTGTTTCAGTGCAAACGGTCCTGATACCCATCAATCCATATCCATCATTCATGATAGAGGGCAAATCAGCCGACTTTTTAAAACAGAGGTTTTAAAATCAGGATGCAACAATAGGTTGTTTTGGGATTTGGGAAGAAAAAAAGACATTTACAGATTTGTTTATCAGTATTAATATACAGTAATTTATATTTATATATATTTAAATAAAAATGTTTATAGTATTTGGTGTGGGGGGGGGGGATACACAGTGAAGGTTTTATGTTTAATATTATAATATATAAATTTGAATTAAATATATATATTTTTAATTTCAGTAAAATGACAAAGCAAACATATAATTAATATTACTGTAATTTAATTCGGGAAACAACACCTACTACTTGATTTCATTTATTTATCACATAATACATATTCTTTGTACTTTTAACTGCATTTATAATTTAGGAAGGAGATTGTCATCGTTGGAGGTTGCAGGCATTAAATATTTTGAAAACCACTAGTAGTAATTTTGCTTTATTTGTAGCAGAGGCATTGGAATTCATCAAACCCCCATGAACCTGTAAGAATAAGTGCCTTAATACCTGGGATTATTTTCACTCAGATACTGAGTTACCTTCTCATCCAGGGTTTCTCACAGTACACTAATTACACATCCTGAAGCATCCCTAAGAAAACAGTGATAATAGTGCTCTTTCTGCGAGCCTCTGGATTCCACGTGTTAGTTTAGACTGAACATTTACCTGCCCAGAGCTTAACACTTCAACTAAATCTAATGAAAACTTTGAGTCTAACTGTACAAATAACAGTAAATGAAACCCCTCTTTCTTTGCAGTCAGAGACATATCAGGAGGACATTTATCCCATGACTCCTGGGACAGAACCTGCTCTGTCTGTCGATGAGTGGCTCAGTGGAATCAACCGAGGTAAAGACTTGCATTTATTTTCAGAATAAAAATATTTGAAAAGAAAGACGGAGGCTCACATGAATCGAATTCATGTCTGTATGTACACATCTAGGTCCGGTGCTCATCTCCTTAAAAGAGGGCTACAACAGACCAAACAAGCTGGTGTTCAAGGCTCCTGTGAAGGAGAAGAAGGGTGGAGTGGTCAATGGGATTGACCTGCTAGAAAACGTGCCTCCCCGTACCGAGAATGAGGTGTTACAGTAATTCTGTTTAGATTTATTATGACTGTTGATAGGACAATTTGTTAGGTGTTTGTATATGTGTGTGTAACTCTGTGCGTTTGGCTACGCAGCTCTTGCAGATGTTCTTCAGGCAACAGGAAGAGCTGCGGCGACTGAAGGACGAACTTACACAAAAGGACATTAAGATTCGACAGCTCGAGCTGGAGCTCAATAACACAAGGAACAGCCCAAATATCAACAACAACAATAATAACAACAGCAGCAGCAGCAGCAATGGTAGCAGCATTTGACACTGGATCTGTGCTGTGTCTATTGATTTCCTAAAGTGACACACTATAAGCCCTGAGCGCTGCAGAAAAACACAGGCTTCCTTTTGCCTAAAACTCCAATATCCCTCCTCTAAGACCACAGAAGAGCAAGCGATTGTCTTTATAAAGCAGTGTTTTGCTCTGACCCCAGTGTTGACCCCACAGCTGCTGTGTGCTACATCAACTTTATTGGAGTGATGATTCACTAACCCTGCGAAAACTGTCCCATCACGTGACCTTCAGTCACACTGTCGGTTTACTTACAGTGGATTGATTCTCTCTGTGGATCGGTTTTGGTACAAGATATTCAATGCATTATCATCTCATAATTGTAGACTAAATTGAATTCATAGGATTATTAATTTCTTTTTTTCTTTTGCTACTCTGCCTCGTTCTACACAGCTTAATAAACTCCATATAGAGAAGAAACGTGTTTTAATAAGGTCAAACAGACGTGCTTCGCCCATCATGCTGTTATCTCCTGTAAACACTAGGTCTGTTGCATCATTTTGATATGACCCACAGTGCCGTTTTAATGTAGAAACTCAAAACACCAGAGTGCAGTAATCTTACACAACAGATGATATTTATCCAGCTGACATGCTCCTCAATCTAGAAGTGCTGGAATAGAAGTTGGGGAATTTGTAGCTTCAAAATTTAGATCCTTTTCACACTGTGCAATGTGAAATACATTCAAATCGGTTTATAGAGGCAATTCAAATGGGGTTTTAGGTTAAACTTAAGTGTACATTTAGAAAAATCACACTTTGCACTAGATGAAAACATTCAAAAAGGCCAAAAATGGTCAAATCCAATTATGAAATGAATTAGTAATACATGTAGTTCCATAGAAAAAAAGTCACGTTTAAAGAGGACATGAGAAAACATAAGTTCTACAAATAAAATAATGAAGGACAGAAATAGTTGCATTTTTGATTCAGTAAGTTGAATGAATGGTGTAGCTACTTCATTTTAAACATCGACTGTGATTTATAAAGCATAATGAAGCATTTTTACTTTTTTAAAACTTAACATTTAAATCAAACCTATTTCTGTTTCAAGTGAAATGTCTCATGTTTTCAGGTTTGTAGCTTGTAACCATGGATTTACTGTGTAGCCTACCCTTTCCGTCCTGTAACATTGAAAATAGTGGCCCTTTTAAACAAATTGCTTCTTAGGTAGGATGTAAGCTCTTATAAATTGCATTGTATTTAGCGTTGAACTTTCAATGTAAAACCTTTCAAATGTTTTAATGCAATGTGGACAAATTCCTTGTGGGCAAACATCTAATACGCCACATCCATGAACCACTGTAGTCACGCTCTTCACTCACTAAAGGTTACCCTATTAATTATGATTTAAAACATTTATTTTGGAGGGACAAACTGTACCAGCTCGTTTTCAAAGTTGAATGGCACATTTACTCGACCACCTATGAGCTGATGTGTTCAAATGTTATCCGTTTTCAAGTATATATTCAGGTCCTTAGATGAACTAGTGGTTATAAATAACCTCGCTCGACCAGCAAAGGAAAGTGTGAATTGCGCAAGTGAGTGTTTGACATTTTCCTGCTGTCGCTATTTAATGAAAACAATATAAGCCTCAAGCTTTGTAATATTTTGCTTCATAAAACAATAACACAAACTCCAGCAGCTCTTGCTTCGTTATTGCATAGTAATAGCGCATTTTGAGGAGAAAGTGCATTTGAGGTGTTTTGACATTAGGTGGCGGTAAAGCCCCAGTCTTGCTCTCCTCAGCACATAGGCTTTCACTTGTCATGAAACTGACTACACGGTATTCTCTTAACATGTAACAACGGGTAATAATAACACTGGGCCTAGCTAAAAGAGACAACAAAAAAAGTGAGGAACAGGTTATAAGTAGCCAGTAGCTACATTCCAGTTGGCGTGCCTTATAACTGCATAATTTTAGACGTTGAGGTGAAGGGGTTATTCATTTGTTCACAGCATGAGGTACCAAAACATGTATGTTGCACTCAGGCCGCTTTCATTTGGTGTCAGACAAAACGCTCACTGCCTACACAAGCACAATTAATGTAGAAATTTTTCGTGCTGACAATGCCTGAAGAATTACGAGGCAAGACATTAGGCTAACCTTTGTCTTTGATTAAAATGAAGAACATTAATTGGTAATCAGTGCTATCTGACTTACTAAAGCATGTTGCACAAAAGGTATTCGCATGCAAGGTAAAAACCTCTTCCTGAGGAAGAGCAGTGTAATGTGCTGAGCTGAATTTGCTTGAATGGTACATCTAATCTAACTGTCTAGACTAGCTTAATATATCTTCGATCTCAGATACACATGAAAAATAAAAAGTGAATCTGTTCCCACAGATCATAAGAGACACTTCAGTTACTCTGTATGCGATGCTTCCATGCTCATGTTAACAAAGCACATGCTTATAACAGTAAATATTCATTTGAACAAAAATGCTGACTTCTATTCAATGTGAAATCGTAAGTCTTCTTTTAATAAAAAGTTCAATCAGTATGATCTGACAACTGGATACAGCTCAGTTAAAATTGCGTATGCTTTCTATTTAAATTGGTATGATACTTCTGAATATATACACAATATTCGGTCACGTATCATCAAAAATAGACAAGCTATTTTCCCTGAGCTTCACAATGCAATTTCACGTCATATATTCAGTTAACCCACAATATCAGGGGTGAGATGATATACACATCTCTGCACAAGATTTCAAATACATAATCTATTGATCAGGTATGTAATCACATCTAATTACAATACGTGGATTTTCTGTGGCTGTCAGAACAGAGAACTTCAAATTATAGAGCCTCTTGCGTTTTTATTCATTTTATTACAGTTAATGGTTACAACTGAGATTATTTGTGAAAATGTCTGCCGTTATCAAAGGGAATCAGAAAAAAATATATTTGGTCATTATTTACAAAGAACACGAAACCTCTGAACTATCCACACAAAAGGGAGAAGGGGTTTAGGGCTCATCTGACAAGGGCAGACATTCGGCTCTGAACATTAAAAAATAAAATAAAAATCACATTGAGAGGTTGAGCTGTGCATGTCCAAGCAGACACCATGATGTATTCTTCAAGCCTAAACAGCACAGTGGTGATGATGATGATGATGAAAACACCAAAGAAACAAAATACACAAATAAAAGATGCAATAAAAAAGTGGGTTAGAAAATGTTCTTCCTTGAAATCCAGTAGTCAACTTTAAAATAGATTCAGCCATGCACTTCTAAAAGGTTTTTGGTTGTTTTTTTTTTGTTTGTTGTTTTTTAATACATAAGTCATCACCAGCATTTAGGCATCAACAGTAAAGACAGGGAAAAATTACAAGAGCATACTGGTCTTTTTTTTCCAACAATAATAAATTTCCACACCGTGTCGTCAGCCATCTGAAGAGCTTTTGGAGAAAATGAAGGGAATCAAACTGAAAGTACAAACCAAACCAAAAGAAAACAACAACAACATCAACAACAAAAAAGCTAAAAACAAATATTTCAACTGTGTCCTCGTTTATACTAACCCACCCCCTACCATTTGAAAACCTCCCCAAACCATGGCAGAGTGACAATAGGACAGATATACAGGGGTTAAACGCTCCGATAACAATGGGGTGGGGTACGTGTTCAGTCATCATCTTCCTCCCCTTCCTCATCCAGCTCTCTTTTCCTCTTCTGACCCCGCTCTTCCTCTGGAAACACAGCACAGGAGGACCAGAAGTTTAGTTTACTCTTACTCTCACGCTGCTTACCAGAATTCAATTCACGGGTGGGACAAACGCTTCATGTATTCACTTACCTAAGTCTTCCTCATCATCTACCTCGCCATCATTTAACTCTTCCTCCTCCTCTTCCTAAAAGTGTACGAAAAAGGCACAAATTGACACCATGTATGTGAAATTGTAAAGGAACCATCATTATTTTCCGGCATTAACCTCTCCGCTGATGTCCTCTTCTTCCTCCTCTTCTCCCTCTTCCTCATCATCCTCCTCTCCCTCTTCTTCATCTTCATCTCCTGGAGCTGCATCTTCGTCATACTCCTCCTCTTCTCCCTCTGCAAACAAAATTAAGTCAATGACAAACAAATTCCTTAAAAACTGATTCATGTTGAAGCGCGGTGTCACTCGTACCATCTTCATCATCCTCGTCGTCGTCTAGGCCTTCGACGTAAGCTTCGGCGTCAGAGTCAGGCGCTTCTTTATCCTCTTTGTCATAGCCGTCGAGATACGTCAACTGAGGGAGCAGCTTGAAAACATTTTCTCTGTAGTCGTTCAGGTTTGTCACCTCACAGTTGAACAAGTCTAAACTTTTGAGGCTTTCCAATTTTTTCTGTTGGGAAAAAGACAGGAGGACAAATTAATAATAATAACAATAATATATTGCTGCTGTTTTCGTTATTGATTAATTACAAATATTTCATCAGAAAGTTGAAAAACTCCACTTATTTACAACTCCTATGTAGCTATAAAGGCATCTTACCAGGGGTTCGATGGTGCTGAGGTCTTTAATTTTATTGCCGCTGAGGTTGAGATGAGTGAGGTTGGGACACTTCTCTGCCAGGACCTCCAGACCCCCTGAGATTCTGTTATCGCTAAGCTCAAGCTGAGGAAAACAGGATCCAGTGCCATATTAACAAGACTGGCAAAGACTTCACACACTCCAAAAAAACAACCATTTTTGATACTTCTGAAGTAGTGTTCAAGAAAGCACTCATTACCTTTTTGAGTTTGTTTAGCTTCGGCAAATTGGCGACTGATGTTAAGCCTACATTGATTGTGCTTAAAAATTCCAGTTCCTCAAACTCATCAGTAAGGCCCTCAATTTTGCCCTCATTTGACCGACAGTTGTCCAGCACAAGCTCTTTCACCTGTTAGAAGGCACATGAGACGAAATGTTATGATTAATGAATACAGCATTTGTTAGTCTCCATCTGAGAGGCTTAAATTCAGTCACACCAGAGCAGTTTCTAACTTTTGCAGAACGCCAAGAGCACCGTGTGTTTACTTGTATCATGTTGACCCACCAAAAAAAAAATAATAATAATAAATAATGATAATATAAATGAATAAAATCGTCATCTCTATAGATCACACCATTATCAGTAAATATTTTGAAAAAATAATAACAATAAAGACAGCTTTTATTATTAACAAAATATTAATATTAATCAGGTTAGAATGGGGTGGGGGATACCGCCAAGACCGAATATGGGCGCCATTCAGTTGTAAAGTTTACTTCAGCATGCGGTCTACAGTAGCAGATAGGGGTGCATGTTTCAGTGTTTTGACAAAATCTCACATTTGACTCCCTATCCAACAAAATGGCTGACTCCGCAACAAGCGGCGTACATTGTTTTCCCGTGGGTAGATCATTTTTACTATAGTGCGTGCTCGAACAGCAGAGTAAAGACGCGTAAACGATAGCCTGGGTGTTAGACAAATGCATTACATTGTCTTGGAAGAGCAAAGACACGAGGACGGACCCAAGAATGCACGAGTAGGAGGGGCAGAGAGGCGCATGATAATGCAACGGAGTCGCTCGTTAAGCGAAAGGTATCGACTTTGACGGAAGAAAAAATGAAATTTCCGGCTCCGCACACGCTCGGCTCTCTATGTTCAACGGTTCTGGTCGGTTCAAAGCATAGAGACGGCGGCACCGATTCTCTCCTCGATTAAATGCCGTGCGTCTTTGTTGCTGGATAAAATGGCGGCTTGTCCTAGATCTTGCAACTAGAGCAGCACAGCTTCAAGTTGCGTAGCGCTCACATAAGCGCCCAGTCTGAGTCAATAACAAGAGCTACACGGCTGAGATCTTTCCCCTGCCAGTGGAGACGCACAGAAGTGCTCACAACACGGTTATGACATTTTAATTACGAGATCTATTACAGCGCGTTTAGGTTTGCGTACAGGGGCAATAACAGGGACCTCGATAACGTTGCACTGAATTGATCTGAGACGGTAGTTACACTTGTGGGAATTGATATCTAGTAGGAAACATTTAAGGACATTTAAGAAAGAGATTCGGTCTTTGCGTTTTGGCAACGTCGTCGACATATAATGCCGATTTAAATAGGTTTGGGCACCTTTACGCAACTAGATATGCTGTGACACGATTCCTTTCTATACCGCGATTGAACAACAAATGCGCTTATTTTCTCATCCAGATCAAATAGGCGACTGTTGGTAACGTGCTAGAAGCCCTCGAATAGATCCCGCCTAAGTATTTACACAACTTTTATTTGATTGAGAAACGTAAATGATTTCGATCTAGACTCAAATCCCTCAATAAAAGTAGAGATGCCCCTAAATTATCCCAAATAACGCAAGCTATCTGTCATATCGCCCGCAAAGCAATTCACAAAAATGCGTCCCACTACAAGTTCGCGTACTGGCCGAGGACCACTGTGACTAACGAGTGTGGATGTTGAATTGAAAATGGATGGGCGAAAGTGGGTGAGAGGCATGAACTGACGGCTGGCGAGTTTTGCAGCACCGAGGATGCAAAGGAAAAGGGCGCGTTCAGGGGCTACAAAGTTACAAATATGGCTCCTCGCGCCGCTTCCCTTGTTTATACACTGAATGCATGGAGCTCTTGCAGTTTCCGATCACAGCATCATCAAAAGCTCCCGCGAAAGTTAGGAGGAAATAATCAGTAAAACTGTTGAACTTGTGGGCTGTGTATAGGTACACTGCGATAACGATATCCAAGGCTCTAGGCTTGTAACGAAGTCGCCGCAAACTTTTCATTCAAGACATCAACTTGACGCGTGCACATCTAGCGTTGTCCATCCACGCAGAACTACACTAACCAACAGTTTTATTAAAATCATATCACTCAGCAATTAATAAAGATGCTTACGTCTGACGGCGTCCGGTTCCGCAACTCCAGGTGAATTCTCTTTTTCATGTCCATCTTGCTGAACTCTAAATGAGTGATTTAAACCAAAGAGCGCAGTTAGACTTGAGAGTCTTTGCTGCACATTCAGCTATAGCCTCTTAACAAACTAGGAAGTCTCACAAACATGATGCCCCAGTGGGTGGGAGTTGGGTGTGGGATTGTCGTCACCGGCAACCAATTAGAAGCGCGGAATGGAATGTGAAAACACTCACAACTAGACTGACGGCCAATCAGCGGTCGATCACAGACTGGGTGGGGTTACAGGAACTGTTAGGTTGATCCAGCGAATCTGTTTTAGGGTGACATCTATGCGATAAAATCAACCGAACTGTCGAAGGCGCAGAGACTCAACAGGGGTATGGTAGTTGTCTTAGTTTAGAGTGGGTTTATCCACACTTAGACTAAGATATAGGAGTTATACAGGAATACAAAGACGTTTTGAAATAAACTGACGCGTGTTGGTTAGAATTCAATGCAACGCTCGTGAAAGTGAGGGCTGTGCACGTATTACATATTTAATCAAACTACTGCTTTTTGCCTCGAAGCACATAGTTTCCTGAGAGGTAAGTACAGTCACTTTGGGCTGATGGAGGGTAACATTAGACCGTCAGGAAAACACGACCCCTCCCCCTTTTGGAGGGAACGCACACTATCTGCGCTAAAATCTTTATTACTTTTATAGTTTACGCAGTGAACGCTGGTGGTTTTTTTACACTGCTTGTTACGTTAAAGCGGGATTTCACGCAGTGTGGGTTTTAAACGAGTTATCCATGTTTATATAAAAGCTGATATGTAAATAGTAGCCTATAATGGTTTTCTTGGACAGATGAAGCATAATAATATTTCAACGCGAACCAGGGAATGGTTGCATAACAACACGCACTAGACAAAACATACGAAAGCAGAAGCCGAGAAGTGGTCTCGACGTAGATACATACATCGACGTAGTTTAATTATTACAAACGAGCCCCGATATGACAGAGCCCATGATTTACCAGTAGTCACTGGTCTTATTAAAAACAAGTTTGTCACATGCACTTGACTGCCACATCGCACACTCCAACCACGGGCCCACGCTTTTTCCTAAAGTTCAAACCAACCAATCGTATTTCAGGGGGAGCATTCACTTCCGCTTCTCGCTTTGACTATTGTTGGTATTGAGGGGAAAATAACAAGGTCACCTGACTGTGCCCGGCGCCATCTTGACTCGCAAAGTACAACATAATCAAATAATTATAATACCATTTATTGACTCTTAAAACGAACAAAAAGCAGTAGACTTTACCTATATTTGATGTCATGTCTGTGTGTCGCTCCGCTACCCCTTAGACAAAACTGTAGAGCAACTGCTTGGCGCATGATTGTTTTCACAAGTGCAGCGGCTGGGTTGTTTGTTGAGAGAGCGCATTTCACTGGCGACTCTGTCGTTTTACAACGTTATTTCGAAATCACTTCATACCAGGACATTTTGCCCTTGAAGAAAACAGGAAAAAAATCTTCTTCTCTCGATCTGGCCACTGACTCCAACCCGCGCAAGCAGGCTGTTCTCAAGCCCTTTTGATTGTACTTGCGCATTAGTTGAGACCATTTTTCCTCTGGGTGTGTCTCACTCGTTGTCTGAACGCCCTTGCTAGCAGTACTGCATAAAATGTGTGTGTGTGTGTGGATTGCATTGCAGAGTGCGTGTACGATGTGCGCAGAGCCAAATCTTATTCGTACGCTTTGTGACACACAGTCGCTCCCTTTCACACCACCAACGGCTAACTTTTGTGCGTGAAAGGTGAGGAACGTCATCAGGATAAAAACGTAAAAAAAATGAGCCAACCATGTTTGCTCATGTCAGTCAGAAATCAAACGATCATTTTCACAAAGACAATGAAGTCCGCGTGCATCATGTGATTCACCACCCAGAAGGGTTAGATATTTGAATAAAATGCATTTGGGAAAAACTCGGGAGTTATTTTAAGAAGACAGATGGATTGATGAGCATTTGCACCATCTGCTATAATGCTAAATGGGAGATGCAAGGATCAGCTGACGTGTTTAATCATCAACCTTGACAATTCATGTCAGTGTCACTTTAAAACAATGATTTGCTTGGTTTATTACCGTATTCGTTACACGAGATCAGTCATTTAGTGAGGCAGCGTCGATGTGTTTTACAAAACGGGAGTAGCATGTGTCAAGTTTTATTTGTCACAGCAGCACTGTACATGCAAAAATGAAAAGACAACAGTGCAATCAATAGGACAGAACCTCTGTTTTTGAATCATAATGTCACAAATGTGTAGTATGTGCCGCATACTTCATGACATAAAAAGAAAGTTCAATCAAATTGTTTACTCCTTGTCCAGAAATGAATCATAGCTAGACTTATCTAACTGTATGCGACACTGAATACAAGCATTACTTTAAACGAAAGAATCACCAGACCAATAGTCCAGCAGTTGATTCTGATAAAGTTAAAGGAACCTCTCTAAAATGCACCTTACTTTTGATTCACACAACAGCAAATAATGCAATTTATTAACAAAATGACTCGTACAGTTCTCACTAAACTGTACTACATTTGGATATCTACAGCGCTTCAGGGCGTTTCTGAACTGACCTGGGACTGTAATAAAGAAACTTCAGTTAAGATCTGTTTTCTAAAAGACATCCTAACTGAAAATATTTCTGTAGTAATGCCCCTAAACTATTATTTTGACTGTGTTAGCACTGCTTTCACAATCAGTGAAAGACTTCTTGCGTAATTTCACTTGGGTTCTCAAACTCTTGAGGCCTTGTATGCTAAATCCTGCTTATGCCGTATGTGCATTTTTGATGTTTTGCTCACTGTTAAGAAAGCATTGGAAACATAAGAATATACATGTAAATGTAAATATTCAGGGGGTATTCAGTACAGAGCAAATGTATGATTCCAGGGGCTGTTTAAGCATATGTTAGGAGAAGCTGCTTTTTGTACCAACTGCAGTTGTTTTATGATTTGACGCATCTCTTGGATGGGGGGTTTGACAGTAATCTTGTCTCCACACTTCATCCCTTTTGTGTCATGCAGGGCGTTGATAGAGGCCTGTGCTGTGACAGTGTATGCAAAATTGAAGTAGGACTGTTTGTGAAACATTTGCATGGAGAACATCCTGTTTTACACTCTGTGAAGGTGGTCTCATGATGGAGTTATGCCACTGATCTTTAGAAACTTGATTGTCTCAACAATATTTCCATGTATCAATTACAAGTTAATGGATAAATAAATGTAACAGATGTTATAATACAAGGTCGCCAATCTGATCAGTCTTATCTGACTTATTCGATATTTTAATTGTGCTGTTGAGGGTTCACTTTCAACTAAACAGTAATTAAAAACAATATATGGGTGAAAGACAGTGGCCTAAATGCTGACCCATGTGTTAGGTTGTAGAACTCATCTTTGTCAACGTGCAAAGGTTGCATTCTCCTGAAACGCCACTAGATGGCGGCCTTTCATAGGATGGAAACTATGCCACATTAGATTATGATTTCTGGATGAATCATGAAAACACATTGATATTTCTAATTCATGTTCCTATAACCTATTTTCGATAAATTACAAAAAAAATTATAGATGCCGAAAAGAAACTTGCTAAACACTATTATTAGGACTATTATGAGGATTAATCTGAAAAGGATTGTGTGTTTGGGTCTGACCAAATGGAGCACATCCTTTCAGTGATCAATTGATTATAACCTTTCACTATTAATACGCTTTAAGGTTGGCTTATTTTTTTTCCATAAAATAATATTAATAATAATACAAACAAGCAAACAAAAACTTTATTCTACCGTTTCTCAGTAAGCACACCATCTTCTGGATTGTCAGTGAAATCCAACAGACCGACACAATCTCCTGAAAAGCTTCACCAGCTTTTTTTACTCTCTGCCGTTAACTGTTTGAGTTCATGAAACCTTGACATCCACCAAATATGACCGTAGTTGTATAAGATTCCTGCAAAGTGCAATTTTAATTTTCCCATTTTTATAGAACAGGCCCGTATGTTGAACTTTTTTAGCACAGAAATGTACAGTTTATTAACATAATGGAAAATTTGCTGTTACATCATACATAGAGCTAAGTGCGACCTCCTCCAACCTTATAACTAAAAAAAAATTAAAGTGTACTTTGAGTCATATTTGCAGTAAAATATTTTGACCACACGATGGCAGTCTAAGAAAACAAATTGACAGTTTTTTAGGAACCATATGACTTTGCTGGTGAGGCCTGTGTTCAGAGCTTATGAATATATGCCTCGTTAAACAGTCCCAGAGGAATCTACTGACAGTAAATGAGAATCATTTAAATCACGTTATCCATTAAGGTACAAAACACTTGTTTTTTGTTTTTTTAGAAAGCAATATGTACCTTTAGGATACAAATGTGAATGAAAATGGTGCAAATGTGTACCTTTTGTTAAGGTACTGCCCCATTGACAGCTTTTGTAAAAAATAAATAAAAAATTCTGAGAGTGTATTAGATAAGAATACAAATACATTTTCATTGTACCAACAGAGGGGTGTATAGGCCTACTGCTAATCATCTTTAAATCCGCATAATTTTGGACTGCAATGAACAAACACTCTCTGACGTCAACATCAAGATGAAGTGATGGCCAAAAGGGGGTGGTTTTGGAGGGTGGGGTGTTTGTCAGATGAAACAAACTGAAATAAACCCCTGCATTCATTATTCATGTTAATTGACTCTGGGATCAGCTCTAAGATGAGATTGTAATTTGATAGCCACTTAGAGGGTATGGATATCCTCTTCTACAAAACCATTCAAGACCATGTGGCTGATTCAAATAATGCCATCTCATAGTAACATTACAAGTGGCTGAGATACTTTCATGCCTTTGAAGGGCCATGATTTACATTTTAGAAACTGTTATGGATGCACAACCTCTATGCAGCCAAGGGTTGAAATCTACATTACTTAAAACTATTTGTTAAATAAGTGCTCTATATTCTGCGAGGGGGAAAATCTACTTTTGTGCTCTATGAACCAAATATCACCATACGGCTTTAGAATGACAAGAGGATGGGTAAATAATTAAAGAATTTAACACCACATGCTCAGAGAACAAACAAAGCTCTCAGCTCTGGTCTCAAACATTCATGAAGATTCTGTCTTCAACTGCTCGGTCTTCCTCCCCCACAACATTTGAAATGTCACCTCTTGCTTTCTCTTTTAAATGTTCCGTTTTAATGTGTTTTATTGGCATGACATCATTTCATATTTGCATTGCCAAAATCTTTGCAACTTAGAAAGTTGCAAGTTGGGAAAACTAGCAAAAGACAAATTGTACTTGTTAAATGAATAAAAGAAATATTAAAAATGAATAACATTAGACAAAAAAGAAGTTGAGCAATAAAGGCAAAGAGTATGCAGTAATAAGGAATAAAAGGAAATTAATAAGGAAGAACAATAGCCCAATAATGAGCAAAAGAAAGCCTCTCACAGTCCTTCTTTGCCTTCCTGTTTTTAGCTTATTATTTTCTTGATGTTCCAAATCCATGTATGAAATACACACCACATGCAATGAGTTTACACGGTATATTCCTTATTCTAAGGCATTAGCAATATAAAGTTTTCTGCTCCTTGTTTAGCTCTCAAGATTTGAACTGTATCCTCTTTCCAATCCCTCAGAGTCACTAGTGATCTATTAGCGAGCGTTTTCATTCATCTGGAGGAAAGAGCTGTGACGGCTCTCTGTGTCTAATAACCATAGAAGACTGATCTACACAACTGCTCTTTCACTCGGATTGCCTGCACATCATTTTGTAGGATTCCCTAGTGTCTTGTGTCTTCTAACACTGCTGTGGTGCATTAGACCTAGTTTCTGTCTGTGTGTACTTAACAGACAGATAATAAATCAAATAATACATATAAGGGGTAAGATGGAGGAAGTTGCCTATAACTTAAGAACTATGAAATGTATAAATAACATTTTGTTTGTTGTTTTTTAATGTCATTAAAATACTTAATCAACTATTCTGTTTCAAATTATATTTTGACAATTTAATTGAATAATTGAATAAATGATCACAGGTAAAGCAGAGGTAGATTTATTCTTTGTATTTTAAATGTATTCTTGTATAATGTTATGAAGTACACTCATAAGACTTTTATTCAAGCATATTTAATCACCCATATTTTAATTGAATATGTGTCATAATAGCAATCCTATGAGTGCAAATTTAATTATTTCAATCTATTAGCCAGCAAGCTTTAATGAAAATCGAAGTAATACCAACATGACATTCTAGGCTAATTCCAGGTGTGCCATCTTACCCCAAGGATCTAATTTTATATTTTTATTTCATTTTAATTCCTTAATTCAAAAAAAAAAAAAGAAAATGTCCTCAAATACCCAATGAAAAAATGGTGCATACACAAACACAAAAAAATAAACAATTAATAATAATATAATGTCATAGATTATTATTTTTCAGAGACACAAAATTAGATAAATTAACCTCAAAACGGTTTCATTTGACTATTTTACTTTTTTAAAAAAAATTTATTTTATGATCTTTCTGTTTTGAAAGCGCCCAGTCTGCTGTCTCTATATTTCTTTTTTTGGTCCAAATCTTTCTCTCTATATCTCTCTCTCTCTCTTTCTCACTCTACCCTCTTTTCTAATATCTCTGGCTTTATCCGTATTAGGTGTATGACTCCATCCTCCAGCTTGTAGATAATCACATTGTAGTGCAGCAGTGGATTCATAATTGTATATTTGCTGTCTGCAGTACGCCACAGTGGTGCCAGAAGGACATGAACCAGACAGACAGTAACTTTGGCTTCTATAAATGGAAATCTACCAGACGGTAGGAGATATTGTAAGTGCGGCTCCTGCTATTCAGTTATCAATTGATTGACTGATTTTTATTGATGGAGCACCTTTTTTAAATCTAACAGTTCAAATTTAAACAGAGGCCAGTGCAAACATATAAAGAGGATAACCCACGGCTGAAGACAATCAGAAAACAAAGGAAAAGGTGATTTCACCCGCTAAGAGTACAAACCATCCCATACCGTAATAAATCAGCAACGTCCTCTAAAAGTGTACTAAAGTTACTCCCTGCAGAGAGCTCAAACTCTTTTTTTTCTCCCACGTTTACAACCTGGCTTCTCTCCAATTGCTCCCTTGTCCTCTATAGGCTGGCTTCACTATCATGAAAGTGTGATTCACGATTCATGATAAGGCAAACTGATTTACTTACAATGACAGTCATTGTGTCCTTGAGCACTGTGCTGCTGAGAACACCAGCATAAATGGTCTCCAATGTATACCGGGATACTTTAGAACAATATCTGTAGTGTGTATAGTGTCAAGTTTACAAGAAAGCTGCAGGAGCCAGATCTTAACCATATGGAGATAGTATTTTGGTGACATAAAGAGCACAGTGTTGCACAGACTAACACACCATCACACCACACTAAAATAATGTAATCCAACACCAGCACACAACACTAAAACTTATACAATAATTTGTTGTTGGTGGGTTTTTGTTAAATCAAAATACACCAGTTTCACAATTTGAGTTGAATTACTGAAATAAATGAACTTTTCCACAACATTCTAATTTATTGAGATGCACCATATGAACTAAACAACATATAACACAAACATTTGAAAAAAAAAGGAAAAGAAAAGAAAAAGAAAACAATTTGTGTTTAGTTCAATGCATTAAAAAAAATAAAATGCTGCTTCTGCTTTTCACTTATAGTCTCCAATAATAACTTTCCCTCTTTTTCCTGTGGCTAGCATTATCCAAGTCGAACTTGTGCTTTTTCCAGCACTGCAAAGGTTGGTACCTCCTAATATAATAGGTTAATCTCTGATTATATGCTAATACTTTCTGGCTCAATTTCACAAACATATTGTCAATAGCAATATTGGCTTGATGGTATTAAAACATGCCATTAATCAAATACTATGTAACATGCTCCCTGTTGATTCTACATTCAATTGGAGGTACAATGTATAAATATATTTACAACTATATATTTGACTGAATTTTTAAGAATAATAATTTTAACATGAATGTGTTCATTTACACAACATTTTACAGTAAATTACCATACATAAATTACTTTTTAAAATATTTTTTCACTGTATGTAGTAAAGCAACTTAAAGGTTTTTCTTACCATGTTCTTGTTTTTTTTTTTTTTTTTGTAAATTCCTGCTATCACTATTTTGAGTAAGCCTCATGCTGTTCTATAAGCAAGAAGTAAGGAGAAATTATTTACCAGATAGATCTGCATTAGTGTGGTGTATCTGCAATATGAGTATTATAATGTTATGAACCAGAACCTTACTTTTGCTTGTTTAGAAAGAAATAATGAGCCACAGAAGTGACCAACTGTGACAGTGACAGATTGTGAAGGAAATGCATATTCATGTTTAATACGTACCAGCTTGTGGATTGTTGTTTTGAAGCTCTTCTACTGTATGTTTTTACTGCCATACATTTCTTTTCAAAGCTGAAAAAAGACACTATAGATTATTGGGTTATTAACATTCTATTAATATTCCACAAGAAATAATTTTAATTAATACATTTGCCCTGTCCACAAAATGTTAAACGAATACTCTTCTGTAGGCTGGAGACATACACAGCTGTTTGGTCCACCCACCTTAGAGGTTCTGTGACACTTTAGAGACAAACTAGAGTGCATTTGCATGTTGTGTATATATAAGCACAGAATTTGTCACTCATCGTAACCTGCTCCAGAAAGAAGAAAGTAACAGAGAGCTGATGGCAGACTGAGCAATATAAAAGATGGATTTGTGAAAAGGCTTGGGAGGGAAGCTCATGATGAGTAAGAAAGCAGAATAGATCGACAGCCGAGCTGTCGACGTATAGACACTGAGGAGAGGATTTAATGAGTATGTGCATGCAGGGGGAGGGATGAGAGAAAGATGGAAATTTGATGAGCAGTAGTGGTCCTGTTGCCACCGTCTTCACAAGCTCCCTCACCCCCAAACCTCTCTTTTTCTCTTTCTCTCGCAGTCTTTCTGTGTGTCACCCAGGAGAGGAATGCACATCTGCTTAACATGCAGCAGATAGAAACAACCACACACACACTGACATTCAGAAAGAGACTCTATAGGGTGAACAGCAGAAAAAGATCTACAAAGTCTTGGATGCATTTCTGTTTTATAGCAGGGGTTTGAATTGATCAAATGTTTATAATTACAGAAAAAAAAAACCTGTTAAATGTTGGCAATTAAAAAGCTGTCAGCTAAAGTTGCTAAGAATTCCCCATGAAAATACAGTGACAATGATTTGCATTCACATTCCGTTTTGCCTGTATATTTTACAACTTATAAACTTATGTTTTGGTAGTATAATATACCAGTCTACTTGTATGTGCCCTAAATGTGCAGATACAGGTGGTAAAATAAGCCATCGAGGCTCATAAACACAAAGACAAGGTATAGTGTCAGGGTACGTGACACATAAATCATGCAACAACAACAAAAAAGAGCTAAATAACAAAAAATGTAAGACAAAATAAAAAAAAAAAATAAGATGGAAAAAAAAACTTAACCAGATGCAGGGATTTCTGGAAAGTCATCTAACGTCTTTCAGTGTAAATAATTGCCTTACATTTTTACTTTACATAATTTTAACGATCATTTACTTTAAAGTTAGCTGTATTTTCATCATAGAGATTAAAAATGGGAATTATATGGAAATTCACATATGTAAAATTGCACATGCAATACTAAATTTATAAATCTTGATATAGGACAGTTGTTTATTGGTAGAAAATATATGTACATTTATGAAAATTTGTAATAATATTGTGTACATAAAAGGCATAAAAGTCTGGAATGTTGTTGCTGTTGTCAGTCTTGTTTAAGCAGAAGTGAAAGGCTAAAAGCCTAAAGTTCAGCAAGCACATATGTCTATGCTTTTTTATTTCTTATTGATAAAATGATCAAAATACCTCTGAACTTCTTATGAGAAATATCCATCAATCATTAAAAATAAACATTCTTTTCCATTCTGTCATCATTAGATCCTCTCAGATTGTCAAGTTGTCAGCCAGTGTCATTTTGGTATGGTCATGGTAGCAAGATCTCAAGAACAGTGTGACACCAATAAGCAAAGAAATCCAGAGGAGAGGAAAGCAAAAGGAAGAAGAGGCCAGGCGTAGTAAATATTTATGAAGGGGCTGCTGATGCTCTCTGCCTGGGTTATGCAGCACGTTGAAGTACATTAACAAACACAGTAAGCAGTCCGCATGAATCTTTTATATGCTTGGAGGTCAACGACAATAAAAGACAACAAAGGATTGCAGCAAGCACACACAGCAACCCTGAAATCAATCAGCTGTCAGCCCCCCTCACTCTCTCTGCAGACCAACAGGATAGACCAAACTAACTGAAACCCAGCTCTAGCTATTATCTGGAATGTCTGAAAGCATGGATCTAATGTGCCAAACCACAAATGTATTCTGAAAGACAACAAAATAAAGTGTGAGAGCTGGATTTGCCAAATTTGTGTAGATTATTGTCATAGTAAAATATATGTGCATGAAATAAAATTTGTTAAAGTGTTAACTACACACACACACACACACACACACACACAAATGAGATTAATATGATTAAATCAAAATAAAGTTTTGTTGGCTTTTAGTAGTTTTGAGGCCAATTATAATATGATTGTACGCTCCTAAAAATAGACAAAATGTTATTTAGATATAGCAGGTATATATATATATTATTTTAATAAAAATGAGCACCTAGATTGGTTTTGCCAAAATCCCCTATTTTAATAGATATATTTTTTTATTATTATTGTATTGATATATTGATAGTCCTAATATTACATTTAAATAGCAATATTTAAATTGTATTTAAAGGAAAAAGAAAATTATGTCATTATTTACCCTCATATCACTCAAAACCTGTATGACTTTTTTGGTTTTTGTGGAACATAAAAGAGAACTTTTACAATTTTTGAAAAGCTTCTCTGTGTGTTTTTTTTAAAAATACAATAGAAGCCAATGGTTACCAAAACTGTTTGATTACAAACATTCATCAAAATATAGGAAGAAAATTATAAAGCTTTGAAAATTATGTGTGGGTGTATAATAACCCAATATTTGGGGGGGGGGGGGTCAAATGTTCCTTTGAGAGAACTAGTTTTTATATCTACAATCTTCTGGAAATGTCTTATATTTTCTTCTAGATGTTTTTGTATGTTATTGGATTTATTGCCTTCAACTATTTCTATCCACAACTCTCTCATTTTCTAAGATGAGTGTTTTCCATTAGGTGATAATCACAAAAGAACACCGGAGCATCAAACCGGGCATCATCACTGTCTGAGAGAAAATGAGAAGCTGCAGCAGACTATAAATATCCATGGTCTACCTTATCTCTGTCATTCAGTTTTCTCTGTTGAATTACTGAAACTACAAATACCTCGGGAACAATGTCCTCTTTTCCTCTCAGTGGCTCAGGCCAGTGCGCGCGCACACACACACACACACACACACACACACACAGTGAGATAACATCAGCCATCTTTGTGTTGAGCATTTCCAAACTGTCTTTTTCATCTCACTTGTATATCTTCTGCAGCTGTGGATGAGCAAAGAAACTGCAGTCCCTGAGGATTACTCTGACTGTGGTGACTCAAGAACTGAATGGACCATTTTCCAGACCAAAGTCTGCCTTTTCCTCAGAACTGTTTTTTGGCTCTCAGCATAGTGACATAGTGTCATAGTGTCAAATTTCAGAATATGCATTCTAATTTGCAGCTGTGGTTAGAGTCTGACAGGCAAAGAATTCATGGACTAGAAAACAATCTTTGTCAATATAGTTCATAAAACAGTAGGCAAGTAAGAAAATAAATAAGAATTTATATTATTATAAAAGTTAAATATTATTTTATGCCAATAAAATGACAAAGCAGAACAATAGCTCAGGGCATTTATTTGTAGTAGCTAGGATGACATGTAATATCTAAAACTAAAACAACAGAACACAGATATAAAAAGACTAAAAAAGACTCCCACACTTCCCCGAGAGAGCTGTCAAGATAAAAGATAAGGCTTTTAACGTTGTTCTAAAGGCTTTTGTTTTTTAGTTTTAGCATATTTTAAAAGGGGGCAGTTAATTCAACATCACTGCACTGTGTGCTGGAACAGTGTGTGGGTGCATAATCACGAGCATTTTGTGACTGTCGGCGCAGCTTGACATGTTTTTGCTGGGGAACTCATGAGGGTCATGGGGCTGGTCATTAGGATTGCTTCCAGATGGATCGTGGGTAGTGATGCAGTACAGTGTCAGTGTACACGATCATTGTCATACTCCTTCACTCTA
Organism: Carassius auratus; assembly: GCF_003368295.1. NCBI lineage: Eukaryota > Metazoa > Chordata > Actinopteri > Cypriniformes > Cyprinidae > Carassius > Carassius auratus. The sequence continues at coordinate 13,573,739 of NC_039249.1, forward strand.
AAAAAAACTGACTCATTGTGCTAATGTGTGCACCACATGCACATGTTCTAGAAAAGAGACGTCAGTAGTGTCTCTAATAATGGGTCTCTTGGGTCAGACTATTCACAGAGGCAGCAGCAGAAACTAACATTCACTTGTAGATGTTAAATGTGCTTATCAAAAGCTTATTTATTTATTAATTTATTTTTAAGTGTTTAATATCATTCTCTGTCAACAGCATTTAAGGAACAATGCTAAATATTAAATGCCATTGATTTGTAGAATGTTGTCTTTAAGCTGAAATATTCCTGAAAAGTAACAAATATTGTCATATATATACACACAGATACACATAGCTTCAGATATGTCCCCAACCTAATTTGCTAAACTAATTTGTCACGTATAAAGTTGCTGATGTTAATTACGGTAAATTTGAAGTTGATTGACTTAAGCGGATTTCAAAAAAAATTTCTTCTGTTAGCCTACTTACACATTATACTTATCTGTGTTCCCTCTTCGTTCTCTTTCTATTTTATGCTATTAGTTTTTTTTTCTATTAAATATGTGAATTTCTAAGGCCTTTAAATTATCAATACGATTAAAACTTAACCTACCTGAAAAACCTGTGTATCTATTTGTGTATCTACATGCTTTCTGCCCTTCAATTGATAATTCATAGTTTTTTTGTATGTAAAATGCCTTTTAGTGTAATTCTAATAATCCATCTTTAGTTTGTTGCTGTGAAATCTTCAGTGATTTTTATAAAATAAATATAAGTATAATGTATATATTGTTTTTAATATTTCAATATATACATTTACTGGACTGAAGCAACTTATTGATAACCCATTCAATGTTTTTTATTATTTATTTTTTTTAAATAAATATTAAAATATATCACATATGATACATAAGGCCTTATTTGTACATCTCTCAATGATCATTGTATTGCATTCCATGTTTTGGCCCCAGTTAAAACTACAGATTTTTAATAATAAAACCATGGATATTTCATGGATATCATCTTACCAGGCATATTATTAGGAGATATACAGTGAAACTGATATGTATTTTATTTATATATGTAGTCTATTTGCTGTAATAGAAATCTTTTTGACTTACATAACCATCAGTGTCATCTTACTTTTTGGCCATGTGAATAACACCAAACTACGTATTTTTGCTCAGTTTGGGTCTCTGAGAAAGATTCTTAGGACAACTATTCATATATCAGATTTTACAAGGAGCACATCCTCTTATTTTTCAGTGAAAGCAATGCACTCTGGTTTGGTATTCATGACTGTAAAATCTGCAGATTTGCTCATATTTTCTGAAACGTGTGCATATCGGGTTTCCTGTTTGGTTTGCCAAAACTCTTCAACAATTCACACACTCCAGTCCCCTCGGTGTCTTCTCAATCCTCCTGTAAACACACTGCATGATTGAACTCTATAAATTGCTCTCCAGGATGTCAATCTCACTGAGCAGACCAATAATGACGGGGATGTCTCGCCCTCCGCTTCCTGATTGGATGACGCGTCTTAAGTATGATTGGTCAGTCCAGTGCCGTCATGAGCGTTGTGATATCGCGATATTTGAGGCATATGTTGTCTCGCTGCAGCGCCGTAGCGGGCTGAGTGTGGGTGCTTGACTGCCAGTGGAGCCACCGTCTCTCTCTCAAGTGAAGTGCAGGCTGAGATATCAAAGCTTTTTACGTTGCCTTTTAACTTTTTAAAGGCCTGGGGAACCGCGTGCTTGAAATTCACAAATGTGAGTAAATACTGCTTCTTTGCGTCTTGGCGAATATGAGTCGTTTTGCTCATTTAGTTGCAGTGCTAACATGTCGACAGTGCAGTGATTTTGCGTTGAGCGTCAAGACTGCTAGCAGCTAGTCCTAGTCATTTGAGTTTGTTTAACTCTTACTTGCTTAATCAATAAAGGCTAAACTCTAGTTCCCATAGCAACATCCCCGTGCTCGTCCCTTTGACAGCATGTCCTTGCGACTGTCGCGGAATATAAAGAAGTTCCCGTAACGTACCTTGCTAATCAGAGCTAGGGAGGAATAAACGGTTCACGCTCACTTGATTGTGATGACAGCTCTGTAACACTGATAAACCAACAGAAACCTCTTCTTTCGGTTCACGCTCTGCCACTTTAAGTGTTTGTCTTGTGTGAACGTGGCGTGTGCTGTGCTGTCAGGGACCAGACTCTCACTGAGAATCAATCTTTGGAGGATTGACTCTTTTGGGCACATGGTTTTGTTTGGAAGATACTAAAGATGCATTGATAGGTACTTTTGGTTTGGATTCACGTTATCTGTTTTTCTTTGGGATGACCGCAGTAATGGACAGTTCAGATGTGTTATTGTCTCGTTTGTAAGCGGAAGTGGTCCTTGGCATAGTGCGGGTATTATGAATGAGCACATACCTGAATATACTATTGATTTTTTCAATATAAAAAGAATCGTGGTGGTACAGTGTCTATAATATTATATAATATTTATTTTTTTAGCCTTTATTTGTATTATTCCTGTTTTCATCTTAGTTTTAGTATTTTATGTGCTAATTGTTTTATATTTTAGTTTTATTAATTTATTTTGTCACTACTTGAACCTACACTTATTTATCAGTTTCCATTTTTTTTTCATTAAAAAAATAAATAAATATATATATATATATATATATATATATATATATATATATATATATATATATATATAGCATTTATTTTATTTTAGCTTTATTTCTGTGACCAAAAATGATTTTTAACAATTTTCGTTGCTTTTCACATGTTGTTGATAATTTCCACAAGATATAAATTGAGTAATATAGCACTTTAAAAGTTTAGTTTTTTGGAAAGTCTAGGAAGTGCAATAGTGGAATGAATTTTTCTTTGGCTATTGAAGGAAATGGGAATAATAATATTTTCTATAATGTCCCTTGTATATTTTATCCCCTTGGAATTATAAGGTTCTATCTGCATTCTGAGTACGTTTGAGATATTGAGCTTCAAAGTTTTTGCATTCCATTTTACTGTGTTCATAGAACTTTTTTTTTTTTTTTATAAAGTCCCAAAATATACACAACATTAAAAATATTACATAATGTAAATAAGTTTTCACAGAATAAGAATATGTAAATAACCTTATTTTGACAAAATAGTCAGACCTTAGAATTCTAAGTGGACATATTGTTGATTTGCATGTTTCATCATGGAGATGTGTAAAGGGTCCATAAAGTACAAAACCATTCAGTTGAAATAAGTCTGATGTTGTAGTGAAAGACTTTTATAGCAAGAAATTGTATGAATAGGCATAGTTCTTTTTTTTTTCATTCTTTTAGATTGTCACAGAAATATCAGCTAGCACCCAATTTTTAGTGTTCATGCTCTTTTGTGAACGGCAGACACCTGGACCAGTAACAAATTGGCTGCGGTATGAGCTTTACATTAGCTAAGTGCTATCTGAAATGGCTACATGAGTCGGTTATAGTTTCAGGGATCAGGTGTTCAAAGGACAGAGCGGAGTCATCATATTTGAGCTGTGTGGAATTGGCAAACTGTCCATTTGATAGCCTCACTTGCAGAAAAGAGTCCAGTCCAGTATAAGGTGAGATTTGTGGAACTATTTTTTTTTTTTTGTTGTAGGTTGTGCCAGCTCTGCTGGAAAGAAACAAATAGTTATTTTGTGCTGCTCTTCTTCAAGTAGAGATCTTCATCTCCTCTCTGGAGTCACCGCTCGAGTGCTGAAGGGTGAATGGAATGGAACAAGAGTAGGTAAACTCTTCAGTTAAAAACAGATGAAACTAAGGCCCTGTCCACACAAATGCATTTATTTTTGAAACAGCAGCTTTTTCAATGCAGTTTGGCCATTCATCCACACGCAAATGCAGCACCAGGTCACTGAAGCTGAACATTTTTGAAAACGCCTGCCAGGGTGAAGATTTTCAAAAACTCTGGTTACTGTGTTATAGTGTAGACCGTGAAACCAGAGATTTTGGCTTGTGACGTTGTCAGGTGACCGAGATAACAGTGTCACGTGAGCATAACGGTAAAAGAGATGATAGTCCGTCGGGTTGACAAATTTATTTTACTGTTATACAAAGCACCCTATTTTACTGTAAAATAAAACATTTAAGTATAAATATATATATATATTTTCACAATACAACTGTAAAATGACATTACTAGTAATTTAGCTGTCTTGTTTTCTCCTTTTTTTGTAAACATAAATCCTTCAGGATTCTATTTTGTCTGAAAACCACTGTGATCCCTTATAGTTCTCCTTTGTTGTCAACAGTTCTTTGTCGTACAAGTTTGGGAAGTCGGTTGGTGCATGTTGCATTCCGTTGTTACAAGTGGTCCAAATATAGAACCAATGCAAAGAAAAAACAATGGACCATGAACTGCGTGCATATAAATGTTCACTCTAAAACACATGATGCATATATTTATTTAATTAAATCACGACCTTCTTAATTTGATCATTGCTGCTAGATCACAGTTTCTTTTTATTTAGATTTATTGTCCCACCGTAATTGATGGATATAAAGTGTTCCTGACTTTGTTAATTTGTCTTGAAACTTGGTATCTATCTGCCTAGACCTGTAAGTGAGATGAACAATTCTCAATGGCTCGGTCACGTTCCAGTGTCTCTGATCAGCTTTATCACACACTGCACATTTGCACTCCAAAGAAATGAAATAAAACAGTCTAAATCCATTTTCTAACATAGGCGTATCAAGTGGGTGTCCTCTGATAAGTAAACACAGACTTCAATTTTCTTCAAAGACGTGACCTCTTCCTTACTTGTCTTTTTATCAACCTCTTATCACAACTTATTATAATGGGACTGCTTCAAACCCCATAGTTCAGTTTGATTAAGAAGCATATGATATTTCGTCCCACTAATTGTACTGGAAGGTGCATGAGGGAATTCTGGTTGATTTTGGCCAGGGGGGAAATTTGGAGCACAAAAGAGTGTAGCAAGAAAAGAGGGCAAGTAAATTGGCAGGAACTCTGGCCTAGTTTTCAAAAGGCCGCTGAGAGTACATTGATGTTCAGCTTCTATGGCTGCATTATGTGGGTGGAGGAAGAAGACCTTCATTACAAAAAGATGCTCTGTCATAGTTATCATGTGGGGAAGTGTCTACATAAAGGCATTGCTGAAGAAGGCATTCAGGCTACTTTTAGTAGTATTCAGGCTTTAACATGAAAATCCACTATTCACCTGTTATAAAAATAGTATCAGTGCCATGCTTGAGCTGATGGAGTCCATTATAATGTCTGTGATACTGTTGTTAACATATGGCCAGGGCCTCCTGTGGGGACTAATATCAGTCAATTGTGGGAAGTCGGTCCCATTTGGCCCTTGGCTGAACACTTCCTGAGCCCTTGGACACAGGGGCCACTCGTAATTTGGATCACTTGGATACTCTTGATGAGTGGAGAGCTGGCCAAGGAGCAGTGCTGGCCCAGGTCCTCTGCCAGCACCACTAATCCACCGCTGCCGCTCTCTCCCGCCACAAGGGCAGGTTTAAAGGAAACTCAAGCGAAACCTTGCTCTACCAAACTGGGACAGAAAACACTATGTATGTAAAGGGCGCTAATGGATTTCAGGCATCCAAGATCAATAAAACCAGCAGACAGAAAAGGTTTATGGTTTTCTTGTAACCGATATGCTAACCATGTTGCTGGCTTTGAAATTGACGTTTTTTCTCAATTGAAGAATAGTGGGTTGTACTTCAGCAGTGTGCATGGTCTCTTGTTTGTTTCCTAAGAAAGATATCCCTCATTTTTCTGTCTATTTATGAAGAAGGGGCAACACTTTTAAAGGATTAATTACATTTCTGTAGTAACTTTTTAAGTAGCTTTTCATTTGTTGAATACACATTGTGTTTTTGAATATGATCTGCAGTTCTTTTCATTGCTTTGTATGTTTTGTACCAATACATGCAATGTGTTTAGACTTTCTGCTGGTCTAAAATAATTTTTGAATATCATTATAATGCTAATGCTATAAGTCCTCACTCAGAACGCTGATAGAATTTGCCTCAAATTCAGCTCGTCTGCTGCTTTGTTCAGATGTATAGTTTCACAAATCTAAAGTCAGATAATTCTTTTTTTTTTTGCTTCAAATTTAGAAAGTATACAGTCTAATCTATATTAAAAACTGCTCATGCTGCATGTATGCTGCATCTTTGTTTGGATCATGATTGAAGTCCAGCGGTTGCCTCTAATTTTAAATGAAAAGAGCACAGACAAAGCCTTAGGTTGTTTATATGAAGAGAGTAACTTATTAGTTTTGTTATTTTAATTTCACAAAGAAACATTCAGCAATAGCCCAATAATAGGACACCTTTTCATTTACAATATAATTTCTTCAATGTCATTGTAAAAAAAAAAAAAAAAAAAGAATTCTTGAGAAAATCGAATTGTAAGTTGAGTTAATCATTACATCCCTAGACAAGTCTCTCTTTTCTTTTTTTTTTGGTGCATTTTGGGCTGTCTATCAGCCTTTTTCTCTCCAATCATTGTGCATAGCTAGCAGCCACTGCTAGATAATTTTTGTCTGTTTGGTAAATGACACTCATTTTCCAGCGCAAGGTCTGCTCTTAAAAGTCTTTTAAGCTCTGCATGTCAGCGTCCTTTAATGAAGCCATTTTAGTGCAGCACTGTCTTTCTTTTTTGCCTTTAAGGTTTGTTTTTTCTTCTCTTTGAAATCTTTCCTTCTGTAGAACACAAATTAGTTGTTATATTTGTGAGTAAATTGTGTTAAGAATTTGAAAAAGTCATTTTTTTTCTTTGAATTTAATTTAAAATAAACATGTTCTGCAAGTTTTTCCTTATGCTTTGTAACCTAGATAAATAACAAAGTTTGATTGTTGTGAGCTGAGCTCACAGAGGGACTGTAGACATCTTGTCTGTTGTGCTACAGAACACAAGTAAGTGTCATGGTCCATTGGGATCATCTGGGGGGCTTGGGGGGGGGGGGGGGTGGTTGTTTATCTTAGCAGTTGAGTCCCTCTCTGTGTCACTCGGGGCACCTCCAACCCAGTTTCGGTTCACAAACGCACCCATTCATATTTCAGTAATGCCCGACTATCCTAACCTCAACATTGCAAATCCCACCAGCCCTGTAACAAAGACCTTGGGCCCTGTCTACCCAGGCATCAAGAAAAACAGTATGTTAAAAACAATACAGATAGTGTTTTTCTTTCTCTTATCTATTGTTTTAGCTGCTGAACGAACAAAGAAAAGGAAGGCAGTGTCAGGGGGTCCAGTCTAGAAGTTCTTTTTTGGCAAACCAACCACCAGCCAGACTTTATATGTGCGTGCCAGCTTTGTGACGTCCTCAGAGTTATGGTAGTGATCAGACTGCACACACTGGCTTCTGATGGAGAAGTTCTCGTTGGCCTGCTATGTTTTCTGCTGTCCAATAAGCTGTCAGGGAATTGACATGAACGTTGGACATGTCACACCCCACCTGCTCCGCTTCACCACCGAGCTGAGATCACATGCAAGGGCCTGGACCCTTCCCAAGCTCTTGATTTTTCCAGTCTCTTTAGTCCTCCAGTGAGTTTCCAGTAGCACATGCCTGGTTCAGGTAGACATGGCATTGTTTATGGTTGAGTTGATTTAGTTACTGCCACACACATGCACGGCCTCTGACTCTTTGACGAAATCTGCTCTTTTGAAATCAAAATATATCACTTAAAGGATTCCTGAAGAGCCGTAAGGCTGATTTATACTTCTGCATCGGACCTACGCCATAGGCTATGTGTCAGTTTTCATTTATACTTCTGTGCAGTTGTCTGCGTCGTCATGCAGTACGTATGCAAACCACTAGTCTGCAGTGTCCACAGGCATGTTGCTGGTGAAGCCGAAGAAGAAGCGGCTCGTCAGGGAAACATTATAGCCGTGACGGCGGCAAGTAAATATCAAATCCTGAAATCAGTATTTAAAACTACAAAAGGAGTCAACAACGAAACAGGAGAAGATGGCATTCTTTCTATCTCCGCAAGGACTTGTACCACGGCAGATCAACATTGTTTTTCGCTGACAACTACTGTTGTATAATGCTATTTAGTGTAATAACCTAATAAGATTTTCAGCTAATACAAAGAAAGTTTTGCAAATCTGTGATTTCAGTTTGGATGTGCTGGATTTGCTGTTGGCCTGTTTTGACTGAAAATACCATATTTTTGAAAATGACAGTTGAGGTCATACACTGCTGTTGGGCATTGTCAGTTCAACATTGTTTTTCACAGACAACTACTGTTGTATAATGCTATTTAGTGTCATAAATGATAAGACACTTGTTCTTTGCTTTGTTTTATTTTATATAAGAAGGTGTTACATTAAAATGTATTGAAGTGCACATAAACACACACAAAACTAAAGTACATACAGAGGGAAGGATTCTAGCAGACCAATCACAGCACATGCAGTCCGCGTAGAATTGATGTGTGTATGCTACGATTTAGGATGTGCGTCTATGCGTAGGCTATGGTGTAGGTTTGACAAAGTATAAATCAGAATTTTCTTTAGGAAAGCATTGCAAAACATTTTCTTCTAGTTTTCCAATTTTCAGCCGAGACCTGTTTCCCTCAGACCTCCTACAAGGATTTACTTTCACGCCATGTCGCCTCTCGATAGTTTGCAGGTGTGAAGAGAATAAGAATGTGACCTTCTGTGAAAGACAAGGTGCAACTGTAGAGCTTTGCCTTGATCTTCAGCAAATACTGTGCTGCTGATTATCTTGAAGCTTCTTAAAATCCATCAAAGGATTGTGTCACATGAGCGCTTCGGTGTCTCATGACAAGCATGAACCCTTTGATTTTCAGCTAATACAAAGAAAGTTTTGCAAATCTGTGATGCAGTTTGGATGTGCTGGATTTGCTGTTGGCCTGTTTTGACTGAAAATACCCTATTTTTTGAAAATGACAGTTGTGGTCATACACTGCTGTTGGGCATTGTCAGTTCAATGTTGTTATTGCTGTCTTCTCAATGCATGTTTTCTGAAAGCAGCTTTAGAAAGATCAATGCTTTAAACCCCCAGTGACAGTAGGAAGAAAAACTCCCTTCCTGCCTGTATCATCTTAAGAGAAAAACACTATGACTGGGAACCTGTCCTCTGGTTGATACTTATTCATCTTTATAGTTCCAGCCATATAATTAACAGTCTTCAACAGTTAAAGAGTATTGGAGGAGAGCTTTGAAGTCTTAGTGTTATTGAAGGGATGCAGAAAGTATATAGTGTAGCTTAAACTACTGTTTTGACCTCAGAATTGCCTCTTGAACAAATTAGGGCCCAATGAAATATTTTCCTATATTTTGTTTTTATTTTATTCCATATTCATTTTTTTCCCAGTTTTTATTTTTCTTGACTCCTTTTTAATAGTTAAATTAAAATGTATTAATTAAAAAGCATGTCTAATTAATTAAAATCATGAAACGTATACATTTTCATATCAGTTGAACACAAATTAAATGTTTAAAACATATTTTTTATTGTTACCAAGTTCTTTGTTTTAGCATGTCTAATTATTTGAATACATAAAACAACTTAATTTATTAATTTATTTCTTAAAGTAGCCTTATGATTGTTTTCCCTCAGACATTCTTTGTTGTGTATTTAAATGTTTATCAAATGAAGGCTTAAAACATTTATTTCATTTATGTTTTAATTATTTAAAATTTATTATAAATGTATATAAAAACTCAATTTTTTTTGGCAAACAAAGGGGATTGATTTATCATTAAAATTAAAACATGGAAGAAATGTTGTGTGATTTTTTTTTTTTTTATTCTTTTAAATAATGTTTTATGTAGTAGTAGTAGTAGGTTATGTGCATTCTACTGAAAAATAGTAATAGGCAATATGTCTTCAAATCAAGCCAGACTTTAATTTTTGACGTAGGGCTGCACAAATAATTATATTTTAATCTCGATAACGATATCCACCTTTTTCAAATAATAAAAAATAATTGTCACGATATTGGCCGGCTCATTATTTATCCTGAAACATGTTTTTAATTTGGTATTTGCATTATATTGTATTGCTAACAATGAAACAAATGAAACCGTAAGTCTGTGCCATTCGTTAACAGAGGCATGCAGAACATGCAGGATTCATATTTAAATATACTTTTGCTGCTTAATATTTACAAGTACTAGTCCTTATTGCAATTCGATATAAGTGTAATGACTTACTTTTGATTAATTCATTCAAAATTTGAAAAATTGTAAGTTGAATAGTAAATTCTGTTTTTATGACTGAATTCCGCAATTCCGTCATGCGCATCTTGTAGTAAAGCCAGTCCCATGATCAGTAGTTAATCTCTATCACCTGGTTTCAGATTTAGTGCAATCTACTACACAGAGCCGTAGTTCACTGACAATTAGGCAATATCGCGTTCAGAATCGCAGATGAATGCGATTATCGCCTAGCTTCAGTTTGTGCTGAAATGCTACTGTAAGTCAAATTATTGTGGGAAGGGCCTGTCTGTGTGACGTCACAAAGACGGGCATCTGAGATCAGCTCGATTTGACAAAGGGGTAAATGTTTTAGTAGATTAGAAAAAAAACACACACTGCCAACACATTTCAGTTCAAACAACTTGCAAAAGTGCATGTAGCGTCCTATGACCACTTTAAGCTTATAACAACTGAAAGCATTATCTAAGTTATTTTAGAGTGTATTAAATAGCCAAAATATCACATTTATCAAAAGAAAGATATTGTTTTTAAATATCTACTTATCATTTAAAATGAATAGTTCCGTAGTGCCAGCAATAAGAGTTACGATATGACTTAAGTCTTATGATAATGCTTTCATGTGAATTCAGGCATCCTTGTTTCTTAACTTCTATTTATAAAGTTTAGCAGTTAAACACACACTTTTTCCAAGTAAGGAAGGGAAGTAAGGCTTTTTCTTTTTCTTTTTTTTTTTTTACACAGTGCTTCAGAATGGCTGTCTGAAAAATCACTTCAAAGTGCGCAGCTCAGTCGTCTGCACTTATTTGCCCATCTCTCTGCATGCATAATAGGTCTTTTTTAAGCGTCCTTTGTGCTGCTTTGGCTCCTTTGGCTGATGGAGTGCTTTGAGGTCAAGAGAACTACTATTTATCAGGCTTTCTCCAGTGAAACCTATAGGAGAGTTCTTGAAAAGCTCATTTAGCCAACATTTAAAGCTATGCTTAAATGGATCCCTCTCATAAGGAGCCTGCCTAATCAAAAGAAAGCATTCTTGAGTTGTAGTGTGGCTGTTTTTATTAAAGGTGAATGAAGCTCGAGTTTGTGTGGTCTGTGTGAGATTGGAAGTTGGGTATTTTTATGTCTCAACTGCTGCTGCTGAAATATAAGTAAAGCTTTGACGTGTCCAGTTTCATAAGGCCCATGTGTTTGGCCTGCTTACATCCATTCAGTCTGTTGCAGAAAAGGAGGGTCATATGTACTTGGTCACACATGAAATCTTTAATAAGTGAAAACAAACTGAGCTTCTTTAAAGTGATTCAAACTTGGTTTGCTGTAAGTCTGTGGTACGGATCACTACAAAAATGCAAAACAGAGGAGAAAAGCCACTTTTTTTAATCTAGTAAGACTGAATTTGCCCCTAAACGGAACACATGATATGATATGAATTTAGTGCTGATTTTTATGCTTTCATTTTCTCTTTTAGAAAACAAAATAAATCTAATAAAGATATTTTGTTGACGCCAAAGATTAATAGTGTTTTTGCTGAACACCGATATCTGTGCTGGTGATCGATATTTAGGATGTTAAGTTATTTGCATTAATCTAAATAATTGATATTTATTTAAAATGTTTTTTTTTTCTGACAGTAAAAAATAACAGAGAAAAACCTAATTCACAAAAGAGATGACAGGAGAATTAACTGAGACTATCTGACAGTGTTAAAGTGGCTCAAAAACAGATTTGAGCCCACTTTCAAGGTAAGGAACAGTGTGAGTGTAATAAGAACTACCATTAGGGCTCTGACTATTATGAAATTTTACACGGTTACTGAGATTAATTGTCTGTTTTAGGGCTTTGCCGATTATGCCAATTATCAAGAGTAATTGTCTGTTTTTTTTTTATGGCTTTCATTATATAACATCAAAAGGAGGAAACACACCAAACTACCAAAACACTTTAAAGACAGTCGCCTAGATCAAATGAAAGAGTTCATGCAGGTAAGTTTCATTGTGTTTCCTATACATTGATTTATTTGTGACGGCCTGCCACAATATCAAAACTGACCGCCACAAATAGATTTTCCAAAAGGCTTTGACTTTGTTGAATAGACATGAGCACCGCATGTGTCAAAGTCGAAACCCAGTGCAGGCATTTTTATATCACTGTTTTTCTTAAGGAAACCAGCTGTCTTCAAAAAATTATGGATGAAATTTTTATTTAATCTGGTCTGTAATGCCTGAGCAGCATTTGTCAGTGCGGGCTCAGTGCTGATTTGATTACAGCCGTTACCAGAGAAACCTCTCTCATCCGCTCTACAAGTGCCTCCTTCTGGCAGAGAATGAATTTGCATATATGCCGACACAAATAGAGTGCAAGGCATTTTTTAATAAGCGTGTTTTTGTGTTTTGCTTTGGTACCAAAACTGGTACAGGGAACCTTGGATTTTTACGGTTATTGGTACCGAATATTGAAATTTTGGTAAATAGAAAATAATTGTTATCTTTTAATATATATTTTTATTATTTTGCAGTGTAAGGCCCCGTTTACATTAGTGCGTTTTCGTTTTAAAACTGTGTTTTCGAATTAAAACGATATCCGTTAACACTGGCTTTTCAGCTGCGTTTCAGAAATGATCTCCGTCTACACTACATAACTGAAAATGCATGTCACGTGACCATTCATACACACTGGGCATGCGCGTAAAAGTGTAAACAAGAAGTCGGTTGCTTGTCACTGGCAGGTTCAACAATGAGCTTGATGGCAAGGAAAAGGAAGGACTTCTTTGTGTGGACAGATGATGAGGTGGAATTGTTACTCAAAGTAACTTATGATTGCAAGGCAGCCGAAAATGTCGACTGGGATTCATGCCAAAACAGAAACAGCCACATACTCGACAGATACATGACGTGAATACATTTACCAAAGTTAAACTTCAACGGAATAAAGTTTAATGGAATTAAATTTCATTTAATATGAATAAACTTAAACTTTACTGTTCAGTGCACTGATGTCAGACTCATTTTGGATAATAAAGTTTGTTAAATTGTTAATTGCCCTGCCTCTATTACATATCTCTGACAAGTTTTTGATCACGACATTTGAGTGATCATTGCAAAAAAAGTGTTTATGTATATATTCTGGTTATTTATATACTGTATCTTATTTATAGTACGTGGTCGACCGATGTATGACCAAGGCTGATATATCAGTTGATATTTAAGAACAAGAACTACAAGGCACTCGAATTGTATAGTGAAAAGTTAAAAAGCCTTTATTGCATCACTGGCTTTAAACGTTAAAACTCTTTTTTGTGAGAGGTACCATATCAGTTGATAGTTGGCATTTTGTAAATATCAGCATCAGCCCATAGGTTTTTCTGCTTGGCGGATAGGGCTGTGCAATTCGATTGTCATGTGCATCTCATCAGTAAAGCCCGTCCCGTGATACTTTTGATATAATACTTTTTGTATACATTAATTCCTTTTGTTTAACTATTCTGTCTGATTATTAGACAGACTTCTATCTGTATTACACAGAACTGTTGATGACGACAGCGAACAAGAGGGAAAATGTGAGCACTGTGTTTTCAGGTGCTCCCGCTCTCAGTGCTGACAAAGTAATAATTTGAACGCATCGAGTACATCGGCCAATAGAGCTGTGCAATTAATTGTTGTGAAATAAAACTTTCCAGAATACTGAGTGCCCTGTTGGTTACAGTGTTTATGTCCTTTTTAATGATATTTTTATTAAATATATATTTATTTGTGAACAAATACTTTGTAAAAAATATATATATTCATTTATACATTAAACAGTATGCAGTGTTATTTTCCCTAATTATAAAATTTCTGTATTTGAATACTACTAACCTTATTTTATTTGTAACATATTGTGTTGTATTTAACTATGCTTGTAATTTGTGTATTTATTCTTATTTTTACTGGCTGTTCTCTTGTTTCTTTAATCATGTTAAAGCTTTCTTAGCTAGTCAAGTTAATCTAATAGCATTTGATGTGGTATCAAAGAAGTACTATAATAAATGTAATTTAAAAAAGTAATAAATGGAAAGCAAGTTAAATTTAAGTATTTTTCTTTTCTTGCTGATCCGAAAAATTATCCGATCCGTGGGTCGAAAACTGTAATGTGATCTAAATTGTGAGATTTGTGATCGGTTGAACTAGTATAATATACACAAAGAATATTGGCCGATATTTCGATATATTTTTTTTTAATGCCTAATATTAGTATCAGTATCGGCCCTGAAAACCTATATTGGTCAGGCTCTACTAACTACCATAATTTATTTTTCATTCTTTCAAATTCTTGGTTCTTTTCAAAGAACTGAACTCAGTTTGGTTCTTTTTAAACTTTTTATGAAAACATCTTATATGACCTCTTCTTTTAAACCTCTTTTTAAAAAAAGACACAAAAAAAGACATCAGCTGCGATAATGAACGGAAACAGTATCATCTCTATTTGAAGATTGCTTTCAAGAATAAGCCTGCTGTCTCTTTCTTTGGCAAGAAACAACGTTGTTGAGAAAACTGAGGATTTTCACCAGGAAGTGTTTTCCAAGCAGACAGCCATGAAATGCACCCTGCTGTGCATCCTGTCTTCAGATATTTTACACAGAAACACTCATAAACACTGGTATGGAAAACATAAACCTTGCAAATACATTTTTGCACTCTCTTTGAAGAGGAGCAACAACTTGGATATCTGTTAATGTGGCGAGTGCCCTGAAAGCCCTCTGACTGAAACGTGTCATTTCCGCAGAAGGCAGGAAGATAGATTCAGTTCCAGCAGTGTACATCAAAGAACGCTCTGAAATCTGGAAAAGCTTTCTGTGGACACTGGATGATATGACTCATTTTGGTGGATATTTACTTTGCTGTGTTGTGTTTGTGCTTTCCCATTAAGTTCCCTTAAAATCCATTTGAGATTTGTCAGATTTGGGATCACTTTGTGTCCATTTTTTAAAAAAAAGACCGTTACATTGCAACAGTCTTTCTAATTTGAATTTGAAGGGTTTTTTTGTACCATGCATGTTCATTCCAGGTTCAGAGGGACTGAAGCACATTTTCACTTTAAAATGACCCACTTTAGCATGGTATTTTGAGTCACGCACTAAAATTCTGCACGTTTCTCCTCATGGTGCTGTACTGCAGGCACACACACGCTCTCAGAAACCTATTGCACCTAGTTAGTTGTCTCTCTTTCCGCAGGCCTGTCTGGAATATTCCAGCCTGTTAGGAGGGTGGGGGGTGGGGAGCCCAGCGTGAGGCTCTCTCACTAGGGAGCAGAGTTGTACACAAGCACAGTAAGAAGATTTTTCTCCCTGTTGAATGCAATGATGCCAGGTAGGGACTAGGGAGCTCAGCAGTTGGGTAGGGGGTTGGGGTTTAGAAGAGGAGTGGTGGAGAAGAGAACGGCTTCTTCAGATTACTTTTTGTTGTTGTTTAGCTCATCGCTTTATGAATATTCATGAATGTTTTGCGGCATCCCTTGTTAATATCAAGACTAATATTAACTTTAATGATGCCCCTAGCTGATGGAGCTGGAACACAGCTCACAGTACTTCCATTCCAGTAAATTGTTGTTAATTTACTGTGCATTTATGCCTTGATGTTGGGGTGGGGGATATGACCAAATCTCAATAACAGCGTTTGCCTCTATAACAGCACTCAGAAAAAGTTTATCGGACAGCACGCACATATATAGTGAAATTAGTTTTCTTTCGGTGCTGATTGCTTTTAAGTGGCTTAAAATCACTTGTTTTTAAACCACAATGCTTAAAAACAAATTGTAAACTTTATGTTTTTATGACCATGTAGCAGCAGTACGTGAGGGTGCAGCTGAGATTGATTGATTGATACCTTGATTACTGAAACATTAGGATTTCTAGAGTGATGGAAAAAACACACACAAAAAACCCCAGCAACATTATATTGTTAACTGACTTTTTTGTGTGAGTGATAGTCTTGCTGTTAATAGCTGTCATGGGGTTACATTTATGAGTGTAAAAGCTTATTATTATTGCACATTTCATTTCAGTTTTTAATATATATACATATATATATATATATATATATTTTTTTTTAATGATGTTAGTAATAAAATATTTTATTTATTTTTATAAAACCATTTTTTATTTTTTTTGGAGAAAGTTTGAGATCATGGTAGTAAGGTGCAGATTTAAGTAGTGTTGTCACGGTACCAAAATGTCAGTATTCTGTACCGATACCAGGGAAAATCCATGGTTCTCGGTAACAATTTTGGTACCAAAGCAAAACACAAAAATATGCTAATTTAAAAAAAAATAAAAAACTTTTTAGCACTAAAAATAAAACCAATGCCATTCTTTATACTTATTTACAATTGTGTTTAAAGTTTTTCTACAAGTTATATAATTATGAAAAACAGTAAACAAGTTTCACCCAAATTTAATTTGTCTTTTAATTTATGAAATTTGAACACATTTTATTGTTGGTAAATAAAGGGGATTTGCTATTAAAATTAAAACATGGAAGAAATATTGTGATTTTTATTTCTTTAAAAAATAAAGTTGTGTAAAAAAAAATTTAACAGTAGTAGCAGTATCACATACATTTTACTAAATAATAGTAATATTTCTAGCACAATGCCTTTATGTAAAAATTAACTTTTAGGCCTAATGAATGCATATTTGTCATTTTAACTGAACTTAAGACTGGTGGTGATGCTTAAGATATTTTTGGTCATTGAGGGTTTCTGCTGTAAAAAAATAGTAATATATCATATTAATTATTATTAAAAGATAATACTACTACTAATTCTACTATCATTCTAATGTATATACAATGCACTATGAATTGATGAGCTGCTGGGTTCATGAATATTTATCACGTTGTCTGCGTTCGGTCAAACTGATTTGCTGAAATCAAAACAAGGCCAGTACTAGATCAGCGCCAGCCAATGAAATTGCTATTTGTACACAAGCTCCGCCCACTACCGGCGAAACCGGTATGTCTTCTGCTTGTTCGAAAATGAATATGAATAATTGTAAATGAACCTCATTATTTTGACAGGAGAAGACAACAAAGAATAGTTTACATATAGCGTGTCGATTCAGCGTGGTAAGACTCGCTCTCTCTCTCTTTGTATGTGTGAGAAACAGCGATATCAGTAAAGCGACGGTGAGTCGTGCGCCTTCACAAAGAGTTTACAGAGCATCAAATACAGGTCTCATACTTCCATTGAGATGAACTGAAAAGTTCAGATCACTTGATGGAGAGATAACTCTGAAGCTCAGATGCTGAAATTAATGCAAGAGTCATGTGCTTCAGTCTATGTAGTAAACAAACCCGTACGTCTCTGCCATTCAGTAATTCACACAGAGATGCGCAGAACATGGATTCATATTTCAAACAACATTTGCGGCTTAACATTTACAGATACTGGTCCATATGGAGATTTGATTTGATTAATTTATGCTAACTAAAAATTCCATCACTGTCCATATTAAAATGTAAGTTTCATTTTCATGACTGGATTTTGAGATTCCGTCCTCGTTTTCTGCTTTGCGGAAATCATAGCGCTGAACTGGGTTTGACCGGGACCTCGGTACTACCGATACTTAAAGAAACCTGGTACGGTCACATTAAAAATTTTTTTAGTACCGGGTCTTTTGACAACACTAGATTTAAGGCTGATTTATGCTTCTGAGTCAAAACTAGGCTGTAGGTTGTGCATAGGACGTGCCGGCTGCGGCTTAGCCTGACGTGCACTTCTACAAATATGTCACAGTCCATCAAATCTATGCAGACTGCAAGTTATGTGATTGGTCTGCTAGTACCCCTCCCTCCGTATGTATTTGAGTTTTGTGTGTGTGTTTTAGCTTTAATATATTTTAATCTTACAAAATAAAAGAAAGCAATGAACAACTGTCTTATTATTTATTATAAAATGTAGCATTACATCACTTTGTTGTCCACAACAAAGTCTATGTGGAGATGAAAGAATGCCATCTTCTGCTGTTCCGTTGTCGTTGTCGTTTTTTTTTTTTTTTTTTGTAGCTTTAAATAAATGATTTGTTCTTTGATATTTCTTGGCCATCGTCATGGCTGATGCTTCTCCGACAAGCTGCTGCTTCTTCAGCTTTTGCCGTGGTCTGCGGGTTACACAAGCAACATGCTCGTGGACACTGCAGGCTAGTGGTTTGCATGTGTACTGCACATCGATTTGGACAACGGCGCAGAAGTATAAATGAAAACCGATGCACATCCTACGACGTAGAGGCTACGGCATATGTCCGACACAGAAGTATAAATCAGCCTTTAGCGTCATGTTTTTTTTTTTTTTTTTCTGTCACAGTCACTCATGTTTGGCCTGTGAGAACTTGCCATATGCTGCTGTCTGAACGCATACCACAGGCTTTATATAGACTCTGCTCTCTGATGTGTCAGCACTGTTTAACTCTGTTTTGTTTGCTGGTTTGTCGTCTCTAATTAAGGTTGCTGAGTAGTTCTGACTTGTCATAATGGTTGTTTGATCAAGCTCTAAAAAACACTTGGAAAAGCTCTGAAAAGTGTTGCAAGTCCCTGCTTTGGGATTAAAGTTAATTCCTTAATGTCATCCTCTGTCACGTGCGCCATCTTATCCATCACAAAAGACTTTCTTTGTTCAGTAGTTTTTCTTTTTTCCACTGTTAGATAAGCTTGGTTAATCAAGCCGTGACGGTCCTCTGAATGTCTGTCTGTGAACTTTTTACTGATTCTGCGTCTGTTAAGAAACTCGGAGCTGTCATTTTCCTCTTTTTAATGGCATTGTACAGTAGATTAGATGAGAATTAGGAATGATTTTAGTGAAACATTTATCTCAATTCTGGGAATGATTTAAGATGACTTCTATATCTGTAGAAGGAAGGAGAATTTTTTTATGAAATCACAGTGAGCCTATTATAAAAATATACTTGACATTTGTTTTGTTTTTTTGCCTCTGAATGTGTGAGTTTTTGCAGTACCTCTAATGTGCAGTTATATTAAAAGTAGCCATAGGACTTCACCTTCCACCTTTTTTATTTGCCTTTTTAGTCTTAAAATGTGTTCTGTAGGAATTCATAATCAGTACTGGCACGTATTTGTGATTAGTAGTAAATCTCCATCACATGCTTTCAGATGGAGGGGTGTTTAATACACAGAGCCGTAGTTCACTGACAAGCTATGCAAAATCACATTCATTATCGAAGGTGATTTGATCTGCGATAATGAACGTGATATTGCCTAATTGTCAGTGAACTACGGCTCTGTAAAAGTGAATGCAGCTCAATCTGATAGCAGGTGATGGAGAACTACAACTAATCACAGAACCAGCTTTACTGATGAGATGCGCATGACAATCACATGCGATTAATTGCACCAAGAGGGTCTGGCTGCACAGTATTGCTACTTTGCACAGTCCTACTTTGTACTTATCTCTTGTTTTAATATTCATGTCAAAAAGCATTTAATATGTGCAAAAATGTGTTTCACCAACATGGTGGGCCATTTGTCACGCTAACCCAACACAGCTTTAGTTGATGCTTGACATTGTCTATAAATATTGTCGACCAATAATGAGACGCTTGATATTTTGATGGACTTTTTTTTTTTTTTTTTGGTATCCTGAATATTGGTAGATTGCAGATAGTGGATTGTCTTGCACCTCTTTCTCACCAGCTCTGTGTATGCTGCCTTTTGCATAGAAATGGCATTAAAAAACACAGCAACAGTACAGACATGCAAGAACACTTCCAGCTGTCGTTTGCAGCCTCTGTGCCGAGACGCTTTTTCACTGTGACAAGAGTAGGAATTTTAGACAGTTCTTCTGTGCTTGTGGGGTTTTGTTTCAAGCATTTGATTTGTGTGGTGTCAGCCCCAGGCTTGGTAACATCCATTTGCTGCACTGAAGAGACCTCAGGAGAGAATGATGAGAAGTCTTGATTCCAGATGCTCGCTGAAGATCATCATCATCTGTATCTATGAAAGAGCTTCTTCCATTCCCTAGTCTCGTTCTCTCAGTCTTTGATTTCTCCCCTTCACTGTGACAGTCTCTTCTCATGGAGTATGAATTATAAATCCTGATATGAACACGAAGCCTTTGATTAGCAAATAATGCCTTACACTTATGCAAAGTTCAGATATGGATGAATAATTCTCCCCTACTTCCTGTCTGCTCATCAGACGCTCTTTCCTGCTGCACTGCACTTTGTCCTTGCCCTCATATCACCCTTGCGGAGATCCTGTGATATGGCTTTTGAAGCACTCTTTGCTCAAAGGCTTTTGATTTCGAGCATCATCTGATAAATATTCCATGCAAGTTCCTTTCATAAGCAAACAAGGTGCCGAGAATGCGGTGCTTATCTCTTTGCAGACAGCCGGAAGAAGTGCTCCCGCTCTCAGGACTGACATGAGGGGCAGAGGTCCCGAGATGCACCTGTGCCTTTGTGTGTTTTCTAGGGGTGGCACGGCTCAACCTTTTCACAGCTCGGTTTGTTTCACGGTTTTAGAGTCACGGTTTCGGTATGGTTTGGTATGTGCTATGTTTATGAAAAAACTATACTTTCACATTAAAAAGAAAATAAGAATATTCTTTCTAACTACATGCAACAGTACAATAAATAAAAAAAAAGAGTAAAGATACAAATAAAATTGTGATTTATAGCTATGTCCGGATACTTGCCACAAGACGGGCATTTTCACATAATTTTTGTGAGAATTTGTCTATTCAAACTCAATATACTTAAGAGAGAGCTTTATTTTTGCGCGTGTTCTGAGACGCCGCTTCGGATGAGCGCATGCACAAATCTTCTCCTTGCTCACGTGTGCTTGCGTCCTCTGTCTCTTTCAACTGGCAAACATGTTTCAGCTGGCAACGCTTAAATGAGTTTAGTTTAAAACACAGATATCGACATGTGTTGTTCAGGTCTCCCCGTGTGTGCGCTATCAGCACTCGGGTGATGACGGAATAAATGACTGTGCTCATATTCCAGCATACGGCATTTGCATTGAACAAAGTGAATGGTTTGTCCAGGTTTTTCTTTTTTCTTTTTTTATCATCGCTGCTGTTGTAATGTACTGGGAAGCCAGAATGTGTTTCCTTCAACAAAGACATACATTAGCCAAATTCTGTTTTTTGTTTTGTTTTGTTTTTTTACTTCTTTATAAGAAACCATGTTACAGATGTGTTTTCAGATTTAAGTTGAAACGCAGTCCTAGCACGTGCTGAACCGTACGGTTAATTTTGTTTTTGCGAACCATCTCACCCCTAGTGTTTTTGGGCTGGTATCTCTGTAATCAGCAGAAGGCTGTCATGAGTAACACTCTGCTCAGGCTGGTGGGTTGTGAGTGGGCCTGCTCGGTGCTGTCACTGAAGCATTAACCCATCTGAACTCATCTCGTCATTGGTGAATAATCGCACACATACCCTCGTAGTCAGGCACGAGCCCACGGCCATCTGACCAAACGTCTGTTTCTGTTGTTCATGTGATTCAACATTTTGGGTTTGAAGGGAGGCTGATGCATTCTCCTGAGGCAGAACTTTGAAATCTCAGCCTCACTGCAGCTGTTTAATGTGTAAGATTCAAGGCTGTTTATGCATCAGGAGAGATGCAACACATCTAGCCTCGACTTAAAAAGGAACTTATTTCTTTTTTAATTTGCAGGGCTTGGAGGCTTTGGTGATTCTGATGAAACTAATTTCTCTTGGATTGTCCTTACAGTCCAGTTCACACAGAGCTTGAATTTGCTGCAGGTTGTTTAGCAGAAATATGGGTCAGACATAAGCATTCAGATTAGGGTTGGGCCGATTGTGCCATTTACCATTGCCCGAAGGCTGACCCCCCCCCATCCCCTCCCCCCAGTGTATACGTTTTTCTTTATCTACCCTCAAAAAATGGAAGTGAAATGTGACAACATGCCCCATAGATAGGGTACATTGTAACATCTGAGGGGCAAGTTGTAACCTGACCATATAATACCTGATTGAATAAAAAAAATATACATGTCAAACTAATATATCTTGTTAATAAAATAATAATAAAAAAATCCAAATAAGTCTTTTTTTTTTTTTTTTTTTTTTTTTACCTGTTCAACCCGGTTCTTAACGCATACAGCGCTATGATTTCCACAAAGCTGAAAACGCAGTGGGAATCTCTAAATCCAGTCATGAAAATGAAACTTACATTTTAATAGGAACAGTCATGGAATAAGTCAAAGTTAGAATTGATAAATTCAAATCTCCATATGGACCAGTATCTGTAAATGTAAGCCACACAAGTTGGTTGAAATCTGAATCCTGCATGTTCTGTGCGTCTCTGTGTGAATGAACGAATGGTTTGTTTACTACATAGACTGAAGCACGTGATGCTTGCAGTAATTTCAGCATCTGCCATCTCAATGAGGACATAAATACATAAACAACATCACCAGAACTGCTCTGAGTCACTTTACAAGCATTTTACCATTTAATTTGAGTAAAACCAGTGTCAATTTAAAGGTATTCACAACAAACCATCAAAATGAAAGTTCATTTTTACATAAAGGCATTGTGCTAGAAATATTGCTATTATTTTGTATAATGTATGTGATACTGCTACTACTTTTGAAAAAAATTATAAAACTTTATTTTTAAAGAAATAAATCACACAATATTTCTTCCATGTTTTAATTTTAATAGCCAAAAATAAAATGTGTTTACATTTCATAAATTAAATTTTGGGTGAAACTTGTTTGCTGATTTTCATAATTATATGACTTGTAGAAAAACTTTAAACACAAGTATAGTATAAAGACTGGCATTGGTTTTATTTTTAATGATAAAAAGTTTTTTTTTTTTAATTAGCGTATTTTTTTGTTTTGCTTTGGTACAAGTGTTACAACGTGCTCCATCTGCACAATTAAAAACTGGTTAGTGTCTTCTGCTAGTTATCAAAGTAAAATTTGAAAAAAAAAAAATAGTAAATATATTGCGAGGACATGGTTCTATCCATCAGTTGTTATTTGGGTAGAGGGAGATGAATACAAGCTTGCAGTTTATTGTAAGAATGGGTTTACAGTGATTAAAAGACTGAAGAAGTCCATCATATGTCAGTAGTGAGAAGTCTGGGAAATCTTTCAGCAGAAACCATGCACAGATTATTTGTTCACAATGAGTTTAATTTAGAAAAGAGGTACATTTTAATTTCATGCTGATTTTAAACTAGAGATAGTGTGAAATTTTTTTCCAAAAGTGTTCTGGGCCAGTAGTGCCCATAGTTAAAGAACCCCCATAACAAGCTTATACAAAACATTGTTGATTTGTAAAGAGCTGTCAGTGATTCAAGTTTGCTTTTGGTGTGAATATATTTTAAGCTTCCCTTGAGCCATGTCTGCACTTGAGCACTCCAAGAGAGCTTCCTTCAAGGCTGTTATTTGGATGGACTTGTGTGTATGGCAAAAGCTTTCAGGAGAATGCCTCGGGTCTTCAGTTCACAGTGCTGCTGCTGAAAAGGTCTCTTGTAATATAGCTTCTGCTTCGAATTGATTTGTACTTCAGCTGAACTTGGTTGTGTGACGTTAGTGCAAGATGTCAAGAAATGAAAGGGAAAATGCATTTCTATAACCTTCTATGCCACACTTTTTTTCACTTGAAGCTTCATAATTTACCAATCCTAACTCTCA
Source organism: Carassius auratus (assembly GCF_003368295.1). Classification (NCBI taxonomy): domain Eukaryota; kingdom Metazoa; phylum Chordata; class Actinopteri; order Cypriniformes; family Cyprinidae; genus Carassius; species Carassius auratus. Next base: position 13,597,591 of record NC_039249.1, read on the forward strand.
CAGGGCTCTGAGATTAGATGATGAGAGGAAAGAGAGATCACAGTTATGAGAAACTAAGTTGTAGTGTCTACCATAAAGCCTTGAAGAAAAAGAGCAATGGATGAATGCAAGAGAGGGGGAGGTTTTGAGAGAGCGCTGCTGGAAATCATGAGATATCTTTAGGTAGAGACACTCGGCAGGGAAGCATTTATGAAGCAGCTGCTAAGGCGTCTCAGGTCTTCGATTCAGAGTGAGGATCTTCCGTTTCTGTTATGGAGAGATGGCAAGAGAGTGAGTAAGGCCAAGGCCCAAAATTAACACTTAGCTAGTGCCAAATATGGAGCATGAATTGACTTGATTGAGTTGTCTAGGAATGCTATTCAAAACTGCAACATTACATGGTATAAGAGCGACGAACTGAGGCCAGTGTTACTGCATTTCAGGCCTTTTAACAGAACAGTACTTGCTCTTTCAGGCCAGTGTTGCATTGCCAATGAAAATGTCACATTTATTGATCTTGTACATACCATAACAAACTTTAGTTAGGCCTAATTGTTGTTCTGTGATTAGGCAATGTATTCTTGATTTGGTTGATTTCATTTAGTTGAAAATGACAACAATCTTGCTGTATATGCAGTAAAAGTAAAGAAATTTGGGGTCAGTGAGATTATTATTATTTTTTTACTATTTTGAATCCTTTTATGTTCACAATAAAAGTATATTTGATCAAACGTATTTTTGAAACGTGTTTTCAAAAATACTTTACAATTAATTTTTTTTTTTTTTTTGGTTTTCTAAATGAATAAGCTTCTGTAATTTATTGTACAATGTAAATGTAATTTGTTCTTTTGATGGCAAAAATGATAATTTTCTTTAGTCATTAGTCCAGTTTTCAGTGTCACATTATCCTTCAGAAATCATTTTAATATAGGCTATACTGCTCGAGTAACATTTCTTATCATTATTACCATCAGTGTTGAAAACTATTGCAATGTTTTCATGATTCATTTATTGCTGAATGAAATTATTAAAATCTTTTCAAAAGAATCCTACAGACTCAAAAGTTTTGAACGATGTTGTTAAGGGGGGGGGGGGGGGGTGAAATGCTCGTTTTCACTCAATATCCTGTTAATCTTGAGTACCTATAGAGTAGTACTGCATCCTTCATAACTCCAAAAAGTCTTAAGTTTTAATATATTCATAAGAGAAAGATAGTCTGTACTGATTTTTCCCGGAAAAACATGACCGGCTGGAGGCGTGACGTGTGGGTGGAGATAAAGAATCACGAGTGCGAGTAGGCTTTTGTGTTGAGAGCGTTTGGAAGCTGTGACATTACCGTGAGGAAAAAACCATCATCCAGAACATCCAGAATCATCCAGAACAAACCTTTTGTGTTGAGAGCGTTTGGAAGCTGTGACATTACCGTGAGGAAAAAACCATCATCCAGAACAAACCATGGCTTATAGTCAGATTCAGCCATTTATTTATGATCCAGAATCAGATCCAGAGGCTGAAATTTAACAAGAGCAGTATCAGCAACAACGTCTCTATGTGGTATGTACTGAAACTGTATATATTTGCTTAGCGGGTTTGGAAAATGACTAAGTTCCACTTTGTCGTCTCTCTTTTTTTTTTTTTTTTTTTTGCTGTAAAGGTGGAAAGTGCAGTTTGATGACAACATCGCATGTTGTTTACTTGATGTGCTTACGCGCCGATAGCTAAGTTAACAACACAGAGATTGAACTTGAAGCAGTTTTACTCACCGCATGCGGTTCCAACACACGATCGTGACCCTTTTTCGTTGCGACCGCATTATCCTTAAGAAATAAACGATGTGCAAATCCGGCGTCAAACTGGGCCTTGTTTGTAAAACAAGCATCTTCGAAATGCAGGGGAACAAACACAAACACTTGCACAACTCTGTTGATGCTCTGTAAAAATAAACTCCATCCACTGGTCCCTTAATGCTGTTTTTTTTTTTTGGTAATCTGTGCAGGGTTGTCTTGCCCTGGCAACCAAAAACACACTTCTTTTGTGACATTTCGCGACGCTCTCGCTCTGATCAGTGAATGTCTCTGCTCTCACTGCTCTGCTATACGGGAGTGCGCGCTTTTCCGGCAGAAGTGCCCTTAGGACCCATATAAGGAAATTCCGCTCCATCTAACGTCACACAGAGCCATACTCGAAAAAAACTTTCCGAAACTTGTGACAAACCGGAAGGAGTATTTTTGAAACAGATATACTCCTTCAAACATACAATTTTTGACACTTTGTCCATGTTTAGCATTGGAATCCAACTCTTTAACAGTGTAAAAAAACTCAGTATGCATGAAATAGCATTTCACCCCCGCTTTAATTAAAACAGTTTCGTGGCTGGTAAGAAATATTTCATAGCCAGTTACTCACCTTAGCATGTGTGGCAAAAAGTTAATTTTGGCCCCAGAGTAAGACTCTGAGATGAGACTGAGAATCCCAGGAGGTAGTGTAGAGATATCGGGAGAATGTATGCAAAGCCTCTTCAAGAGCCATAGGAATTTTACAGATGAGCACCATATCCCTGAGAGACTATGACAGGCCCCACACATCTCCCCTACTGCGACACTCACACTCCCAGCTTCTCTTTGTTCCCATAATCCACTGTGACGGTGAGGGTCGCATTTCCACTGCAAGGGCAGGGGCTGCAGGATCACACGGGCCATTTATAGGGCCACAAAAAGTGCTGGGGCCCTGGATGTGTGTCCACAGGGTCAAACAAAGAGGTCTTTCTCCTTTTTGAGACACTTGTCTTGATGTTGCTTTTGTTGCTGTTGTTTTGGCTCTCTCAGTGTTTTTCATGTTGTCCTTCCTATACATGGGGCTGGATGAAATAAAGCAGTTCTGCACAGCCTTAAAAGAGGGTGAAGCTTCTGACTGTTTTCAACAGCATTTGTTCTGTTTTTCTATTTGCACACAAGCCTGAGTGCTTCCAGAATCCTCCGAATATGATATTAAGATGTTCTTGTCCAATCCATCCTCACAGGCACTGAATCTGCCAGCCCGCAGTAAGTTAAGAATGGGGTGCTTTCAAGTGCACATCTGATAACTGGCCATATTTTATCCACTGTTCCTCTGTCGGCTTCTTTCTGCCGCTCTCCCACCTTCCCCGCTTTCATTCTTTCTATCATCCGAAGCTGAAACCTCCATTACTCTCGAACGCAGGGCTGGGGAGATGAAGTGTGAGATGATTTCCTGTGAATGTGGCCATGTGCTGACTCTCGTTACTCTCGCTCTTAATGGATTCCACACTTCTGCACACATTGTGAGCGTACTTGACAAGGGCTTCTGGATGTGTCCTTGTTCTCAAGAACATCATGGTTGCTTTTGTAGAGTAGACATGTGTGGGCGTTGTTTTCATATTCAGTGTATCTCTCCCTCTCTATGTCTGATGAGGGTGTGAGAGCCATTGATTTAAGTCTGTAATGTTATGTTTGGGAAATTACCCACATATTGCAGCAGCATGAAGTGTGTTGCCGTTTGTTTATTCTGTCTCTACAAAAGGAAAATTGAAAAAGCTTCACTGTTGTGTATTGAGAATGAACTCTTCAACATCAAATTATTTTTCCCCCGCCTCCACCATCTCAACTCTTCTTCAAAATCTCCTCCTCTCCCCTTAGTCTTTGAAACTCCACTCTCTTCTTTAGAGATTTGTTTCAGACTAATTCGATTAGATTTTTAATTGCCTCCATTTTAAGAGTGTGTATGTGTGTGCATGCAAACGTGTGATGGAGGATGGGTTTAGAAGGACCTCGGCTCATACGCATATTCTCTCTCTCTCTCTCTCTCTCTCTCTCTCTCGCTCTCGCTCTCTCTCTCTCTCTGTCTCTCTCTCAAGCATATGGCATGTGCTCTGAACATTAACTAACCCTCTGGGGCATTTAGCTAAAGTACATCCTTATTTGGTGTAAAGAGAAGATTAGACGCACCTCATGGGCACGGTAGACAACCTGTATCTGTACATCATTTACTTTGACTGTGTTTTTTTGCCCCTCCATATCTTGGGAAACATAAATGATAAACCCGTTTGTGTATACTGTGGATTGTGTGGTAGTTGGGTAAGGAATAGTTCAACCTGAAAAGTGAATATTAGGGATGTTCTTTCTAACCTACAACCGACACTCGTTAACCGACAAGATTATTTTAAATTAGAATTTAATTAAATTAGAAAGGATAAGTGTCTGTGACCCATTAAAAATACAAAAATTTGTTTTCCGGGGGGTACATTTTACATGTGCAAAAAGCAGCAGACAGCAGAACATAAGGATTCACATGGTAATCATATCACATCAGCCACCTTCAGCTGTGCAACAAGTAGCCTAGTATGCAGAGTTTTGGTTTATTTTTGTGCTGCGCGAAAGGAAAACAGGCAGCAGAAAGCGGCATCCTATTTGTCTTTAGGCTTATTTCACAAAATCACAAAGATTTTTTTGTTTTGTTTTGTGAATGTACACAAATAAAGGCAAACCTTTTACAATTCATCTTATCTTTGACTAAAAGGAGTAGTTGCTTCCACTGTTAAAAGGAAAAAATTCAAGTGATTGCGCTGGCGCCCACATGCACGCACAGTTAAGCATTGCTAACCTTGACATTGCAGCCTGTTCGTTATCATAAAATACAGTCAGTCAAACATGAGAAAAAATCCCCAATAAAATCACACTAGTAAAATCTGTGCCATTAGGCATTATCATGGTGATTTTATGTAAAACATTTTGTTTGACATGGATATTGGAATGCGTGTGATTTAGTCTACATTATAAATAATATTTTGGCATTCAAATACATCGTGAATAGGGAAAAAATTGATTTTGTGTCAAATGAGAACCAAAATTGGTTACAGTTTTGTTTTAGCTTAAATTAATTGGTTTTAACTTGTCTTTTATATAGATCTAGCTTTTTTAAATTCTTGTTCTTTCCTTAATACTGTTCATTGAAAGGATTTGTCTCGGAATGAGGGGAACTAAAATAGCATTGCTATATTTACAGTGTTTATTATTTTTGTAAACATTTTGCATCTGCATTAGGTCTGTTTCTGAATTAAATAATAACATGCAAACTTTTTTATGCGTGTAGCATATTTCAACCATGCAGCAAACCTTTTTAAATATTTTGAAAAATTACTAAAAAAGAAAAAACTTAATCAGTCAAAATCAGTCGGTTAACTGGTTAAACTGAGCATCCTTAGTGTATTTACATTTTTGAACATTGATGAATGTGTGGTAAACATGGAAACTCCATTGTACTTGCTTGACATGCATCAAACAAGCATGTTTGAATTTCTGTTTACTAGGGATGAACAATTAATCGAATTTCTAATCGCGATTTATAATTATGGATGCCACAATTATGTCGTTCAAATCGTTCAAAGTCCACATTTGTTATTATGTGTGCTTAAGATGAAAGTTTTTCTTTCTACATGTTATCTTAAGGGTTTTTCCCCATTATTTTAATATCATTCATATTTTTACACATTTTACATTTAAGGCTTAATACTATAGGAGAGCACTAAAAGTTTTTCGGTTAGTGATTTCAGCTTATGTCATATAAAAATACAGCATGCAGTTTCATCAAACAATGGAATTAACACCATTCAATGTAAATTGTGATATCATAATTAATAATCACAATTACAATTTCTAGGGAATAATTGACAATTATGATTTTGTCATAATCGAGCATTGATTAGTGTTTGTATATGAATAATTTATTTTTATTTTTTTCAAAATCTTACAAAGTCATTTGTTAGCTTTGTCTGAGAAACAGAACAAATATATAAGTTGTTAATCACTGAAAACTGTAACCTTTTCCCTTGCCTCTCTTTGGCGCGTTCACGGCGGAAGATTTTGATGTCCGATTCATGAGCTAGCCCTAATTTTTCAGACTGGTTTTATGAACTTGTTCATTGCAAAGATTAGGCTAAAAAGAATGATCGCCTTACTTATTGGACGTAGCATTAGTAGCTTGAGAAAAAGTAACTGGCACAATGAGCTTTGCTCAAGTTCTTATTGATACTTGATGGCCGCTGGGGTGATTTGAAAAGACTGTTTAATGTCACGCTTCTTTTTGTCTGCAGCCCTCCTCCTTTTCTAGTCCATGAGAGATGAGTATGACCTAAAGGAATTACTAAATTGCTGGGATTTCATCTTTGAGCTTCTCTGATTTGGGTGAGAAGCAGGTATTAAAGACGAGGCTTTTAATAGTAACTGCCGACAATGCCCCGCAGACAGCCACATGTAAATGAGGTGTTAACTAGCACCGACACACTGAGATTTTGCTGCTGTGACTCTCAAACAGGCATCCTGAAGATCAGCCTCCGTGACATTTTATAAAGTAGACTTGTAATGGAAAGCATTAAATAAATTTTACAGAAAGGAATAATGAAAATGTGTGTTGCTTATGTTGCCTTTTAAAGCCCTTCTTGACCGAATCATCATAAATTATCTATACCCGTCTAAACATTCCTGGTATGCCTACTGTTTTTATACGCCATAACATTGTTACATTGTAACAAATCTGAGCCTTGTCAATGAGGGTTGTATACCGACAGAATGTTATAAACTAGCAAATACCTGATTTAAGTGCTTCGTCAATATTCCCATTTTATAAAAAAAGATCGATACCCTCTTTACGGTGTGATGTACTGCAGTTTTTAATTTAACAAGCCTTTCCCCGGGTGCTGGAAGACTGTTATGGCGGAGATTAATTGTGGGGTGAAGAGTTGCAGTCACTCTCCACACACTGCAGCTGATGGATCGTCACTACATTAACGACCGGCCTGTCGACAAGCCTGTAAATTCATCATGAATGCAATTACTAATATGTATTTGTTTCTTCTCCATCATTTATGGTCTATTTAAAGCCTGTAAGTCAGTGTTCCTTGACGTGAAAGTGTACTTAACGCCTTGGCCAAACGTGCTTTGCCAGTTTCATTTACAGTCACGACAGATTTCATTTATGGATAACTGCCTAATTAGCTTGGAGTTGATTTTATCCTACAATGCTGCCTTTGCCATTGGTTCGACCAAGCAGTCAACTCAACCGCCAACACCTTCAGATGATATTTGATAGAACATTTAATCTGCTGTTTGAATAACTTGTCCTCCTGTGGAAGCCGTTAAAGTGCTTTTCAATTAGATGTTTGTCAGCAATGGGATATGCTATCAGCGACACAAATGGGCAGCCAGTAAACAGGCTTAGCTGGTGTCAATAGATGATATCTGAAATTGGGCCATCACCTCAGAAGAGATAGTCCTCAAGTTGAATAAAATATTTTCAGTGAGCTCCTTCAAGGAGTACGTTATAAGTTTCTTGAATATAAGGAAATATTATTCTTAAATTCTTTCAGTGTGTAAAATAATTTCAGTTTGATTTGTATGCTCACACAGCTCAGCTGAAGGTACTCATTGCTGTTTCTGTTTCCTCTGTTTCAGGAATGACAGACCGTTTCGTGAAACAGATCTCTAAATGAACTGGTGCAGAGGATCAAATCTGTGGCATAAAGCACAATGACGGCACAGTCAGACATTCACTGGTGATTGGAGCTGGGTAAGAAGAAACAAGAACCAATGCTGTTATTTACCAACCTGATGTTAGCTACCAGTGACTGTACGTACTTCGTCTATATTTAGTTATGTTGAAACAGGCCAGAGTGGGACTTTTTTTTTTTCAGCCTTTTTTCATGCTTTACACTGGCCCACTTAAGTTCACGACTGACTATAGGTCAATTTTAATAAAGTAATTAAAACCTTCGTTCATAGTCTTGCATCTGCAATAGTAAACTGTTCTCTACAGTCTTGTAATTCATTGTATTTTTGCTCGCAAATCTTCAACAACTGATGTTTTCTTAGGAAGGTTCCTCTGTCACGGAAGTCAAAAGATGATTACATCATATTTAGGGTTGCCAATTAACTTCAGAAATTGAAAAAAGGGACAGTTGTGATTCTTTACAAGAAAATAAGGGACAGAATTAGGCAAGTTCAAAATATTTGTGCTCTACCATAATGTCTGCCTTAAAACTTCTCAGACTATCCAGTTGGCTAGAAGTTGATATAGCCTATTTTATTTTTCTCTGTTCAGCAGTATTAACTTAGAAATGTGAAAGGCGTCTTCCTTCAGGTAACTCAGAATATTTTATTGAATGCTGGATGTTGGATCAGGATCAATAAGTTGTTTGCATTCCCAAACTGATTTGGCAAAATCAGGGTCGCCAGCTGTTCTACATACTACGGAATCGTCCCATATTTAAGGCATCAAAGAAGCATCCCATATGAAAGCTATAGTCTACGGAACGCAGTTTGTCCTGTATTTGTAAGTGATCAGTTCTCTGCCGGCAGGCTCCCATTTTACAGCTAGCGGGACTCACATTAGCGGCAATTCCCTTTTACTATCCAGTTTGGGAATGCAAACAACTTAATTGATCATGAGCCAACATCCCAAAAAACAGACCAGCCCACCAGGAATTCTGCTGGTCCTCCCGATTAGACAATCTGTTCCCGTGTTGAAAACATCTACTGTTTCTACTGAATAAAATTTTAATTATTCCTTTCATGGCAAAGCTTGATTCAAGCCATTACTCCAGTCTTCAGTGTCACATGAAATCGTTCTACTTTGTTGATTTGGTGCCCATAAACATCTCTTATTATCAGTGTTGATAACAGTTGTGCTGACAGGATTCAGGATTCTTTAAATAGAAAGTTCAAAAGAACAGCATTTATTTGAAACAGAATCCTTTTGTAACTTTAGGAATGTCTTAACTGTCACTTTTGATCAATTTAATGTGTCCTTTCTGAAGGTATTAAGTTCTTACAATTTTTTTTTGACTGTCTTTGTTTTAATACAAACAAATCCCAGATACTAATTTGGTAAAGTAAAGGTGGATTTAGCCTTGAGTCAATGGAGAACTTTTATACCTCTTCATTAGTCAGTCAGTGCTACGGTTAGACTATTAGGTGTGTGTAAATGGGACAGTGTGGTCTGATTTAAGTTTAAGTTTCATATCTTGTCAAATCATCCATGCAAGACTCTAATGGATGTCTTTCTGTCATTTTACATGCTCCATCTGACTCTAGCTTGATCTGATGATCAGCCTCTTTCCACCCATAAAACCCAATTCACACTGACAGAGATTAAATCACTGGAGGTTGCAGTCTTTGGGCTGATGGATGCAAGCTGGCTGTATCCCTCCTATATCCAGTCTTCGTTGCCATTGGTAGTTGCCACATTGCGTTGCATCGCATCTGGGTAGGATAAGTGTAACAGTGACTGGATTATATTTGCTAGTGCTGTTTATGTGTGTGGATGGGTGGGGGGGTCATAATGACCCTGTCAGATGGTTTGCTTCTCCTGTCTTTATTTTACGAGAAGTGTTTAATCCCCCCGTTGGCCGTAAAATCGTAAGCTTTTTGGTAATATAACAGCTCTAATCCCCTGACTGCTGATGAAGAGGGGCATTACCTTCAAAGCAATTTCTCTGTTCACCCGCTGCAAGAAGAGATATGAATATAAACACGGGTTTATCACACAGACTAGTTTAAATAGACCATTGACCACTAATTTAGATTTATTTATAATTTTTTTTTTTTTAAGATACAAAACAATGTGTCATAATATGCCGCAATGGAGTCATTCTGGGAATATCTGTAATAAATATTGTATGAATAATCTTTTGATCTATCCATTTCTGGTAAGCACACATTTGAAAACCTATAGTCTGTGTTCTAAGAGTAAACAAAGGGAATAATGTTTTTTTAAGCCTTCTTAGTGAAATCTTTCTCTTATCAGTCAGGTGTCTTCATGGATTATACACCGCACATTCCAGCTGTCTTTAGTGCTACTTCTGCGTATGCTGTTGTTAATTGCATTCATGTAGAAGCCAAAGTTGTTTTTCCTAGGGCCTTCATGGTGCTGTTGATGGAGCAGGTGTGTTGATTAGATCATGAATCACCGCCAGGAGGAGGTCTTTGCAACATCTGCTCTTTGATCATCTTGCCTTTCCAGCAATAAACTGGATTTGCATCTTAGTGGAAGAGTAAATAGCACTGTACCTCAGTCTAATATCAGATCAAACCTGCAAAGAGGTTCAGTTCTGTTGCATCTGATTAGTTGGGTTTGAAACTTATGGCCAGTTCACACCAAGGACGATAACAATAAATATAATGATAAAGATAAAACTGTTCTCAATAATAAAGAATAGCAGAGTTCACACTCTAACTATAACGATAAAGGCACAGAGTAACGATAGCATTGGAATAATTTTCAGAATAATTTTTTCCAGCTGATGAACGATACAAACATTGACATCCAATCAGAATCCTTGCTGCTATAAAGAGTTTGAGAATTTAAAACCAGCAGACGCACATGCACTAATAAACAGATGATATTGTTTGCTGGTGTGGATGCTAATATCGTTATCTTTATAGTTATCATTCTTGATGTGAATGGGGCTTTACTCTTCTGATTACACTAAAATGTAGGGCTAATTTTAAGTCTTGACCACAGTTACTGTGTGTGTATTCGTTCATGTTTGCGTGTCATCTATAACTGCCATTTTGTTGATAAGGGAGTTCTCCCCTACTCCTTTTCTAATGAGAATTAGACTAAATTACAGCCAGTGCATTATTATTAGCCTGTCAACTGTGCTCATTATGGGCTGCATCTGTTACACGGGGGGAATCCCTGTGATATCTTTTTCTCTGATGAGCCTAATAATGTAGCTGTTTCACACCAGAACCGAGGGAATTGGTGTGTTTTTTTGTTTCATTGGTTTACTTATTTCATTTATCTGCACCCATCCTTTAGCTTCCAGGTCTGGCTTCAGTAACACACTCCTTTTGAAGCTGCTGATTGCCCTTGATTCATCCCGAGGCTGATCAGCAGTACAGAGGAGTGGAAATGATCAGAGTTTAGTTAGATCTGACGCACCTGAGCTCAAACACATGACTCACTTCTTAGTGCTGCCCAGAGGGCAACACTTCTTCTTGGCATTAGACTTGTACTATTTCTGCTGTTGTTGGCAGGTCAGTCTATGTCCTCGACTAGAAAGAGCATGCCACCACCTGATTCTGACCATTGCACCATGAAGCAACTTTAGCAGTGAATTGCTCTAGAATGTTATATATAATGTAATAATATGCATATTGCAAAGTTTCCAATTTTACAGTGCTTGCACTGTTGCACACTTAAATGTCAAAAATTTGATCATTTGATCATGCTCATAGACTGCAATAAATATTGTACTAGATTCATGAGTGTACTACGAAATGGTGTCTTTTTTTTATCGAAATGGCAACTTTAACCACCTCTGATGCAACTTTGTTGAAAGTTTTCTGCTAAGCATGGCCCTGTGAATGGGGAAAAATGAAATGCAATGTTGAAGGAGATTGCAGCTTTTGTAAATATGAGAACCACAATTTTTTCGGTCACTCTTTATTTTAAGGTCCAATTCTCACTATTAACAAATCATTAACTATGACCTTTGCCTCAATTAACTCCTAAATTGCTGCTTATTAATAGTTTATAAGGTAGTTGTTAAGTTTAGGGTATTTGGCAGGATTATGGATTTCATGCATTATATGTACTTTATAAGCACTAATAAACAGCCAATATGTTAATAATAGGCATGCTAATAAGCATCTAGTTATTAGAGAGAATTGGACCCTATACTAAAGTGTTACCATTTTTTTTCTGTTTCTTAGTCGAATGATCTTCTGTCAGCCGTTGAATGCTCAATTGGGTCGTCATGATCCAGGGTTGTGTTCTAACCACAAATTTAGCCAGTGATTTCTGTTATGCTAACAATTTTGTGCAGCTGTTGTGCATGCAGTTGGCAAACGGTCGTCTACGGTTCCAGCAAACCAATGAGTGATAAAAGACCTCAACATGGGTGTAACTGCCCTTCTGAGTCTTGTTCTTCTTTTCCAGAAGCCATATTGTATATGATTTATCAAAATCTTACCTCATGCGACTTGTTTTCTTCCTACGTTTGGTTTGAGATGAACGAGTTCCAGCACAAAGTCTAACATTTGAGGTATTCTGTAATTAATATGTTGTGTAATAGAGCAGGGAATCCTTTTCCCTGTGGCATTTCAAAATGTGGTTGGATACCATTTAACCCTTATTAAGTTTCCTTAAATAGGTCTCAGATTCCCAATCTGTTTCCATCACTGGCAGACCCTTGTCATAAAATGTTTCAGGTTTGACAGAAGTTTCCTAGTGGATTAAACATGCACATTAGTAAATACCCTGTGGTTAGATTTGTCGCGTTGTTTGGCAGGATTTTTTAATTTTAAAGCCAATATTTAAAACTTTTATTCTCTTTAGTAGAATTGATTGTGATAACCATAACTCACACATTATAAGCTGTGCCATATTTAAAAAAAAAAAAACATCATTGGGGCTCCGGCTCCTCTCTGCATTGTCTGGTGTTGCATTAAGAGCCCTGTGGCAGGCCTGAGTGGGGAGGACAGGTGTGCAGTCTCGGGAGCAGGTCTGTGTAGGTTGTGGTGACAAATGAGCTGAAAGCTTGGTATTCATTGCACCCAGCTCTCCTGTTCCAGCCCTGTCCTCCCTTCACTGACAGCCTTTCATGTGTCAACAATACCTCCCACTGTTCCCTGAACTCAAGGTGCCAGCAGAGGACAGCAGCCTGCGAAGGTGTGGCCTAGGGCTGGCCGGTAAGACTCGATATATTTTGTGACTGTAGACTTTTTTTTTAATGCACAGGTAGATATTATCAGTGGGCTGCCAAAGAGGTCAAGAGAAGAAAGAGTTTGTTATTTAGGAAGTGGTATTCATGGTTTTTAATAATACCCCCCAACATATACATGCTAGCTGTGTTTACAGGCATCCAAATAATGTTTTTTTTATAACAGCTTGATGATTCATTCGGATAGAAAAGCCTTCATGTAAACACCCCAGTTGATCCGAATGGTCTCGAACTGAATGGATTTTCGAATGGATTGAAAGGGCATGTATAATAATTTGAGCATGTAAACGGTTGAATGGGACCTTTTTTTTTCTTTTTGCCAATCAGATTCAGATATCTTGTTTAGATCCATGAGCCATGATGCCTGTGTCTTACATACGTTTTACATCATACAAATATGCGGATGTTTATTTATATCACGTTTCCAAGCTGATCATTTGATTAGACTGAATATGTATTAACTTAATATCAGCTAAAATTATACTTGCGGTAGCTCCAGTGGCATCATTATTACATTGGCTTTCTCCTTTTAAGCCTTGCTTAAAATACATGTTATGCAAATGTAAACAAATATGTGAATCAGATTACAGCTTTTAGGGTTCATATAAACAGATCTTTCAATATGGATTGCCAAAAATTAGCAGCTATATACATAGGCTACCTAAGATGTATGTACTTGAATGTAATTGAATGTGGAAATTTTCTTGTTGTTTGACCTCAAGCTGATTATTATAATAACTAGTATAACAATGTTAACTTTAAATTAATTATATTATACAAGAGTATATCATTTTTTTTTATAGAGAATTTATTTAGTCATTAATATATTAATATAATATATTAATATAATTTAGTCATAACTATGTTATAAATCTAAATTAAACGATTTATTTCTGTTTTGAGTCTCGTTTGTAACTCAAATGTTGCATCATGTTTAGCTTTGCAATAATTTCAGACTAATGGCAATACATTTTGATTTATTTATTTGAATGAGCAGTTACGTTGATTAATTATGGGATGAGATACAGTGACAAGATTATAGTTCTACAGCTATGTTTGTATTGGCCAGGGCAGCTGTGGGTGTTGAGGTCCTGATCCAGGTAACAGGAAACAACTAAAGATGTGGTGAATCGATAGCGGCCTGCAGTAGGTGAAAGAGCAGCTCATGAATCAACATGACGAAGACGCAGAGGGGGCGTGGCCACTGTCAGGTCGTCTCTGCAACTGAGACCGCGCTAAGCACATTCTGATGGGGAGCGCTCTACTGAGATGGATGTGCTTATTTTGAATTCGGTTTTTGAGAGCACTGCGTTTAATAAGTCAGCTGAACCCTGCTTTCCTCATAGGAGCTGATCGGCCACAGCTGTAGCTGTGGGGACGGCACATTGTTAAACCGCATTCATCCCTGACTCCTATTACCAACCGTAAGCCTCTCTACGAAAAGCCATTTTCTTAAATCTAGCATGGTATGATGTTCCCTAGGAAGTTCTTCAAGTCCGTTGTGCCACTTGTTCAGAGAAGGGATTACATCCGTGTTCCTCCTGTTTTTAGTTTGATCTCTGGATTATACAGAGCTCAGCCATATCTCTTGCCTATTAGTGGATTTGAATGCAAATTATCCTTGTACACCGATGCACCCTGCACTGCGGTGGGCCTGATCCAGATGCTCCATCAGTGAGGTTTGATCAGGCGCTCTACATTAGGATTCAGATTTCTGAGCATGTCCCTGAATCTCAGAGAAACGGCATCTGAACTCAGCCTGCGAAAGCCACAAAGATCAAATTATTTATAGCCTCTGCAAACGAGATGAGCTGCTTATCTTTCACAGTGCAGTCAGACGCTGCTCTCCTCCGCATGCTCTGAACAGTCGACATGGGGAAGATGAAGTAAGTGGAGGAGAGATTAGAAAGAGATGGAGCGCAGGTCTGTGAAACAAGTGCAAACTCTGCAAAGAGGATTAAACGGGAAGATTGGAAGAAAGAATGATTCACTTGCCCTGATCTTCTGTAGCAGTGAATATTTCAGAAGTGTATGAAATCAGTTTTCCACCTAATACATATGTAGGGCAAGCTAAAGGTGTGTATGTACTGCTACCATTCATCATGCCTGGGTCCTTTCCGCTCAGTTCGTTAAATATTGTGTGTTTGGCACTATGTGGCTTTTCGTCTGGGTTGATGGATTGATGCGTTTTCATTCTCCGTTGACCTTAGACTTGACTTTAGATTCACAGTGGTGTGGACTGCTAATGATGGCATTGGCGTGTTGTCCATGCCAAACCCAGCACAGTAATTAGGTGTAGTGAGAGGCAGTGTTGTTCTGCTTATTGATTTTTATTTCTTTGTGAGGAACATAGCATGCCAAAGAGAGAAAAGATGATATAAGTGAGAGGCTGCTGATTTCACGTTATGAGCTACGTTTACAAAGTTAATGTGATTTTCTCCCTAGAACAGAAACCGCATCAGAAGAATATGATTTGTGAAAAGAGGAAAGATGTGTCTCTTCTGTTTTGCTAATTTGCTTATGACTATTGTAAGAACAGTTGTGATTGCATGAACTGCCAGTAGGGTTTGCATCCATATTTTGTTAATCCAGATTTTAAACTATTGCATCAAAAAATGATGAATGGAAAAAACAAAATGAGACTTAAGGTTTCCAAAGTGCACTTTTATGCTTTTTTTTTTTTGTGTGTGTGTTGGAATTTTTTTTCTTAGTAAGAACACGTGCACATAAACTGTAGTGCAAAACACACTTTCCAAATAAGTTCCTAGATGGGCAGTTAAAAAATTTGTGTGACCTGAATAGTTAATTTCAAGAAGATGAATATTATCAGAAAGATCATTGCCAAGTCTCAACACATTGACTAAATCCCACATAATTTTTTTTAACTAAAGCTACTATAGTTGTTTTCATTGTAAAATAAAATAAAAAAAATACATCAACTTTTAACGAAAAAAAAAAATTGGAATTAGAGCAAAATTTAAATTTAAGTTGCCTTGTCTAATGTAGGGTTGCAACGATATACCATTATGATGGTCTGTCATATCTACATAAGATTTATGGCTTTATTTTTTAATTGTTTTTTTAAATGAAATGAAATGTATTTATTATTATTTTCAGAAGGGGACTTAATTACTTTTATTAGAAAAGTTTGTTGTAATAAAGGATTTTCTCACTCAAATAACTTGTGCTTATTCTTTTAAGAGTAACCGTTACTGATAAGAATTATTGTTTAAAGGGTTAGTTCACCCAAAAATGAAAATGATGCCATTAATGACTCACCCTCATGTCGTTCCCAACCCATTAGACCTCCGTTCATCTTCAGAACACAGTTTAAGATATTTTAGATTTAGTCCGAGAGCTCTCAGTCCCTCTATTGTGTGTGTACGGTATACTGTCCATGTCCAGAAAGGTAAGAAAAACATCATCAAAGTAGTCCATGTGACATCAGAGGGTCAGTTAGAATTTTTGAAGCATCGGAAATACATTTTGGTCCAAGAATAACAAAAGTTACAACTTTATTCAGCATTGTCTTCTCTTCAGGGTCTGTTGTGAACGCACTCACAACAGACCCAGAAGAGAAGACAATGCTGAAAAAAGTCGTAGTTTTTGGACCAAAATATATTTTTCGATGCTTCAAAAAATCATTTCATTTTTGGGTGAACTAGCCCTTTAATATATACCATGAAACCTTGAAACAGTGATATTTTCTGAGACTGTTATCATACTGTTATAATTGCATACCAATGCAACCCTAGTCTAAGCTAAATAAAAATTACTGAAAAATAACTTCAAAACTAAAATGACTAAAGCACAACAAAATTACTAAAACCTAAACTAAAATTAAAATAAAAACTAAAAATATGAAAATAAAAGTTCATTCAAAATAAACACTATAATCATATAAATAATTCTAACCTAATATAAGTAACATGCAAAAAAAAAATTTCCCTGTTTTAGTAAATCCAGAAAAAGGCTCCATTGTGCTTGTTTTTTGGTCAAATGCCACGTTATACCCCTTACAATAAATATGCAGTCAAACAAAAAATTGCTTTTCTTCTGCTGCTATGAATTTTAGAAGCAATATGCAAAATAGTGTATGCAGTCACCCAGACAGATATTGGATTTCTCTAATGCTGCATTTGATTATTCATGCAGAGGGAAAAATATTGATTAGACCTTTTAAACTCTGATTAATTCCATGTAGGTATGCATACAATTTCCTCTGACTGGATTACTGATTACTCAAAAGCTTAGATCTGAAATGTCACTGCTGTAGAGTGGGGAGTATAAATATGTAATTGCATGTTTGCCTGTTGTTTCAGATCAGCCAATAGGTCTTTCATAGTATGCGTTTTAATGTAGGTTTGTGTGTTTGTATTACAGGTAAGCAGTGATGATGCGTTGTCTGGCAGCCCGTGTTCACTACAAGACCCTTATAGTGATCTGCGCTCTCCTCTCTCTGCTCACGATCGTTCTGTGGAACAAGTGTACGAGCGAGAAAGAGCTGCGCTTCCTGCCCCGGCACCCCCAGCCCCCTCCCAGCCCAAAAATAGACAGCCATCCGCAGCAGCCCCAGCCTCCTGAACCTCCACCTGTGGTCGGTGGAGTGCGCTACGAAGAGATCGACTGCCTGATCAATGACGAAGCCACCATTAAGGGCCGCCGAGAAGGCAGTGAGGTATACCTGCCCTTCAGCTGGATGGAGAAGTACTTTGAGGTGTACGGCAAGGTGGTACAGTACGACGGCTACGATCGATTCGAGTTTTCGCACAGTTACTCCAAAGTATACGCACAAAGAGAGCCGTACCACCCCAGCGGAGTGTTCATGTCTTTTGAGGGGTATAATGTGGAGGTGCGTGACAGAGTGAAGTGCATCAGTGGAGTGGAAGGTGAGTTATATGGTAATGGTTACACCTCTTCACTTCTGATCGATCTTTGATAATGGTTGCTTAGTAAAGCTGTTCAGAGGTATGTGCAATAGTAATGCACCCAAAGGTTTGGCGAAAAAAACAAAACATTTTTTATCGAAACCCCTGAAAAAAAGAATTGTTGGTTCGGGATCATTTGTTTATTTGACATTTAAAATGTGTGTTTAGACTGTTTATACATTATGTCATGCACATTATGTGGATAAACAAGAGGTAAACATGTCATCAAAAATGATGCTAGAGTTTTGGTTTGGCTAAAATATTGAGAGGTAACTTGTTACCAAAGAACTTCACCATGACTTGTTTGAATTTTCGGTCCACACTGTCATCGGTATGTATTCAGCTACCAATAAAAATCTAGTATTCTTAGCTCTGTTGGCCATATTACCATGTTTAAACTTATTCTGCTGGGGTTATCCTCATAATTATAGCAGAAAATGTGAGGAAAAACCAGGAGTTTCTGCCTGGGAGTACTCATAAAACTGGCTGTCCTAATGTCTCAAACACAGCTACTTTCTCCCTCATCATCAAGATTCACCTAAATACATGTCACATTAAAGTAGCACTTAATTGTGGCACACTGGGAGAAGTGAGAGGCAAAGCGACCTGCCTCATTTCTAACACAACATGTTAGTGGCCATTAATAGTCATTTAGTGCAGTCCAAGAGGAGTTTCCTGGAAGCCAGGCTCGAATGATCTACGTCTGGTTCTTAGTGAGTAATGCACCCTCAATGGACTATACATTAAGCAAATGAAAGTGGGATTGATTCAGCCAAGAACCGAATCACAAGAGCTGATTTGATGACCTTAAATGTAATGGAGAATAATTTTGCACTCAGACTCCCATGCGTCTTCTGGTGAATGTCAATGAGGAAAAGCAAAACCAAATTAAAGCAAAATCATTTCATTTCATTTCTTTTTTTTTTTAAGGAACCTAAATGACAAGCATTTCAAAATGAACTCGGGAGATGACACTACTTGACAGGAAAAAGCTGATTATGGTGGTCTCGGTTGTGTCCTTCAGAGGCGTTTTACTGTCCAAAAACTGCATTTTTCTTTCCACTGTGTCAGTGATCCATCACTGTTTCACTGCCCTGACAGATTACTTTCAACCATTTCCTGCTGGCTCACTCTTCTCTCAACCTCTCTATCTCTTTGCAAGGACCACCTTTTAGCAGACGGGGTTAAGTGCCCTGTTCTGGCCATCACATCACTGATAGAGCAGAACCCTGATCCCAGTCTCACTCCAGTTCTTGGATCACATCAGCCTAACACCACCATATGAAAGCTATTAACACAAAGTTTGTGACGCTCTCTAAAGAGAATAGAGTCACTCAGTGCCATTCGCTCTTCTAGGTTCTTTTATTATGAGACTGGGTAATGAAGTAATCACTTCTTAAGGAAGTATTGAAAATGAGGTCAGTCTGATCAATACTTTAGTATAAAGAATGGCTTCCAAACCACAACTTCATTACTATTCACTGAAGACGGTGAAGCATTATGCAGTGCTTCACAGGATACTAATGCCAAACAAAGTGGAAGATATTTTAAATTAAATGAATAGGGTTTTTTTTTTTGTTTGTTTGTTTTTGCAGGTGTGAGTGTACGTCAGCATAACCAATGACAACCATGTAAACCAGGGGTCACCAAACTTGTTTAGCTCCAACTTTCCTCAACACACTTGCCTGGGAGTTTCTATGCCTAGTAAGACCTTGATTAGCCTCTTCAGGTTTGTTTGGTTAGGGTTGGAGCTAAACTCTGCAGGACACCGGCCCTCCAGGACCTAGTCTGGTGACCATTGGTGTAAACCAACCATTGCTCACTTCACTTGCTCAAAAACAGAGAGCATTCTGAGGTACTCTGTTAAAAATGCTGAAACTCAGCACATCCAGGCATGCTGGTCTGAAAAGCTTTCACTCTTTGCAAAGTCATTGATCAGCGTTCAGGATTAAACCACATTTGCCTCTTTTCTGTTGAAAGCTTTTGAAACATGAAGACCTCGTTTTGTGTGTGCATTCAAAGGACCCCCTTTTTTTTGTAGCACCGCAAAGAGGCACATTCATGCCATGATCTTCTGTGGCAGGTGGAAAAATTGGGTTGTCTGTGAGCCGAGATGAAATACTCAATGTCTGTGGCAGCACAAAAGTTCGTACCAGTCCCCTACTTCTGTTGCCTTTCTAGCCTCTTCTCCTCCATAACCAAGAGCCAGTCCATTACTCTGAGTCTGTTTACATGGAGCCGCTTTTTGTTCTGCATGCTACAAAGAAGCTCTGTAGCAGTAATGACCGTGTAGGAATGAAGTAGCCTGTAGGGAATCATCTGAGGTTTGAAGCATTGCCTCTTCCAGTAACCATGGCAAATGAAAGCAACTAACTCAAAACACAAGCAGAACCTTTAAGAACAGGCTTGAGTCCAGTGTTCAAGGAATGTTATGGTGCTGGTATGAAGGTCGTGCCACCTGCTGGTGTCCATCAGTGATTGATCTCACCGAGGTAATCAGTTAGCATGTATTTTTAACTATCAAAATTATTATTCCAAAAGAAAACTGCTTTGATCACCTTATGAGGTTTAACTCACTCTAGTAAGAAATCGGCTATTTTTTTTAAAGTGTTGATCAAGCAAACACCCAGAACAAAGATTAATTAGAGGTTCTGTTCCCCTTGTTTTCATCCCAAGCGTCAGAGGCAGAGAAACAGTGTGTTGAGCTCAGAGGTAATAACCCACATGAGCCTGCGGCAGTCTGTTAGAGCAGAGAACCTATTATCAGAGACAGCGGACAGACTCATCAGTCTCCGTTGAAGGAGAGAGAGAGGGAGAGTGAATAAAAAGGAATGAAAAGGAGATGAGTACGGAGGGTGACAGTGAAAGAGAGCTCCTTTTTCCTCCTCCTTCAGTTTGAGGGATGGCATCTCCTCCAGCAGAGGATCAGAGTGCTCTGAATAGTATCTAGGCCAGAGAGCGCCTCCACAGCGGCCGTCTGCCTCCTGATGCAGGTCCCACTTAGAGCCAGCATGTATACGTGTGCGTCCTGGAAAGCTCATTGGTGTGTTTGTCGTCTATATTGCCTTGTTATGTCTGTGTTTAACCCAGCTTGTGGTTTTGTATGTGTATGTTTGTGAATAGATCCTTTCAAGCCCACTATAAACCAGCAGTGCAGTCGCAGTGTTTTGCCTGTGGCTTGATGATTGTCATTCCAGGCTGAGGAGTAAAAAAAAAATTAAATAAAAAACAAGGATAGAAAGAGGGTGAATGAAAGCCTGGTGAACTGTAACTCACATCATTTATGTCAGTGTCGAAAGCACAACTTACAGACCAAGGCCATTTACTTAGGGGCTTCAGGGGCTTTATCCTCTCTGTGTTCACTAGTCTTTTGTATATCTCTTGCTAATTGAATGTTTATATGTTTTCTCTTGTCGCTGTGTACTCTGGATTGTGTATCTGATCTAAATTGCGTAAAAGTCACGAATCCAGAAACAAGATTATGTATAATGGATGAAGATGGCATCCATGCAGAAACCACTGCTTCACATTATCACACTTGAGTTAAAGGCAAAAAAAGACTCCACATTAAAAGCTATAAAATGCTATAAAGATATATCAGTATGTATGGATAACATGGTAAAACACAAACATGAAATGTTAGGAATTTTAAGGTAAACAATCTTGTGTATGAACGCTTGTGAATTTTGTGTTAATGTGGTAAGTTGCTATGTTGCTTGGCAACCAAAAAGAAACGAGAGTCTAAATGCTAATAACCCGCATTACTCAGATGAACAATTATTTAGCATTTTTTATAATTTCAACTACATATTGAACATTTATGTTTATAGTTGTTTGTTTATAGCATTTTAAGGGGATTTTAGGGACTTTGTTCATAATACTGTCAGTCATACTGACTCCAGACTTCTGAATGGTAGTGTACACACACACACACACACACACACACACACACACACATATATATATATATATGTTACTCTTCTCTTCAGTTTAACTCCCAGTGTCTAATATCTCTTTACCTGGTTCCCTCCTACAGGAGTACCTTTGTCCACCCAGTGGGGCCCTCAAGGGTATTTCTATGCTATCCAGATAGCTCAGTATGGGCTGAGTCATTACAGTAAGAACCTGACAGAGCGGCCACCACACATGGAGGTGTATGACACAGCAGAGGAGAGAGACGGCAGGTCCAGCGCGTGGGCTGTCCCTAAAGGCTGTTCCCTCACCAGAGTCTATGACAAGAGCAGAGCCACATCAGTACGACAGTTCAGCGTTCCAGGTACCACAGCAGATATTGAACAACATGCTTTCAGTTTATTTTGTCTAGTTTCATTTGTCTGGTGTTCTTTTGTTCTTTTAAAAAAAAACTACAAAAATAATTTATCTTTTTAAAATGCCATGTAAACCCTTTGGTCTGATGAAATCGAGTGCTGCATCATCACTACCTTTTTTCTTATCTTTTCTGTGTTCTTCTATCAGCATCTTTGCATGACCCCTTATGGTACTGCTCCACTGAGCACTCACATAAACACACTCAAAACGTCAAAACACACTCGATTAACGATGCCTCATACACTACTGCTGGAAGATTCGTGGTCAGTATGATTAAAAAGAAAGAATTTAAGGCTTTTATTCAGAAGGGAGTTATTAAATTCGTAATAAAAACAAACAAAGAATGTACAGATTTGAGTTGCACTTTATTTTAAGGTGTCCTTGTTACAGTGTAATTATACATTTAAGTAATATTAATTAACTGCATGTATTTACTATATGCTTAGGGTTAGGATTACGGTTTGGCTTAGGGTTTCTTGCATGCAATTATGCATAATCAGTTGTTATTATATTAGTACAAGTATATGTAACATGTAACAAGGACACCTTAAAATATATATTTCTAATAAATATTCAGATTTATAGATAACAAAGAGGCAGTTTAATGTCTACATTGCTTATTTCTCTGTAAAAATAGAATCACACACAAAAAAAAAAAAAACTTCTTTCATCAGACAGCATTTTTATTCTTTCAGTCACAAAATTGCACACACATGATTATGGGGTTTCACAGATAGTGGCGGAAACATCTATGCAGCCTTCAGAAATCAAACAGATGGAGGCATCACTGTAGACAGTACATTCTGTTCCTCCCTCAGGATACTGCATGATAAGGCAGCATTTTAGGAGTTTTGGACACTGTGCTTAGAATTAAGTTAATCAATAGCCATTAGAATTAGCAGGGCTGTCACGCTGGCAGGCAGTGATTGGTGTCATCACCCGGAGCATTGATTAGAGCGAGGCCAACTAGGACACACTGGGTCCAAGGCTCCAGCAGGGCGCTGCCTCCCTCCTGCTCTCTCCGTCCTCAGTATCACTGCTATTGATGGGAGGGTAATCAGAGCAGGACAGTACAAATCCACTTAGTCTCTGCATTGCCTTAAGTAATGGATTTATGAGTGCATTAAACAGTGATAGGGGCTGTTTGAGCCAAAATGTCCTTTGCTGCATCTTTTTTCCTTTGATTTGCCTTTGTCCTTTATCCTAATCCTGTCCTATTTTCTGTGTTGCTTTAATGTTGTCAGTATTACTCTTGTCCTGCGTGTTTTCTCTTGCTCAAGTACTCTTATTCTTGTTTTCGTGCTATTTCATGCCTTCTTTTCTCCTCTCAGTAGAGAGTATGAGTTGGTTTCCTTTTTGTTCTGCATAACCTTGTCAGAAGTCAGCGCAGACAGAGGCGGCGAAAGGGATTTGAGTCTAACAGTGAGCAATAACTTTAGGATAAAGTGTTGAATGTGCATTTCTGTGAAAAAAGAGTGAGAAAGTACTTTGATTGAGAGTTGGAAAACTGATCTGCTTGTTTTGCAGCGAATTGCACTGCAGTGTGTTCAACTTTCTTCTAGAGGAGAAATGAGTTTTAGCACTGTCCGATCAGTTGTTTTAAAGTTTGTTCACGGTTTGAACTTTTCTGCCTCTCTGACACCAACTTGTCTTGTTAATTAACCCCAGGAGAAAGTGACTAGTGAAGCCTTGTGCCTTGAAGCCTGTCTACTAGTTCTACACCTTAGTCTTTGTGAGAATCTATACTTGTTTGGGTGCTTGTGTACTTGTTTGTCTATGCAAATGGTACTGTAAGAGAAACAAAAAAACGTCACTGTAGACGACATGTTTTATTAATAATATCACAGTGAAACCAAAATTTGCCAAAAATATATCAGTATTTCACAGATTTTGTTACCTGACAACAGTTTGTCAGCTTACTTGGTGTGATGTGCAGCACATAGCGATAATGTGAAGTACAAGTGAAATAAGGAATTCTTGTATAGACAAAACTGAAGTGGTAAATGAAGCAGCAGCAGTAGTCGGCAAACAATGCCACATTTCATGCCAGTCTGCCATGACATTCATCAACAAACTCACACTTCCCTTATATTAGATTTTTTTTTTTTTTTTTTAGGTGAGCTGCATTAAGCTACACATTATTTAAAGGAATATTTCATCTAAAATGAACAATTCTGCCACCTATTATTCACCCTTATGTCATTTTATAATCTTGAGCTTGTTATTGTACTGAAGCTAAAACTTATTCAACTTGTTTTTTCGTTCTATTCTTTGTTTCTAGAAAACTCAGAGGGCATCTCACTTCCTCTTGGCAACACTAAAGATTTCATCATCTCTTTTGACCTGAAGTTCACATCTAACGGCAGTGTCTCCGTCATCTTGGAGACCACAGAGAAAGGTCCTCCGTTT
Source organism: Carassius auratus (assembly GCF_003368295.1). Taxonomy (NCBI): domain Eukaryota; kingdom Metazoa; phylum Chordata; class Actinopteri; order Cypriniformes; family Cyprinidae; genus Carassius; species Carassius auratus. Next base: position 13,621,972 of record NC_039249.1, read on the forward strand.
GTTATCCACTACGTCACCACCACCCAGCTCATTTCCTTCAAGGACCGCGACATCACCTACGGGATCGGCCCTCGGACTGCATGGACCACCGTCACCCGTGACCTTCTCACTGACCTCCGCAAAGGCATTGGCCTCTCCAACACCAAAGCGGTCAAAGCCACCAAGACCATGCCACGGCGTGTCATAAAGTTAGTGCTGCACGGCCACGGGATGATAGACAACATCACAATCTCCACCACGTTGCACATGGCGGCTTTTTTTGCAGCCAGCGACTGGTTGGTGCGCAACCAGGACGAGCGTGGCGGCTGGCCGATCATGGTGACTCGTAAACTCGGGGAGGGTTTCCGTGCGCTGGAGCCGGGTTGGTATTCGGCCATGGCGCAGGGGCAGGCCATGTCCACTCTAGTGCGAGCCTATATAATGACAAAAGACGACACGTACCTAAAGGCTGCCCTGCGTGCCACCGGACCTTTCAAACTACCATCAGAGCAGCACGGCGTCAAAGCGGTGTTCATGAACAAGTATGACTGGTACGAGGAGTACCCCACAATCCCTAGCTCCTTTGTTCTGAACGGTTTTATCTATTCCCTCCTAGGCCTGTATGACCTGGCACAAACCGCAGGTGAGAAGCTCGGGCGGGACGCAGGTCAGCTCTACAGCAAGGGGATGGAGTCCTTAAAAGTTATGCTGCCCCTGTACGACACGGGGTCGGGCACCATCTATGACCTGCGCCACTTTATATTGGGCACTGCGCCCAATCTGGCCCGCTGGGACTACCATACGACGCACATCAACCAGCTCCAGCTGCTGGGTACTATCGACAACTCGCCCATCTTCAGGGACTTCATCAAGCGCTGGAAAAGCTACCTGAAAGGAGGGAGAGCCAAGCACAACTAAAGCGCAGCACACCTCTGCGATCTC